>NC_079194.1:172946618-173250618 GCF_029499605.1 Hyla sarda | reverse complement strand
GGACGGGATATAAGGACAGGATATGAGGTTGAGATAGGAGGTCGGGAGATGAGGTTGAGATATGATGATGGAATATGAGGTCGGGATATGAGGATGGGATATGAGGTTGAGATATGAGGACAGGATATGGGATTGGGATATGACAACAATATTTGAGGATGGAATATGAAGCTAGTATATATGTAAAACTCAATGTGTGTGTGTATGTGCCAGCATCTCGTCCAAACGGCTAAAGATATTAACAAGAAACTTGGCACACATGTTACTTATATGTCAACATAGGATACGTAATTTAACCCTTGCTCACCTCTATTTGCCAGGGTCTGGGTTTTTGTTTAAAGTCCCATACAAGTAAAGGGAAATATATGTTACTGCATAACTTCCAAACGACTTGAGATATTTTGATAATACTTGGTCACATGTTACTTATATGTCCACTTAAAATATAGGATAGTTAATTTAACCCCTAACTACCACCATTTTTGAGGGTTGGGGTTTTTGTTTAAAGTCCCATGCAAATCTATGGGACATGTATGTTCCCACATAACTTCCGTACGGCTGCAGATATTTCAATAATACCTGGTACACATATTACTTATATGTAAAATAAAAAGATATGATAGTTAAATTAACCCTTACCTACACCCTCATATAAAATATGGGTTTTTGTTTCAAGTCCCATGCAAGTATATGGAACTTCCAGTACCTTATTTCACAACCTCCACTCTGCATCTCCTGGTGAATGTCTCAGTCCGGCTTGCAAGCCACACCCCATCTCATAAAGACACACCCCCTGTTTAAGCCCCACCCCTTTTATTATCTTCCCTTTTTGTGCATTGGTCTGGATTGCAAATCACTCCTTCTATTTTCAGCTTACAATATCTTCATCACAAATCAGTCCCACTTGAGGACATGATATGAGGATGGGACATGAGGACGGGATATGAGGACAGCATATGATGATGGGATATGAGGATAGGATATGAAGTCGGGATATGAGGAAAGGATATGAGGACAGCATATGAGGATGGGATATGAGGAAGGGATATGAGGACGGGATATGAGGTCGGGATATGAGGTTGAGATATGAGGATGGGATAGGAGGTCGAGATAGGAGGATGGGATATGAGGTTGAGATATGAGGATGGGATATAAGGATGGGATATGGGGTCAGGCTATGAGGATGGGATATGAGGACGGGATATGAGGATGGGATATAAGCATGGGATATGGGGTCAGGCTATGAGGATGGGATATGAGGTCGGGATATGAGGTCGAGATAGGAGGACAGGATAGGAGGTCGGGATATGATGACGGGATATGAGGTTGAGATAGGAGGTCGGGATAAGAGGTTGGGATACGAGGACAGGATACGAGGACAGGATCTGAGGACAGGATACGAGGACGGGATACGAGGACGGGATACGAGGTCGAGATATTAGGAAGGGATATGAGGTCGGGATAGGAGGTCTGGATATGAGGTCAAGATATGAGGACTGGATATGGGGACTGGATATGGGGTTGGGATATGACAACAATATATGGATGGAGGATGGATTATGAAGTCAAAAGCTTCCGCCTTTGTTGATTTTCCTCCCGAACAAGGATTAGGAAGGAAAAACCAGGCAATGCCGAGTACTCAGCTAGTTTACAATACAATTGAAATTTTTGCTAGCAACCCTTTCTAAGAAATACATGATATGCTGTAGCATAGTTAGCTGGACTAGACATACATTGTTAAGTGTGACCTCCATAGATTTATATTGTGTAAAATAATAATGTACATAATAGATGTAATTACTTTCAATAGTCATTACAAAGTACAACCCTTCAATGTGCAATCTGCAATTACAATACTTGCTTAAAATACTTTTATTTACATGATGCAGCATTGTCCAATTTAATTAGCACTTCTTAATAATGTCTTTGGATGAGACTGGGCGGCCAAGGTATATTACACAGGCTAGAGTTATCTCAGTAACCAGGGATTAGCCCATGCATATAACAGAATATACGGCATAAATACATACATTTACCTTTCTTACAAGGTCACGTAATGGGTATGTAAAATGTGTAGAGGTCAGCCGGTGTGGATATCTGTCTTCTGTATTACATTTCATACTGTTGTGCTACATTTCTTAATAGAGAAAACAGAAATATAAATATTTTATGAAATACCTAAAGCTTAAGAATACTACCATTTCTACATAAAATTTATATGCAATATATCTTATCAGGGCAAGTGGTATCTCCCTTCCTCTAACAGCCTGTAATGTCCCTTTCGCTGCCAACATTATTTCTACAGATGGTCAAAAACCACCTCAAACCTGAGTGATGGAGTAAATAGAAGACAATAAGTAGGAGAATGAAGAGGAGGTGGAGGGAAATCATCTGCAGTAACATTCTGTCACTTTGTTCTATGAAACTGTAGACTTTAGGATGGGAAAATAAGCTTGAAGGAGGGAGACATCTGATTAGAGAATTATTCAGGAAATGCCACACATCATAAAGAGAGACCACCAAATTTATGCCATATTTCAATATTTACTTCCAGGCTAGGCATAATGCCAATCTTCTCTAAGAATGTTAAAAAAAAATTGGATTGTCAAATTACTTCATTATACATTTGCCAAAAAGTAAGACATTGTGTTTAAGACACAGAAGGGTTCAATGATAATAATAACAAAAATAAATAAAATAATATTTATATAGCACTAACAGATATAGCACCAACAGATTCCACAGCACTTTACAATTTTGGGGATACAAATAAAAACAAGTATCAGACATTACAAAATTAGACACTAAATATTCAAACAGGAGTAGTGAGGGCCCTGCTCATGAAAGCTTACAGACTATGAAGAATTGGGTTGAGACAAAAGACAGACAGTGCGATACAATGGTCCAGCCATGTTTTACAATAGGGGAGGTTACATAAAGGACAGTGAATCAGTCACCAGCTAATCTCTGTGTATAGCACATAGAGGGAGACTGCCGAATATGATACTTTTGATGTCTCCAAGCCTCAAAAGATGGCAAAGTGATAGTAGGGGAAACCAGTTATGGGATGTTATAGGCCTACTTAAAGAGATGATCCTTTAAGGCACATTAAAAACTGTGGATGTTGGGCATAAGTCTGATGTTTCAGGGTATCGCATTCCAGAGAACTGGTGCAGCACAAAGTCTTGGAGATAGCATCACATTTTAAAGGGGTAATCCAATGTTTGAGAACTTATTCCCAATTGTCCCTGTGCACATAGCACCACCTCCTCCATGCATCTCAACACAAGAGCTATTTACGAGGGGGCATATTGACCGAGGTGGGTGTAGACTTTGTGAGGCCTTAGGCAAAACTCAATTATAAGACATAAGACCCGTGCCCCCCCAACACGGCCAGTTAAGAGAACATTAAAAAAATACCTCCACACCAGGGCAACATATTACTACTGCAGTGACTAATATAATTATTCTGCTATTATACAAAACCACTGTACACCGACCAACGGACAAATAATTGCACCACACTATGACCACTACCATTACATTTATATAGTAACTGAATAATACCACTATACTGAATAAAAAAACACTATACACAGACCAGTATGACCAACAACACCAGTATACAAGAAAAAAATAATTGCACCACACCCTGACTACGCATTACCCCCACATAGTGACAGGATACCAACAAACTGACACTGAATAAATACTACTGTATACAGTTAGTTGTGACCCTGGCTCTACACGGGCTCTGCAGACCATAAAAATGATTACATACAGTTATATGAGTGATGTCTTCTCTAACTGGAGTAGTTTACTTTCCTTTTTCTTCTCCATCCAACCTAGACCATCATGATGATTTCTTCCAGTCACAATTTGTCTTCACAGAACCCGCGAGACAAACATTTTAGGCTCCACACTTTTTCAACATCTATAATAACCTTCTTTGGGTTAAGTGGGTAAGTGATGAGCAGGTAACCCCTCCACTAGATAGTTAGATTGCTCCAGTAGGTAGACAGGTCCCTTCCCAGTACCCTTTAAGTAGTAGTAGCAGCTCCCTATAGGTAGTAATGGCAGCAGCTCCCTTTAGGTAGAAGTAGTAGCGGCCATCTTAAGGTAGTAGTAGTAGTGGCCCCCTTTAGGTAGTAGTAGTAGCAGCCCCTTTTGGGTAGTATTAGTGCCTCTTTAGGTAGTTGTAGTAGCAGCCCCCTTTAGATAGTAGCAGCAGCAGCGCCCTTTAGGCAGTGATTGGCATGGTGGGTAGCCAATGACTCTTTGCACGGTCAACAGCAGAGCACTACATTTAACTAAAGGTGCTATTATAGTTAAATGTGTCCCAGAACCTGCACTGCAGAGTGGCAATGGGTACATTGTGTGTATTGCCACTTACTTATTGGGACGAGTTAGGTGGCCCTGAGGCAAATTCGAGCATGAGGCATTCAAAGGCCACCTAACTTGCCTAGTTAGTTCACAATGCCATTTGGATGCTGTTCTCGAGATCAGGGGTCCCAGCAGTCAGATCCCCCATGATGAGAAATGAATCTGATATGCTCTGGATTGGGGATAAGCTTTCAAACTTTGGAGTACCCCTTTAATTTATGACCCCGCTATACCTAACCCATTTATATTTTTTTATTACAATACAGACAACCCCAATTGGCATGAAATTACACACTCTCATATTATTCTATTTTGACCTGTTTAACAAAGGATTGAGGATTTCTCTGACTATTAAGAATGAATGATGCCCCATAACACACATAGTTTATTAATGAAGGCTAGCAGATGGCTTTAGTCATGAAACTAGAATTCCTTTTTAGTCCTGTGCATTATAAAACAGCAGACTGACTGGATCTATGGCAGCTGTTACAACAGGTAGTAAATTCACTGCAGCAAACCTAAATCTACCATTTCAGCATAAACCATTTCCCATTAGGTTGTAGTATTCAGGAATAATGAAATGTTTAAAACTTCCTGCCAGCAAATTGTTATTTAAAGTATCAAGACAGAGAATTACATCCAATTCAGCATAATGACTGATCTTATCAGACATGTAGTTTCAATCAATACCTATCAGCGGTAATGTATACTTCATTATTTTCCTTGTTCTAGATTATGCTCTCCATCCTATCATAGCGTCAGTATACCATATGTGGAAATTAAAGGGGTACTCCAGCTTCCCTGAACTGGTAGGGTATACAACCATCCTAGAGTCTGCCATTCTTTATCACTATTAAAGCAAATAGTAATAGAGTGTGTGATAGTGGAAAACACAACAAACCATCATATAATACCTAATAAAATTTATGATAACACTATGTTTAGAATATGTTCACCAGTGGCATACGTACCAACATAGCAGTGGTCTTGGTGAGTGTAACTTAAGCTTTATCCTTAGTGTGGAGTCCAGGTGTAGCAGCCTATGAGACTCTGGGAGTATGCCGAGGATGGGACACTATTACTGTGTGCTGCCTAAAAGGGACACTGTTACTGTGTGATTGTGCTAAAAGCAACTTTGAGGGGCACTAAGGTGTGGGCCTGTATTTTCATATATTGCCATCTATGGCATCAGTATAATGGGGTGCATTATTATTATTATCTGGGGAATTATGGATGGGGATTTGGTTTACAAGGGTAGAGAGAAAGGTAAAGGAAAGTCATAGCTGGAAGAAGTTTTGATGGCAGTCTTAAATGGATGAAGAAGGTGAGGAAAGAGAACAACTCCAATTAAAGATAGCACTTGTAAGTAACCAGCAAACTATAGTCACTTAAATGGTCTATGGAGAACCTGCTTCCAACCAGTATCTCCCTTTATATTGTCACTGTACAGTGTTAATTTTGGTCTTTGAACTGTATGTTTGTAATATATTCAGTCATTATGTGGTAGCTATAAGTGTTCATGATCTGGCAATAAGTTTGTCCCTGATATAGTGTTATTATTAATAATATTGGTCTTGGTATAGTGGAATTTGTTTAGTAATTGTATGATGGTAATGGTAGTATAATGTATAGTGTTAATATATTCTTAGAAACAAGAAACTTGAACTGTGTGTATTGTATTTGTCACACAGGTGACTCCACTTGGTGTTCTTGTATCCAAGGCAAATCAATAAAACGAAAAAAATGTGATATGTGCCTAAAAGTAGTTTGCGGCACATATCCCATTTATCCCATATCCCATTTTTTGGTTTGGTATTATTTTCTACCTGTATAACCACTTTGTTTCCTCTGTCAAAAATGACAGCGGCATTTAAATGCAGGTTACAGGTATCATTAGATTATAAGTAGAAAAAGCAAATCAGCTCACTCACCACAGGGACCAGATGTAGAAGGACTTGCTCTGGGTAAAAGCGCTGGAGCTCGGAAGAAGCAGGCCGCCTACCTGTGAGTACATGGATACAATGGAGGATGGATCCGGCTTCACAGCAAAAACTGGTAAAATCCAATCTTTATTTGATCATTAAAACATGGAAATTCAAGGAAGATAAAAGACACACCCACGCATTTCGGGCTGGATGCTAGCCCTTAATCATGGCCATGATGTGACATGAAAATGTTCTCCATATCCAGAATTTTTTTTTTCCCAGAAGAACAGTGCTTCTTGCCATTCAGCCAAATTTACCAAGAGAAGCAGCTGGCTGCATGACCTTCTCCCTCAGCCAAGTCTCTTGCCAAGACAAGACACCGCTGCTGCTATTGATTGGCTGAGCATAAAGGTCTTGTAACCAGCTTCTTGTCTGGGAAGTACAGAGAGAAGACACTGGCACTGCTTGGAGAAGAACAGGATCTATGAGGGACTGGTGCTAGGTAAGAACCTTTTTTTTTACTGTTTGCCTTACACTCCATCACCATATTAAGGGGGATGAAATGGGGGAAATGGTACAGGAAATGGAAGAATTGTACATTAAATGGGGGGATGGTCATGAAATGGGGGAATTGTACAAGAAATAGGGGGATCAACATGAAATTGAAGGGATTTCACATTAACCTCTTAAGGACGCAGGGCGTACCTGTACGGCCTGCACCTGGACCCGGTCTATAACGCGGGGTCACCGTGGTGCCGTGGCGTCATAGCGGGTTGGTCCCGATCGTTGTGCTGTGTGCTATTAATCCTATAGACGTGGCGTTCAAAGTTGATCGCCGCATCTAAAGTAACAAAAATACACTCCCAGCCAGTCAGGCTGATCGGGACCATCGCGGTGAAATCATGATGTCCCGGTCAGCTAGAACGCTAGAGGAGGGTCTGTTACCTGCCTCCGGTGCATCCAATCAGCGATTGATTGCTCCAAGCCTGAAATCCAGGCTTCAGCAATCGACTACTGATAACACTGATCATTGCCATGTTAATGCATGGCAGTGATCTGTGTAGAAGATCAGTGTGTGCAGTGTTATAGCCACTTGAGGGGTCTATAACATTGCAAAAAAAAGTGTGCAAAAAAAGTTAATAAAGATCATTAAAAGTAAGAATCACCCGCCCTTTCCCAATTAAAAAAAAAACTGTGTAAATAAAAATACACCGCCGTGTAGTATTGCCGTGTGTGGAAATGTCGGAATTATAAAAATATATTGTTAATTAAACTGCACGGTCAATGGTGCCCAAATGTATGCCCAAAAAAATTCAAAAGTCCAAAAATAGCGTATTTTTGGTCACTTTTTATATGAGGAAAAAATTTATAAATAGCAATCAAAAAGTCCAATCATACAATAATGGCACAAAAAATTGAGCCCTCATACCACCCGGTAAATGGAAAAATAAAATAGTTATAGGGGTCAAAAGATGAAAATTTTAAACATATTTTCGTGCATGTAGTTATGTTGTTTTTTTTTTTTTTTTTTTATATAAGTAGGGTATCATTTTAATTGTATGAACGTACAGAATAAAGAAAAGGTTTAATTTTTACTAAAAAAATGCACTCCGCAGAAACGGAAGCCCCCAAAATTTACAAAATGGCATTTTTTCTTAAATTTTGTTGCACAATGATTTTTTTTTCCGTTTCAATGTGGTTTTCTTGGTAAAATTACTAATGTCACTGCAAAGTAGAATTGGTGGCACAAAACATAAGCCATCATATGGAATTTTAAGGACAACATTGAAAGGGTTATTATTTTTAAAAGGTAAGGAGGAAAAAATGAAAGTGCAAAATCAGAAAAACCCTGAGTCCTATAGGGGTTAACTAGGGGAATTTCTTATGAACTTGGGAAAGGGGCATGAAATGAGGGGATTATTTATGAAATGGAGCAGATGGGACATAATATGTGTTGTGTAATAGGGGGATTGGTTGTGAAATGGGGTGAGTGGATATGTAAAGGAATGGATTGGTCATGAAATGGGGGGGTTGGTCAGGAAATGGGGGGATTTCACCATTTGTTTATTAAATCACAATAAAAATTGCAATATTTACCTCCAAAAATTACATTGTACCCAATTTGTGCAGCCATGATTATATACATTCGAAATGTCACTTTTTTCTTTATGATAAACTTGCTAAAATTTCTATATTTCTAATTTCTGAAGATACATTACATTATATTATTTGTAATTTTCCTGTAATATAGCATTACATGCTGTTATTCCCTTATATACAGAAACATGCTTTATTATTTGACTTTTCCTTAGAGAACTCAAGCACAGCCTATTATCTAGTTCATTTTCCCCTCATACTTGATCAAGGAAAACATCTGCTATTAACTTAATAATGTCCTATTATTTATTTGAGGTATGCTTCATGAAGCTATGAAACAAGAGCTCTTTGTTGGAAGCTACATACGTTGACTAATAGGGCAAGGGTCTAAAACAGGCATGGGCAACCGTTGGCACTTCAGATGTTTTGCACTACATCTATATCTCCATGATGTTTTGGCAGCATTTTGGCTGTAATAGCATCATGGTAGATGTAGACCAAAACATCTGCAGTGTTGAAGGTGCCTCTGCCTGGTCTAAACAGTCAAAACACACCTCAATAATTACCTATTCATTTTGGAATTCTGTTTCAATTTACTCACCATATGGGGTAGAATTCATGTAGAATTTCTGTTAACAAGAAATAAAAAAATGGAGTCATTTAATCTGGATTGTATCATTGTGTGCCCCATTTAAAGATACACACTTGTTTGGCCTTTGTATGAGCGAAGAACTATGTGACCTTCAAACCACCTTTCCCTGACTTATTTATGTTGCTTGTTTTAAGGTGTCTATCCACATTACAGTAGGTAAATGTTAGCCATTCCCAGCAGGATTGGTCAGATATCATGTCAGATATTTTGTTCCAGCAGTAGGAAAGTCCCTGCTAGAGGAGTATTGCAGTCGTCTTCTCTTACATATGTAAGCTGAGCAGAGCATACATGTGTATGGGGACCTCAGTAGGAATAGCTATTAGTCAGATAAGGTACAATTTAACTGTTTTTTTTTCAAATTTATATTCAATGGGGGCAAGATGAGAACATGAACATGAGCCCCCTTTTACCCTTCTCCTTTTCATTGAACCCCTCAGAAGCCACATTGGAGTCCTCTATGATACACATAGAGGGTTCTTTGCTGTAAGAGCAGTGAGACTGTGGAATTCTCTCCCAGAGGAGGTGGCCATGGTGAACTCTGTAAAATAATTTAAAAGGGGTCTGGATGCATTTTTGGAGAGTAAGAACATGCCATGGCAGTGTGCACCCGTGTATTAGGCTGTTGTGCTGGCTATCTTTTTATGTACAGTATTTTAGATTTACAGGGACAGAAGGTTGATCCAGGGATTTATTCTGACTGCCATATTTGGATGAAGGAATTTTTACCTCTAGTATGAGTTTTTTTGCTTTACTCTGGATCAACTCAGTAGGGACTCATTAGGGTTATAGGACGTCATGGATTCTGGTCTTTTTTCAATCTTATGAACTATGCTACCATGTTACATAGCCTTGCTTGTTAAGGATACAACTCTACAATCCCATCACATTGTAAATTTACTGTTTTCTTAAGAGACACAGCTCTCTCCTGGATACCGCACATGCTTCTTTCCAAATATTTTAACCATGTACTTTATATCATATAGTTAATTTGTGCCTTTTCTAAAAGCAAAACTGGTAAAACAAGCTGCCTTCAAATATCCGTAACGTGCCTTTGGCTGTGTAGAGAAGATGGCTTGTTGGAAATCTTTTTTTACATTTTTATTTTTTTTACTACTTGCTAAACTTTGTCAGCTTACTTTCAAGATGCACTGTAAATTATATTGTTCAGTTAAACCTGTGATATGCCTTACACTTTAGACAGGAATAAGCCTTTGGCATAAAGAAAAGAAATATTGTGGCTTAGTTGAAATTAAATACATGTGCCGCAATTGAAATATCTGTCCTTCTTGCTGTCACCAAGAATGATATGTTACAGAATAAGCTGTCTTCTGAAACTTCAGGTAAAGATAAGTCATGGTTTAACAAAATGCATTTTAACGGATTTAGCCAGAGATATAACCATTGAGTCAATTGGTTTCGAACAGCACTGTTATATGGAGGGCAAAGGGGCAATTGCCTCCAATATCTAGAAGCCACCTCCAATGACCGCTCCCTGTCTGTCTTTACTTTGGGTGTGGTATTACAACTTGGCTTCATTCACTCCAATGGAACTTACCTGCAGAATCACACCCAACCTGGAGACAGACAGGGAGCAGTCTTTGAAAGAAATGATCTTTGTTTTTCAATTCCTGGATTACCCCTTTAAATGGAGACAGGTACTCACACTTCAGTGCAATGGAGTCTGGTGCTCGGTGTACAGAAAAGAAAACTCCATAACTCACTGGATAAGCAGAATTATGGCCCACATGAAGAAGTTGCAAATAAAAGCTCTTTATTGCTCCATAGCAGGTATTAGAATACCAACGCTCAGACGTTTCACATCATGTGATGCTTTGACACCTTGACAAAGTGTCACATGAAGATAGCGTTGGTGTTCTGATCTGTCCACCCATGTTATACCTGCTATGGAGCAATAAAGAAAAGCTTTTATTTGCTGTGAAATTCTTCTAGTCCAGTGAGTTCATAAGCAGTAGTAAGACATTGGAGTTTAAAAAAATTTAAATCATCCAACAATATAAGAACCATGCATATAAAAAATTTGTGTTTTTACCATGTACTGTGGATTCTTTAGGCTATAATAGTCTAATGGACCACCTGATCTTCATCCTTAAAGGGGTACTCCGGTGGAAACTTTTTTTTTAAATCAACTGGTGCCAGAAAGTTAAACAGATTTATAAATGAAATGGGAGAAGTAAGAGTTCAGCTCACCTGCTTCAGCATGTGCACAGCCAGGCTCTGGATAAAAAACGAAAATCAAGGAAGGGTGGAGCCAGCACTGTGTAAAAGGTACTTCTTTATTGTAATCAAGGTTAAAAGGCCATGGAAGGCAAAGAATAAATGAGCACAAGGACAAAAGTGCAAAAGTGCATGGTTGGAGCACCTCAGAACGCCGACATGTTTCAGGCCATTTGGCCCTTAGTCATGGCATACATGTTGTCTCTCCAACACACTCCTTTATACTGAAAAGGATATATAAATAATAAATAAATAAATCCATATAGCCTCCCTATTATGCAGATATCTTATAGTATCACCTCCCCTTTTGTTAGGAGTTATTTTTTCAATGGCAGAAAATCTCAAATTTGAGATATTGTGAACTGAAAAGAAATGCTTCGATACGTTGGACCACTAGTCAGGGGACCTATGGAATGTCGAATATGCTCCTGTATGCGTTTCTTCAAAGCACGTTTAGTGCTACCAATATAAGTGAGTGCGCAATCTGTGCGTACAATTTTGTATACTACTAATTTAGAATTACAATTAATAAAACTACAGATCTGTTTTTTGTTGTCGACTGTGCCCTCAATAGTGATACATTTATCAGCGTATCTGCAGATGAGACATCGTTCTTCCGAGCATTTAAAAAATCCTTTCATTGACAAGCAGGTGTTGATAATGTTTCGATCTGCAGCTGTACTGGGAGCTAGGGAGTTAGCTAATGTTGGAGCTCTACGGGTTGAGAATCTGACTCCTTTTTGTAACACTGTGCTCAAACCCGGATCTGAATGTAGTATAGAGAGATGTTTAGATATGATGTTTCTAATTTTGTTGTACTGAGGACTATAGGTTGTTACAAATGTGATGGCATCACTGACCTGATTATGTTCTTTGTTTTTCAAAAGTTCAGATCTATTTAAAGAATCCACTCATTTGCGTGTCTTATTTAGAATCCAATCCGGATAGCCGCATTGTTTGAATCGCGTGCATACTGAATTGGCTTCTTCCTGGTAAACCGACTCTGCAGAGCTGTTCCGTTTCACACGGATTTATTCTCCTATGGGAATGCCTTCAATAGTATGTCTAGAGTGACATGAGTCAGCTCTGAGAATAATATTACCGGCAATAGGTTTACGAAGTGGGCGTACGGAAGCACGATGTGTCATCTGCAGATACGCTGATAAATGTACCACTATTGAGGGCACAGTCGACAACAAAAAACAGATCTGTCATTTTATTAATTGTAATTCTAAATTAGTAGTATACAAAATTGTATGTACAGATTGCTCACTCACTTATATTGGTAGCACTAAACGTGCTGTGAAGAAATGCATACAGGAGCATATTCGACATTCCACAGGTCCCCTCACTAGTGGTATGGCCAACGTATTGAAGCATTTCTTTTCAGTTCACATTGGCGATGTCACAAATTTGAGATTTTCTGCCATTGGAAAAATAACTGCTAACAAAAGGGGAGGTGATACTATAAGATATCTGCATAATAGGGAGGCTATATGGATTTATTTATTCAATAGCATTCATCCCTTTAGTTTAAATAACAGAACAGATTTAATTCTTCATTACTAGTATTTGAAAACATTTTGGGAATTTTTGCATTGATATAATTTTGCTAATTCTTGATTTCCTGTTTTGCAAGTGTCCTCTTTTATATGTTTGTTTTATTGCACTCTGGACAATAAAGTTGGTTGTCCAAATGAGTTGGTCCTGGTTCTCCCTCCCACTGTGGGAGGAGAACTCTTGGGTCTTTTCAGTATAAAGGAGTGTGTTGGAGAGACAACATGTATGCCATGACTAAGGGCCAAATGGCCTGAAACGCGTCGGCGTTCTGAGGTGCTCCAACCATGCACGTTTGCACTTTTGTCCTTGTGCTAATTTATTCCTTGCCTTTCATGGCCTTTTAACCTGGATAACAATAAAGAAGTACCTTTTACACAGTGCCTTGATTTTAGATTTGTAAATGACTTCTTTAAAAAAAAATATTAATCCTCCCAGTACTTATTAGCTGCTGAATACTACAGAGGATTTTTTTTTCTTTTTGGAACACAGAACTCTCTGCTGACATCACAAACACAGTGTTCTCTACTGACATCTCTGTCCATTTTAAGAACTGTCCAGAGTAGGAGAAAATCCCCATAGCAAACATTTCTTATTTTGTGGTTCTTTTTTTTTCTTCCTTTTTTCTCACTCCTAGTTCAGATTGTTATTATTATTATTATTATTATTAAGTGGGACACTCGTGATTGTTTTTAATGTTTTTTTTAGATCCTTATTTACTTTTTTGGAACATACTGTCACTTTAAAGGGGTAATCTGCTGGAAAACATTTTTTTCAACTGGTGCCAGAAAGTTAAACAGATTTATAAATGACTGCTGTTTAAAAATCGTAATCCTTCCAGTACTTATCAGTTGCTGCATGTTCCACAGGAAGTTTTTTTTTCTCTTTTCTGCCTGACCACAGTGCTCTCTACTGACACCTCTGTCCTTTTTAGGAACTGTCCAGAGTAGAAGCAAATCCCCATAGCAAACCTATCCTGCTCTGGACAGTTCCTGATATGAACAGAGATGTCAGCAGAGAGCACTGTGGTCAAACAGAGAGGAAAAAAAAAAAAAAAAGAACTTCCTCTGTAGTATACAACAGCTGATAAGTACTGTAAGGATTAACATGTGTTAATAGAAGTAATTTACAAATCTGTTTAACTTTCTGGCACCAGTTGATTTAAAAGAAAATGTTTTCCAGTGGAGTAGGGAGGTGGGTAGTTAGTGATGCCAGTGATGCTGGGATGGTGGCGCAGGCGCACTTTCTATGTTCACAAGCCATCGGAGGCTTTTAGATGCTGTAATGGGAACAGGATGGGAAAGATCGTAATAAGAATCTGGTTTGTAGAGGCAACGTGAAGTCCCCACTATTAATATGTTATAGAAGTTACAGTTTTTTATAGGAGGTTTTTAGATAAATAAGAATGTCATAGAACTTGACTATGGGAGATTATACAATTGTAATATGTTTGACCAATTGGAATGGGCAATGGAACCATGGATTGCATTAATGAATTCTACATGCTTTGTTACCAATCACTCATTATCTTTGCACATATAAAGTTATATTATGTCTCCATTTGCTATGCTTAAAAAAGACCCTGTTGCCAAAACATTGTACCACTTGTTTTATGCTTCTTTTACACTGCCGTTAGTACACGGCAGTGTGATGTCCATTTGGGAAGCCGGGGAGAATAGCGGGAGAAAAAATACTGCTTGCGCCATCTTTTTCTCCCTCTATTCCGTCAAAAAACAGCACCCGATGGCCCCCATAACAGTAAATGGTAGCCGTCGGGACCCGTTTTTGCCCTTTATGCCTCGTCACGAGAACGGCCATTAAAGTCACAAAAAATTTAAATAAAGAGACTTTAACGCCAGTTTCTGACGGGGAGCAACGGCAGTATGAAAGGGGCCTTGTTGTGCAATAAACTTACAGCCCTGCTAAAATTTACCACACTTCTGATGTTGGGCTCTGACTATAATATTTTGGCTTAGGTTTTCTCCCTACTTTGGCAGACTGTTGAGTCACTTGTATGAATGGGAGGGTGTCTTGTGCTGACTTCCATGGACTTTGGGGATCTTAGGGATGCATTACTAGGATATGCCATTAGGCTAATATGTCGACCTAGAATGAAAAAAATATAGTCAGCTTATTTATAGAGGTCTCCTTCTACCCTTTACTTTCTACCTAGCAATGTATCAGAATTAACTGTGCAATAATTCTGATCATAATATGAGGTTGTAAATGTCACTGGGTGAGAGAAAAGCCAAAGTGAAACCTGACTTTATGACCTAGACACCAATATGGGTCTTAGAAGTCAGGCATTATTGTTATCTCCTAGTGATACGTTATCAATGTCTAAAATGTATTTCAAAGTGCTGCTACATATTACTCAAAGCAACATATATTACAATGTACAATAAACTTCAGTTATTTTCAAGGAAAAATGGATGCCCATCAAAGCCATAATTATGGAAAACCTGAGCTAGCTGGAATCATGAAGGGGTTAAAAAAATCCTGTATTTATATTAAGTAAGAAATAATGCATGGAATTACCAGATCCCCTATATGATAGGGTTTCATGTTTGCATTGGGTTAGATTTATTCTCAGCTGCTGTGTTGAATTTTCTGAGAGGTAAATTATTGCTGCTCCTCCATTCCATTCGTGTTTCCTTCCCACAGGCTGGAGGAAAACTTTGCACCTTATTGTCTGAGGATCATATTGACACATGTGACAGCTTGCTGGAGCGTGGCACTCTGGGACAGTTGTAGGATGTTTGCAGAGACAAATCATAAATCATCCTATCATAAAGTTTGTCAGGGCCCTGGATTTATGCTGCAAACATTGGCAGTGAAACAAACATGGAGCCGTATTTTAGAGTCTCGGAAAACACTGACCTTGAGAAAGGCTGACCTGCAGAGAAGTGATATTTCAGCCTCCCTGACACCTCAGCTGTTTATAGCTGGAATACAGCAGGGGCACTTATGTACTTACAAAACAAAACACAAAGCAAAGGATTCACTACATCTGGGTTTGGTTTTATATTGATCTGCTGTATGTTTGACAAATATCAGAAAGTCTTGGACTTGTCCTCTTGGACAAAGCCTTAAATTCCTTTAAGAGATTTCAATGTTTTACATATGCTTAGTAACAGCCAATGGCTTCCATTGAAGTTCCCATTCCAGGCAACCACCCTGAAAAAGACAGACATATTGAGCAATGCCTAGGATCTTGAGGTCTGACTAGGTCTGGTCTGGTGTCTGAAAGGATGGGCCCATTCAATGGATCTGTATCAATGTGTGTATCTGTGGCCTGAATTTATTTACTTTGCTAGTAAGGCTAGAGACAACTGGCCAAATATATCTCTGTAACAAACTCTGCAGTGGTCAGGACAATTAAACCTGCTAGTACAGAAGACATTGGCACTGGCATGGTGGATATGACGGGGCAGGTTAACAGGGTAGTAGAGCGGAAGGAGGGGGCCCAGGTGGGAAACTATAGTTAGTATAGTATAGATTATGGAGACAGACAGATAGATAGATAGATAGATAATATTCTCCATTATTGAGGTGTCCATGTGGATTTTTAGATTATTAGGTCTTTAATTCCATTTTAAAGCTAAATATTCATGAAGCCATAATAAGTTACTTAGTAAATTTTGACAAAAACTGTTTGACTGAAGCGCTGACAGAAAAGACAAGTTCATGACACCAAGCAAACATACAAGAATTCTGTTTCAGGTACAAAGCAAACAAGTATGTTGAGAAGTAAAGGGCACATCCCAGCTGTATGCTCGATGTGAATGTAATTTGTGGCATTTAAAGTCATTTTGAAGTCTTGCTGAGAATAAATGAGGGAAATATGAGCTGACGGACTGCAGAACCGACTTTACACTTAAAGAAGGATTTCAGTTTTTTTTTTTATTTAATTTTATTTGCTTGTTAGTTTGTTTTCATTGTTGTTGTTTTTTTTTTTTTTTTTTTTGGGGGGGGGGGGTATAAAAGACAACAGTGCAATTATATTAAGTATATAAAATTCACAGATTCAGAGAACAGTAGTTCTTTAGGTTATAATTCATCAGGCCATACAAAAACACTTGGACCCACACTTTGTTGTTAGCTATGCAATCCCATTCCCTTTTGTAATCTCAACCATTGATATAAATATGTGGATACAGAGGCAAAAAAAGACATGGTCGCACATCCACAATATGCACAAATGATCTAACGCTTCTCTTCAATATATATAAAACAAGCAGGTCATTTGTGTACTTTATGATCATAAAGTGCATGAAGCCCGCCAGCCTCGTCATGGCCACCTGGATGTAGCGGGTCCCTAACATCCCTAGCATAAAATGGCGCGGCACCACGCGGCGACCACCACCACCATGACACCAGTGTCCACGGGAGGGGAATGACCTGCTGGCCGAGCAGCCCCAAATGCCACTCGAACCAGCCCATGGGACTCCCCCCCCCACGCAGACACAGCGCCACGGCGGGAGCAGCCACCACGCAGTACCACACCAGTGTGAACAGGGTGTAATAGTTCACTTACCATGTGCCTCCAGCAAGAAACTGTAAGCCTAGCCAGGAAGGGAGGGGCCCTAGAGCACTTCCTGCTCACTTATATGTGTAAGGGATATGGGGGAGGGGTGAAGTGCAGACCAAGCAAAAACAAAAAACGGAAAGGAGAATACAAAAATGTGGATACAGAGACAAAAAAAAGACATGGTCGCACATCCACAATATGCACAAATGATCTAACGCTTCTCAGCGATATATATATATATATATATATATATATATATATATAAAACAAACAGGTCGTTTGTGTACTTTATGATCATAAAGTGCATGAAGCCCACCAGCCTCGTCACGGCCACCTGGATGTGGCGGGTACTTAACATCCCTAGCATAAAATGGCACGGCACCACGCAGCCACCACCACAGCCACGACACCACTGCCCAGAGGAGGGGAACAACCCGCTGGCCGAGCAGCCCCAAATGCCACTTAATTGATATTATGCCACTTAATTGGTATTGATATAAATACACATCACCTAAAAAGTTCTTGTATTGTTGACCAGGAGGAACAATCAGTACCAGTAAGTGAGCTCTCTTGCCTAGTTCACAAGATTAAGTGAATCCAAGTGTCTGAAATCCCCCCCCTTAACCCCTTAAGCCTATTTTCACCTTAACCCCTTAAGGACGCAGGACGTAAATGTACGTCCTGGTGCGGTGGTACTTAACGCAGCAGGACGTACATTTAAGTCCTGTGCATAACCGCGGGCATCGGAGCGATGCCCGTGTCATGCGCGGCTGATCCCAGCTGCTGATCGCAGCCAGGGTCCAGCCGGCAATGGCCGACGCCCGCGATCTCGCGGGCGTCCGCCATTAACCCCTCAGGTGCCGGGATCAATACAGATCCCGGCATCTGCAGCAGTGTGCGATTTGAATGAATGATCGGATCGCCCGCAGCGTTGCTGCGGGGATCCGATCATTCAGAACGCCGCATGGAGGTCCCCTCACCTTCCTCCTTCCGGCTCCCGGCGTCTCCTGCTCTGGTCTGAGATCAAGCAGACCAGAGCAGAAGATAGCCGATAACACTGATCTGTTCTATGTCCTATACATAGAACAGATCAGTATTAGCAATCATGGTATTGCTATGAATAGTCCCCTATGGGGACTATTCAAGTGTAAAAAAATTTTTAATAAAATGTAAAAGTAAAAATAAAGTGAAAAATCCCCTCCCCCAATGAAAAAGTAAAACGTCCGATTTTTCCTATTTTACCCCCAAAAAGCGTAAAAAAATAATTTTATAGACATATTTGGTATCGCCTCGTGTGTAAATGTCCGAACTATTAAAATAAAATGTTAATGATCCCGTATGGTGAACGGCGGGAAAAAAAAAGTCCTAAATTTCTACTTTTTTAATACATTTTATTATAAAAAAAATATTAAAAATTTATTAAAAGTTTTTTATATGCAAATGTGGTAGCAAAAAAAAGTACAGATCATGGCGCAAAAAATGAGCCCCCATACCGCCGCTTATACGGAAAAATAAAAAAGTTAGAGGTCATCAAAATAAAGGGATTATAAACGTACTAATTTGGCTAAAAAGTTTGTGATTTTTTTTAAGCACAACAATAATATAAAAGTATGTAATAATGGGTATCATTTTAATCATATTGACCCTTAGAATAAAGAACGCATGTCATTTTTACCATAAATTGTACGGCGTGAAAACGAAACCTTCCAAAATTAGCAAAATTGCATTTTTCTTTTTAATTTCCCCACAAAAATAGTGTTTTTTGGTTGCGCCATACATTTTATGATATAATGAGTTATGTCATTACAAAGGACAACTGGAAAAAACAAGCCCTCATACTCGTCTGTGGATGAAAATATAAAAGAGTTATGATTTTTAGAAGGTGAGGAGGAAAAGAAGGTGAGGAGTCCTTAACCCCTTAGCCCATTTTGGCCTTAAGGACTCAGACAATTTAATTTTTACGTTTTCATTTTTTCCTCCTCGCCTTCTAAAAATCATAACTCTTTTATATTTTCATCCACAGACTAGTATGAGGGCTTGTTTTTTGCGCGACCAGTTGTCCTTTGTAATGACATCACTCATTATATCATAAAATGTATGGCGCAACCAAAAAACACTATTTTTGTGGGGAAATTAAAACGAAAAACGCAATTTTGATAATTTTGGAAGGTTTTGTTTTCACGCCGTACAATTTCTGGTAAAAATGACATGTGTTCTTTATTCTGAGGGTCAATACGATTAAAATGATACCCATTATTATATACTTTTATATTATTGTTGCGCTTTAAAAAAATCACAAACTTTTTAACCAAATTAGTACGTTTATAATCCCTTTATTTTGATGACCTATAACTTTTTTATTTTTCCGTATAAGCGGCAGTATGGGGGCTCATTTTTTGTGCCATGATCTGTACTTTTTTTTGATACCACATTTGCATATAAAAAACTTTTAATACATTTTTTATAATTTTTTTTTTATAAAATGTATTAAAAAAGTAGGAATTTTGGACTTTTTAAATTTTTTTTCGTTCACGCCGTTCACCGTACGGGATCATTAACATTTTATTTTAATAGTTAGGACATTTACGCACGCGGCGATACCAAATATGTGTATAAAAAATGTTTTTTACGCTTTTTGGGGGTAAAATAGGAAAAAACGGACGTTTTACTTTTTTATTGGGGGAGGGGATTTTTCACTTTTTTTTTACTTTTACTTTTACATTTTTTTACATTTTTTTTTACACTTGAATAGTCCCCATAGGGGACTATTCATAGCAATACCATTATTGCTAATACTGATCTGTTCTATGTATAGGACATAGAACAGATCAGTATTATCGGTCATCTCCTGCTCTGGTCTGCTCGATCTCAGACCAGAGCAGGAGACGCCGGGAGCCACACGGAGGAAGGAGAGGGGACCTCCGTGCGGCGTTATGAATGATCGGATCCCCGCAGCAGCGCTGCGGGCGATCCGATCGTTCATTTTAATCGCGAACTGCCGCAGATGCCGGGATCTGTATTGATCCCGGCACCTGAGGGGTTAATGGCGGACGCCCGCGAGATCGCGGGCGTCGGCCATTGCCGGCGGGTCCCTGGCTGCGATCAGCAGCCGGGATCAGCCGCGCATGACACGGGCATCGCTCCGATGCCCGCGGTTAGGCTTAGGACGTAAATGTACGTCCTGGTGCGTTAAGTACCACCTCACCAGGACGTACTTTTACGTCCTGCGTCCTTAAGGGGTTAAGGCCAAAATGGTCTGAGTCCTTAAGGGGTTAAGGACCAGAGCATTTTTTGCACATCTGACCACTGTCACATCTGGGATGCTTTTACTTTTCATTCTGATTCCGAGATTGATTTTTTGTGACATATTCTACTTTATGTTAGTGGTAAACTTTCATCGAAACTTGCATCAATTCCAAAATTTGATGAAAAAATTGAAAATTTCGCTTTTTTTTTTTTTACTTTGAAGCTCTCTGCTTATAAGGAAAATGGATATTCCAAATAAATTATATATTGATTCATATATACAATATGTCTACTTTATGGTGGCAACAAATAGAGAAAAATCAAAGGTGTGCTCCTAGTGCAGGCAATTAAGATGGCAGTGAGATGCACAATGTAAAATGGAGGCTTACAAGATAGGATTGTGCTCAGGGCACAACACCTCAGTAGGCGTGTAGAATCACTGTTGTGATGGGGGTCAGCAGCCACGGTGTGCTTTCCAGATGGCTCAAGGTTAGTTGGATAATGGCAATAAAACGTGAATAAATCCAATGGAAAAATGCTTCTCCTCCCAGAAATAATGTGAAACCAACAGCCCACGGTGTGAAAGCTGATGATTTAATTGATGCACCTAACACTAACCTACCTGTGCTGGATAAGCAAAACCAGGAACCAAATTACAGCAGCAGTATGTCCGACTTTTAGACTGCTCCCCGTTTACCTCCAGTGTGACGGAGCACACATACTATGGGAGGGGGGAGACAGGCCATACTGCGACAGCTTTGAGGGAATATACTGGCGGAAGATGAGTCTCCCCTTAAAACTGATAAGAGACTCATCTACCATGAGCTCCCTGAGCGGTACGAAGGCCCCACATTGTTTTTTTTTTTGACCAGGCCCATATACAGCACATGTGCTTGGGGGGGGGGGGGAATATGTAGTGTGTGTGCTTGGTGTAACCTTTGTATATAATGTGCAACACAAAGAGAGAGAAACACAGCCGCACATCCGCCATATGTAATTTGATCTACTTGCTTCTCAGCATAATTTCAAAAACTAACAGGTTGTTAGTATACATTTTGATCAAAAAGTACAAGCCCACTCGCCACGTCAAGGCCACCTCGTTAGAGTGGGGCCCTAACCTGACACTAGCGTAGCCTCCGGCGGCGACCACTGCCTCCGAGACCCCATGCCCAATGGGGGGAGCGACCCAGTGGTCAGGCAGCCCCACTACTGCCCGACCAAGCCCCTGGCTCTTGGCCACTCCACCCCACAGACAAAGCATCACAGAAACAATGGCCGCCACAGAGAACAACATCAGTATGAAACCTACCATGTGTTCACTGCCAGAGGGCTGGGAGAATGGTAGGAGGAAACCCTTATACAGTTTCATGCTAATTAAAAAGCCTGGGCCAAATGGGTGGAGTGGAGTGCTGGCTGTGGAAGAAGGGAGAGACTACAAATGTGCAACACAAAAAGAGAGAAACACAGCCGCACATCCACCATATGTAATTTGATCTACTTGCTTCTCAGCATAATTTCAAAAACTAACAGGTTGTTAGTATACATTTTGATCAAAAAGTACAAGCCCACTCGCCATGTCAAGGCCCCCTCGTTAGAGTGGTTCCCTAACCTGACACTGGCGTAGCCCCCGGCGGCGACCACTGCCTCCGAGACCCCATGCCCAATGGGGGGAGCGACCCAGTGGCCAGGCAGCTCCACTACTGCCCAACCAAGCCCCTGGCTCTGGGCCACTCCACCCCACAGACAAAGCATCACAGAAACAATGGGCGCCACAGAGAACCACATCAGTATGAAACCTACCATGTGCTCACTGCCAGAGGGCTGGGAGAATGGTAGGAGAAAACCCTTATACAGTTTCATGCTAATTAATAATGCCTGGGACAAATGGGTGGAGTGGAGTGCTGGCTATGGAAGAAGGGAGAGACTACAAATGTGCAACACAAAAAGAGAGAAACACAGCCTCACATCCACCATATGTAATTTGATCTACTTGCTTCTCAGCATAATTTCAAAAACTAACCGGGGGTCAGCAGCCACAATGTCCTTTCCAGATTGTTCAAGGTCAGTTGGATAATGGCAATAAAACTTGTGAATAAATCCATTGGAAAAATGCTTCTCCTCCCAGAAATAATGTGAAACCAGCAGCCCACGGTGTGAAAGCTGATGATTTAATTGATTACCAAATTACAGCAGCAGTATGTCCGACTTTTAGACTGCTCCCCGGTTACCTCCAGTGTGACTGAGCACACATACAATGGGAGGGGGGAGACAGGCCATACCGCGCCAGCTTTGAGGGAATATACTGGCGGAAGATGAGTCTCCCCTTAAAACTGATAAGAGACTCATCTACCGTGAGCTCCCTGAGCGGTACGAAGGCCCCCAAAAATTTGGCCCCAAAGTCATCTATGATCGGCCTCACTTTGTAGAGTCGGTCATAGGCGGGATCACCTTGGGGGGGGACATGCTCAGTGTAATGGAGGCATTTCCAAATGGCCTCAAACCACCTCCGTGTCATGGCCATACTGTAAAGCAGGGTCTGGAAGAGGATGTCCCCAGTACTGCCTCACATTGTTTTTTTTTACCAGGCCCATATGCAGCACAAGTGCGTGGGGGGGGGGCTCGAGTAAGTATGTAGTGTGTGTGCTTGGTGTAACTTTTGTATATAATGGTGTGTGATTAAAACTCACAGACCATTATATGGAAAATGCAGCACCCTGAACCCCTAATAGGGCCTGGGAAAAATCTGCGGCGGACCCTTGAGGAACTATTAGGGGGTCAGGGGGTGACATTTTTTTTTAACCTCCTACCTGTCCCTTTACTGTAAATTTACCCTTCACTACAGACAGTTCTTTAGCCCTGAGAGGCACAGATCTTGGCAGAGGGGGGGGGGGGGGGGGGTCTCTGGCTCTCTCTCACAGCTCTGCCCACTGACTTAATGTGGTGGGCAAGCAAAGCTGCCAGAAGGGGACATTAACCCCTCCTCTGCCGGCTGCTGTTGGTTGGACCTGGAGAGGGTGACGGGATCGCCACCTCCCCCTAGCTACAGGAGGTGATTGATGGTGTATAGTGTACAACACCGATCATCTTCTAATTCCGGGTCATCGGGTGACACGTGACCCGTATGACCGTAATCACCGCAGATCACCAGTGTGAATTCACCGGCGATCTGCAGCGATCGCCGACATGGGGGGTCTCAGGCCCCCCCTGGGCATTGTCATGGGATGCCTGCTGATAGATATCAGCAGTCATCCCGGTCCGGTCCCTGCCCGGTGTGCGGCGGAGACCGGATTTCCCATGGGCGTACAGGTACGCCCTGGGTCCTTAAGTACCAAGGAGCCAGGGTGTACCCATACGCCCTGGGTCCTTATGGGGCTAAACAACGACAACAAATATGTGGTCTTGCAGTTATGCATTTATGCTGGGGGAGAAGATCCTGCCCTTGTAGTCTGTTGCTAGGGGCAATCTCCAGCATGAAAATGCATAAAATGGGGGATGCCTGCAGCAGACTACAAGTGCCACAATAGAATCCTACACCAGATAAACGATGTGGATGTGTAACAATTAGAATAATACAATACAAGAATTTAGGTGCACTACTGTGGTAGATGTAAACAATGACATTGGTTAACCCTCAAAACTGATGTTAAAATCTTATCCCCTATTCAAAGGATATGCCCCCTCCCATAGACTTGCATTGAGGGGACGGGGCGTGATGTCACAAGGGGGTGGAGTAGTGACATCACAAAACTCTGGACCCGTAGTCGTGACCATTCAGACACAAAGCGAACATCGCTCTGTGCAGCTGCCAAAGGTGGATGTCTGCATGAGAGATTGTGCGGGAGATTATTAGGACCAGAGTATCCCTTTAAAGAGGTTTTCATAAAGATTATTTCCGTTTAATGGATCTCAATAAGTCATGTAGAGGGATGATAAATCTTACCGTATTTATCGGCCTATAACACGCACTGGCGTATAACACGCACCCCCATTTTAACAGGGAAATTTAAGTTAAAAAAATAAAATGTTAAATAAATGACTTGGACTAAATGCCACATCATCCACCCAACTTCGTTTTCTTCTGCACCTCAGTTTGGTCCCGTCCCCTCCAGTGCCACATTATTCCTTCCCTTTTATCAGTCCCTGTGCCACATTTACCCCTCTCATCGCCACCCCCCATGTCTCATCATCTCCCCATGTCTCATCATTTCCCCCTGTCATAGACCACCACTAGCCATACAGACATTTAGTGCCTCACCCCACCATCATCCCCCACCCTGTCTCATCATGTCCCCCATCATTCCCCCCCTCATCATCCCCCCACCCTGTCTCATCATGTCCCCCATCATTCCCCCTCATCATCCCCCCCACCCTGTCTCATCATGTCCCCCATCATTCCCCCCTCATCATCCCCCCACCCTGTCTCATCATGTCCCTCATCATTCCCCCCTCATTCCCCCTCCTCATTTCCCCCTGTCTCATCCCCCCATCATTCCCCCCCCCTCATCATTTCCCCCTGTCTCATCCCCCCCTCATCATTTCCCTGTCTCACCATCCCCCAATCATCCCCCCCTCATCATTTCCCTGTGTCTCATCCCCCCCCTCATCATTTCCCCTGTCTCATCCCCCCATCATCCCCCCCTCATCATTTCCCCTGTCTCATCATCCCCCCATCATGTTCCTCCTATGGCATCCAGTGGTCTTCAACCTGCGGACCTCCAGATGTTGCAAAACTACAACTCTCAGCATGCCCGGACATCCAACTGCTGTCCGGGCATGCTGGGAGTTGTAGTTTTGCAACATCTGGAGGTCCGCAGGTTGAAGACCACTCTTCCCCTTTCCTTACTTGTCTGCGCTTCAGCTGTCTTGCCGTCCCCTCCAGTGCCACATTATTCCTTCCCTTTTATCAGTCCCTGTGCCACATTTACCCCTATCATCGCCACCCCCCATGTCTCATCATCTCCCCATGTCTCATCATTTCCCCCTGTCATAGACCACCACTAGCCATACAGACATTTAGTGCCTCACCCCACCATCATCCCCCACCCTGTCTCATTATGCCCCCCATCATTCCCCCCTCATCATCCCCCCACCCTGTCTCATCATGTCCCCCATCATTCCCCCTCATGATCCCCCCACCCTGTCTCATCATGTGCCCCATCATTCCCCCCTCATCATCCCCCAACCCTGTCTCATCATGTCCCCCCATCATTCCCCCCCTCATCATCCCCCCACCCTGTCTCATCATTCCCCCCTCATTCCCCCCTCCTCATTTCCCCCTCCTCATTTCCCCCTGTCTCATCCCCCCTCATCCCCCCCTCATCATATCCCCCTGTCTCATCCCCCCCTCATCATTTCCCTGTCTCATCATCCCCCAATCATCCCCCCCTCATCATTTCCCTGTGTCTCATCCCCCCCCCTCATCATTTCCCCTGTCTCATCCCCCCATCATCCCCCCCTCATCATTTCCCCTGTCTCATCATCCCCCCATCATGTTCCTCCTATGGCATCCAGTGGTCTTCAACCTGCGGACCTCCAGATGTTGCAAAACTACAACTCTCAGCATGCCCGGACAGCCAACTGCTGTCCGGGCATGCTGGGAGTTGTAGTTTTGCAACATCTGGAGGTCCGCAGGTTGAAGACCACTCTTCCCCTTTCCTTACTTGTCTGCGCTTCAGCTGTCTTGCGGGGTCAGTGAAGCAGATGAGTTACGTCCTCTCCCGGCTTCTCTGTGCGGCATGTCACTTTTCGGCGGAGACTACTGGAAATGAAGTGATGCCGCACAGAGAAGCACGTAACTCATCTGCTTCACTGACCCCGTAAGACCCCCGCCCCCGCCTGACCTGACCTGCCGAAGCGCAGACAAGTAAGGAAGATAAACCAAACAATAAAAAGCTGGGAAAGGGGGAATGATGAGGGAGGGGGGGGGGAATGAAAAGTGAAACTCACTTGTCTCCGGCACGATCCACAGGTACTGGTGTGGTGGATTGTGCGAGAGACGCTGATTAAAGGGTAGGGCAGATCCGGGCAAGGTAGGGCTCATTTTAATCAGCGTCTCCCGCACAATCCACCACACCAGTACCTGTGGATAGTGCGGGAGAAAACAAGTGACAGTGCGGGGAGGAGACGCCGCTGGTCACTGATTTAAAGAGGCCACGGCCGTGCTGTTAATACTTAACAAGCAGACGCTGCGGCCGCTTTAACTCAGTGACCAGAAGACTTATCGGCGTATAACACGCAGGCAGACTTTTTGCCTTAAATTTAAGTTTTAAAAGTGCGTGTTATATGCCGATAAATACGGCAAAAGCATTATGAATGCAGGTTAAGACTCTAAACATTCTGTAAGGTGTTCCAGGATTTGTAATACCTATTGAGTCGTGTGATATAAACTGATTACAATTGTCAAAAAAAGCAAAGTAAGAAACACAACATTATACAATGAAATGTGATACAAACATCCTATAAATAGTCAATGAGTTCTCTGCATGTTTCACAGAATGAGGAAAATAAATTCTGGCTTCTGTAATTACCATTAAGAGGAGGATTTACAATACACATATAAAAAATTTAAAATGCAGGGAAACTGAATGAATGACATGTTTACACAAGACATGTTAGTCATATCTAATAGAATTGTAGAGCCAAATTTATAAATGATGAGTTTTTAAGGTAAATGTGACTAGTGTGGCTAGCAGACACAGGCAGCACTATGCAGTCCTAAGGCTGCCAAGGCTACCTCCCCCCCCCCACACACACACACCACCACCACCACCCCCCCAGCATCAATATTCATATTCACTATGTCACCTTCTAAGCAACTGCTAATATCTGCACAGACAGGAACTGAAGCTCTACCAGATGCAAACAGACTGCACACAGCTTGTCTTCATAGGAAAGTTACAACTGCCGTACAGTGTTAGACAAGCAGGGCACAATGGGCGGTGTAGTTTCCTGTTCAGTTTATTGCATACAGCTGGGATTCAATTAATATCTGTAACCTATATAACATATCATGAGTGAATGCAAAGCATGACGGAAACTTCTAAATGCACCTTTTATAAGGGTAATGCTTGTAATGGAGACTAAGTTGCCTACATTCACAATCTTGTGGAATCTCAGTCCCCAGTCTTTCTGGCTGCAATGTAAATATATATATATATATATATATATATATATATATATATATATATGTCGTCATGAAGTTGCCTTAAAGTGTTCTGTACTGTAGCAGGCCCATGGGGACATCTCTATTCCATACATATATAAAAAAAAAAAATGAGTGCAGAGGAGCAGCTCATGTATTACTTATGGTTTGAATGTCTGCCATCTAGTACAACATTTCCCCGTACATGTATTAAAGCTGTGAAAGAATATTTGATCTTTTTTGCACCTAAGTCCCTATGTTATAGCGGAGCTAATGTTATAATTGTTATGGTCACGGCAGGTGCTGGATCCTCTGGGCCTGTGTGGATGCAGACGGGAGTCATACCAGGGTGCGGAGTCTAAGGTGCCGCTGGTTTTCACCAGAGCCCGCCGCAAAGCGGGATGCTCTTGATTTCACCAGTTTTCCAGTTGAGATGTGGAGAATGACGTTGAAACCAAGGAAGACCAAGAAGAAGCTCCGGAGTACAATGTAGTAGCACATAGAACTAAACTTTTTCCTTATGCAAATTTCCTACATGCATGTCGAAGGGTTACGTGCGAAACTGCACATTACAGTTCAGGGTTTGTCCATTAACAGAAGAGCTGTAGAAGGGCTTGAAAAGACAAGACACTTGAAGACGGTATTTATGGACCAGGGAGGCACCAATGAAGTTAACTGCAAAACCGGAGTCCAAAAGAGCAGAAGCAATGAAAGAAGTCTTGGCAGAGGTGAACACTTGAACCTGGGGGGGGGGGGGGGTCAAGCGAGAAGAGGAAATATTCACATCAAGGGATGCCACTCCAACTTGTTCTCCCATACGTGGAGGACGTACAGAACATTCTTTGAGAAAGTACTCTGGACTGGCACAATATAGGCACAAATTCTCATTGCGTGGATGGGATCTTTCCTGCTGCGTTAAGCGAAAACAGTCCACTTCCATAGCCTCTTTGGCAGGAGGCAAAGTAGACAGTAGAGGTGGATGTTGGAAAACGGGTGCCAAACGAGGTAATCACCGTGTTTGGGCAGGTTCTTTTTCCAAAGGAAGTTCTTCCTGCCTCTCGGCAAAATGCCCATCTTTTTGAGTGGCTAAATGGATAAGTTCACTCAGGTTAGTCGGAGAATCTTGTGCAGTGAGAGCATCCTTGATTCGAGAGGAAAGTCCTTTTTTAATGGTAGCACGCTAGGCCTTATCGTTCCAAGAAAGTTCAGAGGCAAGAGTGCGGAACTGAACCACATAGTCCCCAACGGAGGAGTTCCCTTGGCAGAGGTTCAGTAGAGCCATCTCGGCAGAGGAGGCTCGCGCGGGTTCTTCAAATGCATTGCAGAATTCTGCAAGGAAGGCTGACCGGTTCAAGGAGATCGGAACTCTACCATCCCAAAGAGGAGTAGCCCAAGCCAAAGCTTTTCCAGACAGTAGACTGAACACAAATGCCACTTTAGCACGCTCCGTTGGGAACATATCCACCATGAATTCAAGATGGATAGAACACTGTGTCACAAATCCTCTACACAGCTTGGGATCTCCGTCATACTTAAAAGGCAAGGACAAATGAAGCTTGGTCCCAGGAGAAGCTGCAGATACAGGAGGAGGCTCAGGAACAGGTGGCTGCTGCTGTTGTTGTTGCTGAGCGGCAACGAGCTGTTGCACCATGGCTGAGAGTTGATTCAGTTGTTGCGCCTGACGGGCTAACTGCTGTGACTGTTGAGCCATGATGGTGGAAAGATCCAAGACATCTGGCAAAGGCACCCCAGCGGGATCCATGGCCGGATCTTACTGTTATGATCATGGCAGGTGGTGGATCCCCTGGGCCTGTGTGGATGAAGATGGGAGCCATGCCAGGGAGCGGAGTCTAAGGTGCCCGCCACAAAGTGGGATGGTCTTGCTGTGGCATGCAGCACCCAGGTCACTACCCCTGGCACAAATCATCCACACAGGTAGCTGGGAGGTGGCGTGGCACAGAAAAAGACTGGTAGGACGTGGCAAGATGGCAGTAGGTCAGGGCAGGAACACAGGTGCAGGGTAGGAAGGTAGCAAGGAACAGGTACACAGTAACTGAGACACAGGACTTTCACAATGGCAATAGACAACCAAAGATCTGGCAGGGAAACAAGGGAGGAGCTGATATTTAAGGAAAGGAGACAGGTGTAGACATTTTGATTAATTGAGCACTGGCCCTTTAAGAGTGAGAGCTCCGGCATGTGCGTGCCCTAGGAGTCAGAGGCACGTACACCGGGGCTGCGAGGACAGGGATGTGTCCCGCAATGTGAATCCCAGCCCCGCTGGCAGCGGGGACATGACAGAGCGCTCACGGCCAGCGTGTCTGGCCAGAGCGCGGATGTTACAATAATCCTGCATTAGTTCTATAACTTGTAGGGGAGGGAGACATAAGATTGCAGCTGACGTTTCTAGTAGTTGTTCAGCTTTGTCTAAGTAGAGATCATAGGACAACCCCTTAAATAAAATGTTGCCCCAACATTTACTCTTTTTTGTACCACTCCACATATATTTTAAAACTTGTAGCAGCAGAAAACAAAAGAGAACTAAATCCAGGATATCTAGTCAAATAGATGCTCTCCTATGTATATACATGCCTATCTTATAGAATAAGTGTTTCTGCACAGAATACAAAACTTCCTGGAAAATAAACATATATTATAAAGTAACATCCCATTCCAGTTGATGCATGTAGGACTCTGTGCTATTTATGTACATAATCCCTTAGTAATAAGAAAGTACTTTGAGTAATCATTATAAGCAATTCCATAACTCCATAATACTCCATTATATAAGTTTTGTTTTTCTCAGTTTGTTCCCACCCAGAAATTTGTGTTCCTTAATGACTTCCTTAGTACCATTGTTTTGTAAGCATAAATATATTCATAAATGCAACGTATAACTCAGGGGCACTCACTGTTTTTGTTACTTTATTTAAAATGCCAAGAGAAACTGAGATACTCAAGAATCCATCTCAGGTGAAGTAATCTGCCTCCAGCAATGAAGGAGACAGCTGCCAAGACATAAGACCACCCACAGCCAAGAAACCGATGCCTGTCCATGGTCCTGAACAGTTCCAGCTGCAGACTGTAAACTGTACTCTCTGCTTAGCTTTAGCCTGTCTCTATATCCTCCTAAACCACAATGTCTCCATTAATGTTAGGGCCATTTGTAGTTTATGTTCATAAATTGTTACAATAAATTGTAAAATAAAAAATTTGAATATCTATGGTGCATAGTGCAAAGTAGAAATCCATCCAGAATCAATGTATTATTGTGTATTACTAAGACCCCATACTCCTGAGAATTGTGCGTCATCACGATGTGCACAATCTGAACCATATTGTGCACCATATTGTGATGATTTATGATTTCGAAATAACTTTTTTATTATTCTAAATGCACTGAAGGCATTCTAATGTGTAGTATTCAGTGGGTCATTCTGCATTTTTTCTGTGGACCCCTTTATGCTTTATCTACTGTAGTAGAATATCCTGAACAATGATGCTATGTTCAGGATATTCAGAATTCAACATTATAAGAATATTAACATGATCCCAGTCTAGAAAGATAATGCAACACTAAACTTGTCTCAAATAATAAACAAAACAGAAATCCAAGGAATCACATTGTAAGTTGTATGCAGGATTGGCCCTACCATGGGAACCACTAGGTCTATAGGACCCAGGCAGCACCTTGACAGGGGGCAACAATTTGCCTCCCCAGAATTTTGTTTTTTCGTAAGTACTTTTTTATTTTATCTACCACCCCTGCCTGCCCAATACCTTTCAAAGAGAGAAGCCATGACCTCTGATCGACGCAGGCGCCAATGGCAACATTCATGGGTGCCTGAACAGGGGAGAAGAAAGGAAACTGTTTGACTGCCTGGTTACATGGCTATCTACCTACTGTCAGGATGCGGATTGGTATGCAGCGAGGACACTGGTGGTGGATCCTCAGTGTCAGTGGGGTGATGGCGTGGGCTGTACCAGGGGAACGGAGTCTAAGGGGTTACTGGTTTTCACCAGAGACGGCCGCAAAGCGGGATGGACTTCCAGCGGCAGGTAGCCCCCAGGTCATTCCACCCGATAGCGACTCAACCCCAACTGACAACTGAGACAGGCGCGGTACACAGGGACAAGGCCAGAGCAAGGTCGGACATAGCAGAAGGTCAGGGCAGGCAGCAAGAGTCGTAGTCAGGGGAAACAGCAGAAGGTCTGGGTACACAGGCTTGAGAACACACTAAACACTTTCACAGGGCACAAGGCAACAAGATCCGGCAAGGACAGGAAGGGGAAGTGGGTTTTTATAAGCAAGGAGCAGGTAGGAGCTAATTAACACTGAATGGGCCAGGCACCAATTAGTGGTGCACAGACCCTTTAAATCTCAGAGAGCCGGCGCGCGCCCTAGAGAGCGGGGCCGCGCGCGCTGGGACAGAACAGCAGGAGGACGGGGCAGGTGAGAGGGACGGGGTGCGATCCGCGAGCGGGTACGTCCCGCTAGGCGGATCGCATCCCCGCCGGGCACAGTTGAGCAGCGTCTCCGGTCAGCACTGCCGACCGGAGCTCTGCAGGGCAGCGCTACCTAGCTATTTATCTAGCTGGCTACTAACCTAGCTAGCTAACAACCTACTAAGCTAACTAGCCATATGCCTGGCTAGCTAGACAGCTACTTAGCTACCTTTTTACCTTGCTATCTACCTACTAGCCTATCTTCCTGTTTGACTACCTACCTGTCTATCTACCTACCTAGCTAGCTATCAACCTATTTAGCTAGTTAGCTACCTGCCTGGCTAACTATCTAGCTAGCAACCTAGCAGCCTGGTTACCCGGTCTAGTTACCTACCTGGTTATTTGCCTACCTAGCAACCTGCCTGGCTATCAATCTGACTACCTACCTAACATCCTACATACCTGGCTACCAACCTATTTACCTCGCTAAATAGCTACATGCCTACCTAACTACCTTCCTACCTGTCTATCTACCGAGCTAGCTAAAAACCTGCCAAGCTAGTTGCCTGGCTATCTACATAGCTGGCTATCTATCTAGCTACCTACTTATCTGGTTTGATACATATCTACTTGGCTACCTACCTGATTTTACCTACCTACCTGGCTATCTATCTACCTAGCTACCTACCTAGCCAGCTAGCAACCTACTGAGCTTGCTAGCTACTTGCCTGGCTACCTACCTACTTAACAACCTAGCTGCCTGGTTACCTTGCTATCTAACTACCTGGCAATTTAGCTACCTGACAAAAAAGGAGCAAAACATCCATCATAGAGCAAAAGTTCATGTAGGGTGCCAGCCGTCTAAAGACTTGGGTTTAAAAGCATCAGTAGAATCCACCGCAAAGTATTGCACCAGCACATCCAAGTAGCATTTAAAGTGTGGCTTTATTCAACATCAAAACGCCATAGCATGCTATGGCATATTGAATAAAACTACACTTTAAAGAGAACCTGTCACCAAATAAAACTTTTAATATAGTGTTCCTTGTGTAATTAGCAGACACTTCCCCATTCATCTGCTTTAAAGTTATCAACATAAATATGTTTAACCCCTTAAGGACGCAGACAATTTTATTTTTACGTTTTCGTTTTTTCCTCCTCGCCTTCCAAAAATCATAACTCTTTAATATTTTCATCCACAGACTAGTATGAGGGCTTGTTTTTTGCCCGACCGGTTGTCCGTTGTAATGCCATCACTCACTTTACCATAAAATTTATGGCACAACCAAAAATATACTATTTGTGTGGGGAAATTAAAAAGAAAATCACAATTTTGCTAATTTTGGAAGGTTTAGTTTTCATGCCGTACAATTTACGGTAAAAATTACATGTGTTATTTATTCTTTGGGTCAATAGGATTAAAATGATACCCATGATAACGTACTTTACATCTATTACTGTTGCGCTTAAAAAAAAATCACAAACTTTTTAACCAAATTAGTGCGTTTAAAATCCCCCTATTTAATACAAAAACAGTGCACATTTATATATACATAGATCGTTTTCCATTGGTTACATCATAGATGTTGCATATGTGCAATCAATAATAGACACACCTCTTAAGGTCCATTGGTGAAAAAACATGTCAATCTATAAAGCATCCGGTTGGCATAACAACCAACCATACATAATAAATTAGTGATATTCAAACAGTGTTCTGTGCATAAAAACATCATACAAAGTAATGTACTTTTTATTCTTTATTTTTTATTTACTTTTTATTTTTAATTTTTTATTTTTTATTAAATTTAAAATTTTTAATTTTATTTTTCCATTTTTTAGTTTTTCTTATTATTTTACATTTTATTTATTTTTCATTTTACATTTATTTGTTGCTTTTTTTTCGATTTTTCAATTTTTTTTATTTCTTCTTTCCCTATCATCTTGCACCTATCATTGCACTTTCGTAAGAATTCAGATTTTAATCATTTTTTTCTTTTTTTCTGTAGGCACCTATTCACACACTTAAGTGGTGATGAACATATTGTGAAGATCCTTCATCTAGCAGTCCGGATCACCATTGACAAAGCCATTTTTTATGTTAATGAATATAATGTTCTCTTTATGTGCCAGTCTTCGATAATGCCAGTCGAGATATTATTAAATATAACATGCCAGTCTAATACTATGTCGTTTGTTTATTATTGGAAGCGCTGGATAGTGCACAACGTAAGGCGGTACTGCGCCTGCGTGATTGGCTGGAGCGTTCGTGTTGCCCCTGACAGGGCTGTGTGCGCGCGCGGCTAACTCGCGGATGCGCATTACGACATAGATGTCAAATTTGGGTATGGGCAAAGGATTATAGCCATGTCTGATGACATAAATGACTAGCGACTGGCATATGATTGGCTGACACAGGAAAACTGCGCTCTGACTTAGGCGACGCATGCACAGTGGATATGTTTACAAACACAAGACGAACAGAGATTCACAAGCATCAGCTGGGTCAATGCGTGATCCAGAGTGGAGAGAGACTGCCGATGAAGGTATCTACAGGATAAATTACTTTGTATGATGTTTTTATGCACAGAACACTGTTTGTATATCACTAATTTATTATGTATGGTTGGTTGTTATGCCAACCGTATGCTTTATAGATTGACATGTTTTTTCACCAATGAATGACCTTTATAGGTGTGTCTATTATTGATTGCACATATGCAACACCTATAATGTAATCAATGGAAAACGATCTATGTATATATAAATGTGCACTGTTTTTGTATTCACTATGCATGATAAAGGCTATTGCCGAAACGTTGCATTCTATTTGGGAATAAAACCACCAGCTTATTTTGATCCAAGACCTATTTGTGCGGTGATTTGTTGAAATTGCTGTATATATATTTATATATATATATATATATATATATATATATATATATATATATATATATAAAGCAAAATCATCGGTAGTTGCAGTATCTTGTAAAACCTTTTTTATTGGACTAACATTGGACTAACAGTCATCTTGTTAGTCCAATAAAAAAGGTATTACAAGATACTGCAACTACCGATGATTTTGCTTTTTGCATTACTGGACTAATACGGCTACTCCTAACTAATCTATCTGTATATATATATATATATATATATATATATATATATATATATATATATATAATATATATATACCGTATTTATCGGGGTATACCACGCACCGGCCTATAACACGCACCCTCATTTTACCAAGGATATTTGGGTAAAAAAAGTTTTTTACCCAAATATCCATGGTAAAATGAGGGTGCGTGTGTGCGCGTGTATACCCCGATATACCCCCAGGAAAGGCAGGGGGGGAGAGGCCATCACTGCCCGCTTCTCTCCCCCTGCCTTTCCTGGGGTCTAGAGCGCTGCTGTTGGCCCTTCTCACCTCCTGGCTATCGGCGCCGCTGCCCGTTCTGTCCCCCTGACTATCGGTGCCGGCGCCGATAGCCAGGGCGAGAGAAGGGGCAGCGGCACCCATTGCCGGCGCCTCTGCCCGGTTGCCTCCCCCCATCCCCGGTGGCATAATTACCTGAGTCGGGTCCGCGCTGCTGCAGGCCTCCGGCGTGCGTCCCCTGCGTCGTTGCTATGCACGGCGCGGCGCACTGACGTCATGCGCCGCGCCGTTCAGCGCATAGCAACGACGCCGGGGACGCACGCCGGAGGCCTGCAGCAGCGCGGACCCGACTCAGGTAATTATGCCACCGGGGATGGGGGGAGGCAACGGGGCAGCGGCGCCGGCAATGGGTGCCGCTGCCCCTTCTCTCCCCCTGACTGTCGAACGGGCAGCGGCGCCGATAGCCAGGGGGAGAGAAGGGCCGACAGCAGCGCTCTAGACCCCAGGAAAGGCAGGGGGAGAGAAGCGGGCAGCGACAGCCTCTCTCCCCCTGCATTTCTTGGGGGTGTATCGGCGTATAACACGCACACAGACTTTAGGCTAAAAATTTTAGCCTAAAAAGTGCGTGTTATACGCCGATAAATACTGTATATATATATATATATATATATATATATATATATATATATATATATATAAATCCAAAGAAGCAGCAGCACACAAGGTATACGGTGCAAAAAAGTTTGTGGTTTTATTGCATCAGTGCAGACAGAGCTCTGTCTGCACTGATGCAATAAAACCACAAACTTTTTTGCACTGAATACCTTGTGTGCTGCTGCTTCTTTGGATTTATCTATTGGGATCCCGAACCAAGGCTCCTACACAGCGTGCACCAGCTACCTGAAGTACTATTTTGGTTGTGCTGCTCTCCTGGGATATATATATATATATATATATATATATATATATACATATATATATATATATATATATATGTTAGTTATTTTTTTTTTTTTTTTTCTTGAGGAGAGGTTTGGTGGAATAGGGGTGGGACAGAAGCCGGGCCAGGGTTTGAGTCTTGCAGGGGACCCTTGCATTATTTATCATTTAAATTATATAAAATTTAGGATTTTCCTAGTATTATGACGGAAAATATAGATTTTATAAAGACAGGAGACTCGTATCAAATGCATATTCCTTCTTTATTAAACTCACTAGCAGAAAGAAAAATGCTAATGTAACTTCAACAATGAAAGAAAAAACTAGGATGCAGGTCGCCTAGCAACCTAACCGCACACCCATGATCAATGCCACCAATCCCATCCAACTTGCTCCATATAAAACCAACTGCAGCTCCACCCTTCTTCCTCTTTCTTGAAGCGAACAGTCCACGTAAAGTCAGTCCGCTCATGAGGAAAAAACGAACATCTGGAACCGACTGCTCCATCCAACAGCAAACTCGAAACGGTCAGCTTCTAACGACTCCAGAGAAACCTCTTGATTCCAACGGGGAACCGAACTTCCGGTCGAAGAATATCAGCATCTCCAATGCCGGCAAAAGTAGAACTCAATAACCTGGAAGAAACAAAACATACCATCATAGGGTTGGGTTAATAGGGAGGGATGATACTCGCCTCCTGTCTTTATAAAATCTATACTTTCCGTCATAATACTAGGAAAATCCTAAATTTTATTGCAGACAGGAGGCTCGTATCAAATGCAAGTTCAAAGTACATGCAAACATAAAACAGATGAGGTTCCGGTCTAAAATAAAACGTTCGGAAAACGTCCTCCGACGACCAATCCGCCGCCTTCAAAAGTTCCGACAGAGAGCCTCCCGTCTGGGCCACCTTAGTAGCAATGGCTCCTCTCGAAGAATGTGCCTTAAAAAGGGACACATCCACACCAGCCAACTCCATAGAACACTTCACCCAACGTGACAACGTCTGCGAAGAGACCGGAAAATGTGGTGAGCGAAACGAAATCAGCAATTGTGAACCATCCGGAGACCGCAATTCTTTCGTTACTAACTCATACGTTTTTAGACATCTCCCCACGCATAGCTTAGGATGCGCCGGAAAGCTTGGATAAAAAACCACACGCAAATCAGTCGTTGTATGCCTAGCTATGGAAAACTGCACCCCTTGAGGGGTAAACTGCCTCCTGGAAATGTCCAGAGTGCGTACATCCGAGACATGTTTTAAGGACACTAGGCACAATAACATGGTAAGTTTGTAGGATAACAGCTTAAGGGACAAACCTTCGTTGTCCTTCCAGGCCTCAAACATGCGCAAAACCAACAAAACATCCCACGTAGTTTGATACCGTGAACCCGGAGGTCGTTTAAACCTGATACCTCGCAACAATCGACAGACCAACGGATGTTGGCCAACCAACACTCCATCAATCGGCACGTGTTGCGCTGAAATCGCCGACCGATAAACATTAATAGTCCGATAAGCCTTACCCCGTCAAAGGCTTCGGACAAAAAATGCAACACCCCGGACACAGGGGCATGAATGGGATCCATTTGTCGCCGTGCGCACCAATGAACCAAAAATCCCCAGGCTGATCGGTAAGCCGACCTGGTACCTGGGGCCCATGCATCCTGAATGTGGTCCCTAGCTGACTGTGATAACCCTCTTCCGGGACCGATGCCCCGATATCAGCCATGCCACAAGAGGCAATTGATCCGCTAGCACCAGCGGATGAAACTCCCCTGCCGGACCCACCAGGATCGATGGAAACTGCTGGCAAATCCTCGGACAATCGATGGCCATTCCCAAAACCTGGGGAAACCAAGGCTGAGTCGGCCACCAAGGCGTGATCAATACCGGGGTCGACTTCTGTGATTCCGCCTGCCATAACACCCTGGGTATCATGGTGAATGGGGGAAACGCATACAATGTTTCCTGAGGCTAAACCTACAGGAAAGCATCGGTCGCCAAGGCCTCCGGATCTGGCCTCCAACTGAAAAACTGGGGCAGCCATCGGTTGAGCTGAGACGCAAATAAATCCAGACCAAGGGGCCCTCATAAGGTCTGGATGGCTTGAAAAACTGCCGGATGCAAGGTCCAGTCGCTGCCATCCACCAGGTGTCTGGAATTCCAATCCGCAACTGAATTGGAAACACCCAGTAGATATTCCGCCTGGAGTAGAATATTCCTCTCCAGGCAGAAAAAACACAGATCTTTCGCCAAATCCGTAAGTATTCGAGATTTGGTGCCCTCTAAACGGTTGACATATTGTACCGCAGTGACATTGTCCATGCATAGTAACACGCAGCAATCCGTCCGATGGGGGGTAAAACTCTTGAGGGCGAATGTACCCGCCAGCAACTCCAGGCAATTGATGTGCAGTTGCGCCTCGACCGGCGACCACTTGCCTCCCGTGGTGGATGAACCGCACCGGGCACCCCAAGCATAGAGACTGGCATCTAATTCTATAATCACGTCCGGCTTGGAATTGAATATTGTCCTCCCATTCCAGTCCTGAACGTGTCGGAGAGACCACAATTCCTTGCGCGCCTCCCGTGACAACGGGATCTGGGCCGTATACGTCAGGCCGACTGACAAATGGGTATTCTTCAATCTCTGACGCGCCCTGTACTGTATGGGCGCAGGAAAAATTGCCTGCGCTGAGGCTGATAACAGGCCGACAATTCGAGCCACCGCGCGAAGGGTCACCGCCCGTTTGCGCAATAGACTCCGAATTTCCTTGCGAAGCAACGCAAGTTTCTTGGCCGGCAGACTGGGTGTCCACTACGAAACCCAGAAACTCCATCGCTTGAGCCGGAGTCAAATGGATTTCTTTTTGCTGATGAAAAACCCTAACTCCACCAGAAGAGACGTGGCCCACTGCACATGCAATCGGGCCTGACTCTCCGAACGAGCCATGATCAATAAATCATCCAGATAAATGATCAGCCTCACTCCCCAACTCCGAAGACAAGCCACAACCGGCTTCAGGAGTTTGGTGAAACACCACGGGGCGGACGAAAGGCCGAATGGGAGACAAGAGAACTCCCACTTTTGTCCTTCCCACAGAAACTGTAGGATACGTTGAGAAGACCGATGGATAGGTACCGTCAGGTACGCGTCCTTTAGATCGATCTTTGCCAACCAATCTCCCTGGAGTAGTACATTTCTGAGGAGATGAACGCCCTCCATTTTGAAGTGCCGGTACAGGACATATTCGTTTAGATCTTTTAAGTTTATGACCGGCCTGTGACCGCCGTCTTTCTTCTTTACCAAGAAGATACTGCTTATAAAGCCTGGCGTAGTCACACCTACTGGATGTATGGCCCGCTTCTTGAAGAGATCGTCGATCTCTGCCTGCACCAACACCCTGTCTGCATTCGAAAAACGGATTCTCCTCGGGTTCCGTCGTTGAATTGGCGGGGACATGAATTCTATGACTTACCCCGACACCACATGCAGGACCCACGGATTGACCATAATCCGGGACCAAGCGTGGGTAAAAAAACGTATCCTGCCCCCCACAGGTATATGTGGCATGATTGTGCACTGTCGACCCACCTGTGCTTCTGCCTCTTGGGAAGCCACGGCTACCTCTAGCCCTCCAGGGTCTTCCTCGTGGTGGGAAAAAGGGGGTGGGGGTAACTGGAGCAGTGACCATTGGGGCCTGTGATCTGTCTTTTACGTATTGTACCGATCCCCTATGATAAGGTCTAAAATAGGCTCCTCGGCTGGAAGGGCGACCTCTGCCCCTTCCAGCCTTACCAGAAACCTTGCTACTAAGGTTCTTTTTGAGAGAGCTCTGGGCTTTATCCAAGCTGGAAAATAAGCCCACAAATTTATTTATATTCTTAATCAGGGAATCCCCGAATAATAGCCCATCAGCCGAGGGGCCCGGTTCTTCCGTAGCCAGGTGTGAAAGTTGCGGATCCAGCCGCATCAAAATGGACCTGCGACGTTCAGCCGACAAGGCCGAATTTGCATTACCCAGGAGGCAAGCGGATCTCAACGCCAACCCCCGCAGGGTAGCCGCATTAAGGGGCTCGCCAGAGGCCACCGCCTGCTCTGCCATATTGAGGATCTCAGTAATTGGTCCCAAAAGATCCAATAAGTTATCTTGGACCGATTTAAAGGACCGGTCAATCCCTTTTTTCCGTTTTTTCCCCGATTTCACCAGATATTTTATTAGTATAGGATCAAACTCTGGTGTAATCGCCACCTTATTGGCCAGAGAAGGCCGCGCACATTCCGCCCAGAGTTTATTCCGATTACCCCTGGCCAGAGGTTTACGAAACCAAGCCTCTAAATATTTGGCTCCCTCTGGGATAGGGGTCCATTCACCCGACTGCGGGTGTTTAATGTCTCCAGGGTCAAAAAATGGCAGACCCTGTGAATCGAGTATGGCGTCTGGAGACATCACACCCTCGGTAGACGGGTCATGACGGACCTCATCGTCCTCATAATCATCATCGTCATCCGCACCAGAGGCGACAGAATCCGACAATTCCGACTCTGCCTCTGACTCCACCTCCGAATCATCAACAAAAGTATTTGGTTTAACTCTTTTAGCGGCCCTAGCGGCCTTATGTATGGCCTTATCCCCCTTAGCGTAGGGTCTTTTACCCTGACACGGGTCGTCGCCCCTAGGAATGGGGTCGGTAACAATTATTTTCCCATCTCCTGACCTGTTATGCGTCATAGGAGAGGACTTGTCGTCTGAAATGTGGTGCCTCTTCCAGTCAGACTTGCCGGATCGTCTGGGGTTAGCAGCCCCTGCGTTTGCTGCCTCTAAACCAACAGCGGAAGTATGAGGTAAGTTTGCCTCACGTCGTGACTGGAGCATCGCCACAGAAACAGATTTGGAAATCACTTCATGCAAGGAAGACATAGCCGCTTGCACAAAAGTATTGACTAGTAAATTAATCTGGGGTCCGCAGACATAGATTCAGTGGCGTGTCCCTGACTGGGGCCATCCCCCAAGGTCATAACTATCCTGTCCTCAGACATAGTAAAATAGATAAATGGCACAGAAAAGGTAAATGTGGGATTCCTACAGGGCTGTGGAAAAAGGAAAACAGAATAACTTTAATTACATGAAATGTGAATACCTAAGGGAACAACTAATGTACTTATATGTGTATCAAACAATAGGAAGGAGTAGAGGGAGAAAGACTCCCTCACTCCTACAGTCAATGCAAAAAGTGAAAAGCAATCACTTGCACATAGGAATACAGTAATAGCAATGGCTTGCAGGGAGTATGTGAAAAACTCACAACACTCCCCACAACCACCGTTCACCAGCGTCGCTGCGCTGATCCGACTGAAAGACTGCAGCCGCCAGAGCGAGGCCGGAACCACAGACGTCAGAGCAGAGTGAGGGGGCCTGGCTAGCTCCCGTCCTCTGACACAGAAGATTGCTCCGGCCGTGCACAAGGGAGGAGACGCGCATGGCCGATGGAGAAGAAAGGCGGGCCTAAAAAGAACAAAGCCCTGACGTCACCAGGTAATGGCGGTGCGTCGGGGCAAACAACAGGGAGGGGAACGAACACAAGGGGGGATAGGAGGAGGCTAGCTGATGGATAGTGTTGCTCGCGAATATTCGCAATACAAATTTTATTCGCGAATATCGCATGTTCGCGAATTCGCAAATATTCGCGAATATAGCGCTATATATTCGTAATTACGAATATTCTTTTTTTTTTTTTTTCACTGTACACATCACAGTGATCACCCCTCTCTGCTTCCAGCTTGTGTGGTGTAAAGAAGGCTCTAATACTGTGTTAGACTGGTGTGCGAATTTTCGCATATGCGAAAATTAGCATATGCTAATTTTCCGCATATACGAATTTTTGCTTATGCGAATATTCGCGAATATATGACGAATATTCGTCCATATATTCGCGAATATTCGCGAATTCGAATATGGCCTATGCCGCTCAACACTATTGATGGATAAAGCCCCTCCAGAACCCACAGGACCCAGGGAAAAATAAGGATATGGGAATAAGGGAAAGAGATAAATAGAACCCCCGGCGTATACAGTACCTACGCCGGGGCTCAAAAGCATTAAACGTGGACAAACTCCCCCGGGGTCTAAACACCCAAGGTAGCTTATGAAATGCTACCAAGGGAAAGAAGAGAGAACGAAATCAGGCCTCTGACACAAAATATATTTATATACCACAATGAACAGTAGAGGTACTTATCTGTATGCACACTAGCTAGTGAGCAGAAAGAAAGAGGAAGAAGGGTGGAGCTGCAGTTGGTTTTATATGGAGCAAGTTGGATGGGATTGGTGGGATTGATCATGGGGGTGCGGTTATGTTGCTAGGCGACCTGCATCCTAGTTTTTTCTTTCATTGTTGAAGTTACATTTGCATTTTTCTTTCTGCTAGTGAGTTTAATAAAGAAGGAATATGCATTTGATACGAGTCTCCTGTCTGCAGTAAAATAATAGATATGGGGGTATTTTGGTTGGTGTAATTTTACTGTGGGGAAGAGGGGCAACATTTCATTCTCTATGGTATTGCAAAAGTGATTATCTGCATTGCAAAGGCATTTCTTGTGTTTTCACTGCTGGGGTATAGACCGGGGTAACCAGAATGTAGAGGGTTTATCATGTGCCTTACATTTTACTGTACATCTGAATGGTTGATGTAACCACATATTTTCTCCTAGTCAATTTATGCAGGAGAAATTCCAAAGTCAAACCCTCCTCTAGAAGAGGAGGTATACCTAAATTGGTTCTAGTTCGTTTTAGCCTGGCTTTTACCAGTGTCACATGTGCTTCAGCTAGCTTTAGTCAAAGCTAGGCCTACATCCATATAGGTCATATATGTACTTTCAGTTGGTGCCCTTATGTCTAGTTCCAGTCCCACTGCAAGGATATGTTAATTTACATTGTCTTAGCCTCCAAGAAGGAGGGAATTTTTTAGAAAGGAAAAAGCTGAACGAGGGTCTTTCTGTGTTTCTCTGACCTATTTGGGGCGTATGGTCGGATCAGCATCAGCCTATCTGCCAAATCATGGAGGAATTTCCTGGATACACCTTTCTTTGTTTCATGTCACAGATTGCCATCAAAAGAATGGGTAAAATGGAGTCCTATATTGCACCTTACACTATGGTTAATCCAATTGTCTGTGTGCTTTGCATGTGTGAACAGTTTTGCATAAGTGAACATAAAATAAGCACCACTCATCTGCATTACACAAACATCAGGGATTACTACACTTAATCTAACTCTCATCATTATCTCCCCAGTGCAGACCACAAGGGACTTTCCAGTCAGTATGTCTGCTATTGAAGTATCTCTTAAAGGGACAGTGGTCAACTCTTAACTCATCGGTATTCCAGGCAAAAACTTTTTTATATATATCAACTGGCTCCGGAAAGTTAAACAGATTTGTAAAATACTTCTATTAAAAAATCTTAATCCTTCCAATAGTTATTATCTTCTGAAGTTTTCTGTCTAACTGCTCAATGATGATGTCACGTCCCGGGAGCTGTGCATGATGGGAGAATATCCCCATAGGAGCTGGACAGCCCCTGGGATGTGAGTCATCAGAAAGCAGTTAGACAGAAAACAGCAACTCAACTTCAAAAGCTAATAACTATTGGAAGGATTAAGATTTTTTAATAGAAGTAATTCACAAATCTGTTTAACTTTCCGGAACAAGTTGATATATAAGAAAAAGTTTTGGCCTGGAATACCCCTTTAAAACTTCTAACATGATGGTTCATTTGGATTTGCACAGAATGATTCATAAAGTTTTAAGTTGTTTCTACAATATCCAAGCGTCTGGAGTTCTCATGCCTACATTTCACACTAAAGGGAACAACCCTTTGACAAAACCTTTGTTGGGCTTACGGGGACCATTGTGGTAGCAAGACCACCCTGCCACGTTATTTAACCATCTACACCCTAAAGGAATTATTACTCCTAGCTATCCTGCACTACAACACCCATTGATCCCGTTGAGCACCACACTGATAAGTTTGGAGGATTTTGCCAGCTTAAATACACCTCTGGGATCAAATGGTGCCATCATCTGCACAAGTTGCATAGCAATATGGCAGTGCTGGTATGGGGACAGGAAAGCCCAGCGCTGACAGCACTGTATATAAAACCTTCATATAGCTGCACAATATATTTATTATTTTATTCTGAAATGACTCTAAAAAAATTGCTCTAAACACATATTATTATTATTTCCTCCATTTGCATAGCAACTCCTCAGTTATCTAGCCATGAATAACATAAGCAGTTGGTATTATTTCTATACCGTAAACTACAACTAATAATCACGTCACTGAACAAGTCAAGAGTCCACTTTAAGACTTTCACAGCTACAGAGATGACTCCAGCTATGCTATATTGATTTCCAAAGCATTTAATACAGCACACTGTGGATGGTTTATGGCAGATTGTTATCTACAGTATGTTAGCATTGGTAAGATGGCAGAGAATCCTGGCACCGACAACAACACGTGCACGATTTTGCAGCTCTTCAAGAGAACATTCATTCTGAGCCTGTCACTGATTTTCTAAACTTGTAAATAAAATGTTATTTTGGTTGTGTATGCTACAAATAGCTACTTTATCAATTTCTAACACATTTTGAATATGCTTCACTACATCAACCACCTGCCAAGACATTAGCTGAATCCGAAGGTTCCAGACCATTGGCACCTTAATCATCCTGGGCTCTAGAGGCCCTTGAAATTGCAGAAAATTGTGCATTGATTGTTGGCACGCACATACTGGGCAGGAGACCTAGGCTTGGTTGAGTACATCGACATTCGGCTAATTTATTTTTCCATTTTCTGTTTCAGCAATTAAAATAGTCACAGTAATGTGCACTGTGTTTTTACCACTGAACCTCAATGTGACTCTGTGAAACAATCCCGTCTGGGCTTCTTAATTCCAAGACCCCAGCATTATGAGACATTTTAATTTTGCTCTTTCAAGGCTGTAGCTCATCTTTACACTAAATTATGCTGGCAAAAGGAGCTAAGATTCTGTGGTCATTTGTCTATTTAACTGTATAGGCATGAAATGTCTATTAGGCATGCTGCTACTATGGAATTAGTTATGTAGAAATGAAGGTGACTAAACTCCTCCAAGGTCATTTATTAATGTTATCGGAACCATGGTTCTGTCATGTATACTGCAAAGGGACTATATGGTCTGTTTAATTGCCCCCAATGTCTTTAGATCTACACTGATTTATATTAGAATGGAGACACAACATATAGATTGTCCCTGTTTCTGAGAGAGAAAAAAGGACTTTTTAATAATCTCACACATCCCCTTTAATTTATTTATGCTTCTTTTAGATGTACACTGAGATTGAACTGTGCAGATACTTTTTAGTATTAGGAAAGGCTTGCTGTGTTTTAAGTGTTAAAGTTTTATAATTCAATTAAGTCATAATCACCTTAAAGGGCTAATCCACTCTGTACAATCCCTTTTATTATAGATTTCCCCTTGGGTCCCAGCAGTCACTTGTATTCTTTGATGTTGAGCCCTTACTCAAGTCCACCGCAACAGATTCAAAGGGAGCTATTTGACAACACCAACCATTTTGTCAGGTATAGATAGACATGCCTTGACCTCCAGAGACATAGAGGAGCTCCCTATTGGCCATGTTTCATGAATATCTTAAATTATTAACCTGCAAGAGCAACCAAGTAAACAAAACTAATGCAATTTGATTAAAGGTCCTTCTTTTCTACAATCATAGACCCCCCCCCCAAACACTACTGTATTACAGTGCACTGTACATGCCCCTTTATGCCAGCCATGTACATTTAAAGCTACAGAACTTCTTAAAGCTCTTATCATGCTTTGTAAGTTTAAACATTCTAGAGTTTGCTGTTGGTAATCTTCTTTTTCTCTTTAGGTGTACAAAACTCATGTTTTTCTCTATTTCAAACTGCCTTGTGTGTGCTTTACTTCCTATCTACAGCCAGTGTTGCTCTACCTGTATTCTGTCCCCTTTTTCCACATTTGAGATGTTGTTTGCAGTTTCCTCCATGTCCATTTACAATGAATGTCAGGCATGTATCAGAACCATATTAGGGCTGCATATGGCACTTACAACAATAAAAAGGGATTACCAGTTGTGACCAGCTGGTACAAAGAAAATACTAAGTTTTATGGATATGTTGTGAGTGTGGGAACACATGTAGCCAGACCCTGGTTTGCAGTATACAGCATATAGAAACATAGATGAATAACTGTGCACAGGAGCTGCAGGGATAGAGAAGTCTGCAGGAGACTGATAAGGGATTCTAATGGAGAAAACATTGAGCCCAGTATCTGTTTATAGAAAACCTTAGACCAACAGTTGACATCACACATACCCTATCTAGAGGTTTATTCATCTTACAGTAATCCCTTTGATTGTAAAGAGTGACCTTCTTTACAAAAAAAAAAAATAATAATTGCAATCCCTCTTCAGAGATGACGTGTATTGGATTTATTCAGACTGTGTTCTTCAGGGTCTTAGTCCTTCCATGTGCTGGTTTTGGGGTGGCATTTTATTGGCATGTTGTCATTTCCTTCTTGCCCTCATATTTTCACAAAAAGTGAGAAACTGCAGCTGCTGCTGCTCCCCTACTTTTCCTGTGTTACTGATATTGGATGTTTTGGTGATTAACCCCTTAAGGACAGCAGGGTTAATACAGGGTTAATACAGGGCATCACCACGATCGGTGGTGTCCTGTATTAGCCGCGGGTCCCGGCCGTTGATAGGCATATCGCGGGAGCCGGCGGAGGATGTAAATATACGTCCTTCGTCGTTAAGGGGTTAAGAAAATGTATAAACATTTGCAGTGACATTTCAGGGACATGAATGTGATCTCACTTTCCCATAATAATGTATTATTTAACATTTCATCTATACAACATAACACCAGAGAGGCAGAGAGAAGCACAAGTGCTCCATGCATGCTCTGAGCCCAAAGGAATGTAAAGTGGTTTGTCATAGAGGATATATGGATAGGATCCTGTTACTTTCCAGCCGTACAGCTCCCAACATGACTAACAGGACATGTAAAGGCACACTAGTGATGAGCGGCATAGGCCATATTCGAATTTGCGATATTTAGCGAATATATGGACGAATATTCGTCATATGTTCGCAAAATTCGCATATTCGTTGTATTTTTTTTCTTTTGCGCATATGCAAAAATATATGCGCATATGCAAAAATATATGTGCATGTTCGCGAATATTGAGCCCTCCCTTCTTTAATGGTATAGGGAACTAAAGGGCTAGTGCAGTGGTCTCCAACCTGTGGACCTCCAGATGTTGCAAAACTACAACTCCCAGCATGCCCGTAGTTTTGCAACATCTGGAGGTCCGCAGGTTGGAGACCACTGCACTAGCCCATTAGTTCCCTATACTATTAAAGAAGGGAGTGCTCAATATTCGCGAACATGCGCATATGCAAAGGGCAGAGAGGGATGCAGTGATCACTGTGATGTGTAAAACATGAAAAGCAGAAGACTTGAAAAAAGCTGCACTCACCCACTGAGAAGTATTTGCCAAACGATGCTTTATTCCAAGTGTCCATACAGCAGACGGCAAGTCAATAGCTGGAGGTGCGGGGAGCGAGAGCCAAAGCTCTCAGGTGAGGGGGGCGTACCACTAGACATCACTGACATGTGTACTGCGAACAAAGAAAAAAAAAGCGAATATTCGAAATTGCGAATATATATATATATATATATATATATATATATATATATATATATATATAATATACAGTGGTCCCTCAACATATCATATTAATTGGTTCCAGGAGAACCATCATATGTTGAAACCATCATATGTCGAGTACATATGTCTATGTAAAAATGGTAATTGGTTCTGGGGCCTTGGAACCATTGTATGTTGAATACATATCTCTATGGGAAACTGCCAATTGGTTCTGGGATGAGCATTGTATGTGGAGTGTATGGGGAGTGTTTAACAAACCAGTGTGCCTCCAGCTGTTGCACAACTACAACTCCCAGCATGCATGTACAGCCATTGACTGTCTGGGCATGCTGGGAGTTATAGTTTTGCAACAGCTGGAGGCACACTGATAGGGAAACATTGATGTATGGGGTGTATAGTGTGTATATGTAATGTATGTGATGTGTGACATCGCATACAGTACTGTACAGTTCTTTAAATACCTTCAGGGGGGGGGGACAGAATGTCCTCCATTACGATCCTGCCAACTACAGCTCTATAGGAAAGGAAGGGGAGAGCAGCCAGCAGCTCATTGGATGCCTGCAGCAAGATGCTGCAGGCTATTGGCTATGGCTGCACTGGGGGGCAGGGCTTACACGGAGCTCACAGTGGAAGCCTCCGTGAGTTAGCAGGACAGCATATGAGTAACAGGAGGCAGAACGGGGCACACGGGGCACAATATACAACTATCTGTCATTTGCTGAAGTTGTCAGCGCTGTCAGATAGCTGTTTGTACGATGGCCCCGACACACAGCATCATCATATGTTGAGGCTGCCTTCAACATACGATGGGCTCTGGCCATCATATGTTGAAATGATCATATGTCGGGGCCATCATAAGTCGGGGGATCACTGTACATATATAGAGAGAGAATTTGCGAATATGCGATATTCGTGATTAAGATTCGAATTTCGAATATTCATGAGCAACACTAGGGCACACTGAGAATTGCAGTTTTAAAACAGCTATAAAGAAGATAACTGCTTTGTACAGTGGTCCCTCAACATACGATGGTAATCCGTTCCAAATGGATCATCGTTTGTTGAAACCATCGCATGTTGATGGATCCGTGCAATGTAAAGTATAGGACAGTGGCCTACAACCTGCGGACCTCCAGATGTTGCAAAACTACAACACCCAGCATGTCCGGACAGCCAACGGCTGTCCGGGCATGCTGGGTGTTGCAGTTTTGCAACATCTGGAGGTCCGCAGGTTGAAGACCACTGTTAGAGGAAGTTCTACTCACCTGTCCCCGCCACTCTGGACCGTCACCGCTCGTCACCGCTGCCCGGGATGTCGCCGTCCATCGCTGTCGCCGCGTCCCTGAGGCACCCCCGATGCTATGGCAAGGCCTCTGCTTCCGTGGCATCCTTGCTCTCCGTCGCTCCTCGCACGCCGCTCCTCGCACACCGCTCCTATTGGATGACGGGACGGCGTGCGCAGCTACGTGATGACGTCGATGGAGAGCGCTGAAGATGCAGGGGATCCCGAAGAGGACGCGCCGGAGCCCCGAGGACAGGTAAGTGATCGTCAGCGGACCACATGGGGCCACAGCGGACCACAGTCTGCGCTGCCGGATAAGCGTTTATGCGATGGCCCGACATACAAAAGCATCGTATGTTGATGCTGCCTTCCACATGTGATGACCTCTGAGAGACCATCATATATTGAAATGATCGTATGTCGGGGCCATAGTAGGTCGGGGCGTCACTGTATTTCATATAAACAATGTATGTAAAAGCTACATATGTTACTAACTCAATGCAATTTTCATCCAACTGCAGTAAAGAGGCGTCTGTCCGTGGTGCTGAAAGACAACAAGGTCCAACTACAGCCAGTAAAGAGCTATGGACTCCTGTGGTCTCCATCCTCTGACTCCGTAATTGTTGTAAAACTAGTACAACTCCCAGCATGCTCTGACCGCCAGCATGTTGGGAGTTGTAGCATTGAAATAGGAAGAGATCTATAGGGTGAGGATGGACTTCTTGCTGTGTTTCCTAATACAAATTTGAATCCATTATTTATTCCAATAAGTATCTGATAACATGATTCTATGCTTACATAGGATTTTCTATTCTATACAGATGAATATTTTATATCTCTACAAGTCTTTCCGATGCCTATTGCAAGGGAATGTACTTAAGTGTAATGCAAGTGCTTGAGCCCTGCTTCTTCATTGCTGAGCTAAGCTTGTCATTTAACTCCTTACAGCTGCTCCATTCATTTCCATAATGTATCTATCATGTGAAGCCATGTCATGTAAACGTATTTAAATATCACGAGAGGCTGAGGCAATAGACAAACTCAGCTCTGCTCCATTTATGAGTAAATACACATAAATGCACTTTTATATAGAAAACATACATTGATAAGCAGGTTAATTCTTAAAGGGGTACTCTGGTGCTTACACATCTTATCCCCTATAGCTATCACGCCCCCTCCCGTAGGCTTGCATTGAGTGGAGGAGCGTGACATCACATGGGGGCGGGGGCGTGACGTCACACGCCGCCGGCCCTGCGGTCGACCGTAATCGGTCTCGGAGCGAACACGCTCCGGGGACTGATTACAAACGGGGTGCCGCGTGCATGATCACGGGCGTCCCCAGCTGCGGGACGCCCGCGATCAGGCATCTTATCCCCTATCCTTTGGATAGGGGATAAGATGTGTAAGCACCGGAGTACCCCTTTAAAGGCGTGTTTGCAATGTACTATATGTAAACAGGTCCTATGTCCTTTGCCTCTCCCAATGGACACTCACTAATTTTTCGTGCTCTAGGACCCATCCTCCCCCGATATCCTTCTTAAATCTACAGTTAAATGTTAGAAGTCATAACCATATCAGTGATCTAAGTACCCATATATCTAAAGATGCTATGGAAATAATTCAGTGCCGAGTGCCCCACCCCATGGTAATCTCCATCGCATTACAAGGCATCATAACTTCTTATAGGCATACGTACATTCATTTGCTTTTATTGAGGTCACCTTCATATAAATTATCATTCAAATGCTGTCTTGATCATATTGGCAGACAATAAAGCTATGGATTTCAGTTCCACTAGTAATGTGTAGAGAAATAATAGAGTAGGCTTGGAATGTATTAACTGTGGTTCCTAACAACCAGGGGCCCTAGGTTCTATACAGATTCTAAAATCTGAAAGACATTTTATTGGGCATCAAACACACGTATACTAGTTATGCCTGTACTAGGTATTTATTACAGCAATAAATGTTCACTGCATTATCAGGTAGTTACACCTTTATAGGAAGGTGTCGCCACCTGCTGGCAGCTTGTCTTTGTATTGTATTACAAACCCTTGCTATCTCTAAAAGAATGCAAAGCAAATGACAGCGGGTAAGAACGGTTATGTTGTTACCTGATACAGTGACCCCTCAACCTACTATGGCCCCGACATACGATAATTTCAACATGCGATGGCCTCTCAGAGGCCATCACATGTTGAAGGCAGCATCAACATACGATGCTTTTGTATGTCGGGGCCATCGCATAAACGGCTATCCGGCAGCGCTGACTGCTTCAGCTACCGCCGGATAGCCGTTTACGGTGCCCTGTGAGCTCCAGTAATGTCTCTTACCTGTCCTTGGGGCTCCAGCGCGTCCTCTTCGGGATCCTCTGGATCGTGGGCGCTCTCCATCGACGTCATCACGTTGCTGTGCACGCTGTCCCGTCATCCAATAGGAGCGGCGTGCGTAGCGATGTGATGGCGGCGATGGAGAGCGCGGATGCCGGGGAAGAAGAGGCCTTACCAGAGCGTCGGGGGACACCTCAGGGACGCAGCGACAGTGATTGACGGCAACATCCCGGGTAGCGGTGACAAGCGGTGACGGTCCGGAGCGGCGGGGACAGCTGAGTAGAACTTCCTCTAACAGTGGTCTACAACCTGCGGACCTCCAGATGTTGCAAAACTACAACACCCAGCATGCCCGGACAGCCAACGGCTGTCCGGGCATGCTGGGTGTTGTAGTTTTGCAACATCTGGAGGTCTGCAGGTTGTAGACCACTGTCCTATACTTTACATTGCACGGATCCCTCAACATGCGATGGTTTCAACAAACGATGGTCCATTTGGAACGGATTACCATCGTATGTTGAGGGACCACTGTATGTCTGTTCTTAGATGAAGCTCAAGATATTTCACATTAAATTATTTTTTACGAGAAAAGTGTTAGTCTACATTGTTATAACCCTTATCACGGAAAATAGAGGCAGACTACAGTGTCCATAAAAGTACAATACAGAAAGGCTACAATCTATACAAAAACATATTCCTTTTATCCTGCAACATGTCCACTACCTGTACACACTTAGTTCCTTTACTGAAACATTTAAGGGAACCTGTCATCACTTTCATGTTACCTAAACCACAAGTCATAAGGTAGGTTCCACCAACTTTGATTCATTGCTCTCTCCCTATTCCAAAAGAGGGAAAGAACTAAAAACCAAGGCTGGTGAGTCAGAGAGAAGCTACTGGGTACCACTACAATGACAAGTGATTGTGGCAGCATGAAGGAAATGACAGGTTTCCTTTTCAAGAGGTACTCCTGTGAAAACCTTTTTTCTTTTAAATCAACTGGTGGCAGAAAGTTAAATATATTTGTAAATTATTCTATTAAAAAATATTAATCCTTCCAGTACTTATTAGCTGCTGAATGCTACAGAGGAAATTCCTTTGTTTTTGGAACACGATGACATCACGAACACAGTGCTCTCTGCTGACATCTCTTTCCATTTTAGCAACCATGCATAGCAGATGTATACTAAGGGCAGCATGGTCAGTGGTTAGCACTGCTGCCTTGCAGTGCTTGGGGCTTGGGTTCAAATCCCACTAAGGACAACAATAAATAAAGCGTTAATATTATTATAATAACGTCAGCAGAGAGAACTGTGGTCGTGATGTCATCAGAGAGCATTCCAAAAAGAAAAGAATTTCCTCTGTAGTATTCAGCAGCTAATATGTACAGGAAGGATTAAGATTTTTTAATGGAAGTAATTTACAAATATGTTTAACTTTCTGTCACCAGTTGATTTAAAAGAAAAAAGGTTTTCACCGAAGTACCCCTTTAACCCCTTAAGGACCACGGACGTATGAGTACGTCCCTGCGCCCTGGATCTTAAGGACCAGGGACATACTCATACGTCCATGGGAATTCCGGCCCCTGCTGTGCCCCGGGCGGGGACCGGGCTGGGATGACTGCTGATATCTATCAGCAGGCACCCCGCGCAAATGCCCAGGGGGGTCATCAGACCCCCCCATGTCGGCAATCGCAGCAAATCGCAAGTGAATTCACACTTGCGATTTGCGGCTATTCCGGGTCATACGGGTCTATAGTGACCCGGTGACGCGGAAAATTGAAGCAATAGGAGTGAGGTGGCAGAGGTTTATTTACAGTTTCCCTGTTCTGCCCACCCACAATAGGCGGGGCAGGACGGGGAAACCGACAGGGACCGGCGCCGAAGATCCACTTACACATCGGCGAAGGCAGCGGGCGACGATCAGCGGCGGCAGCGGGCGACAATCGGGGGAAGAAGAGGACAGCGACGCAGCTCCCTGGATCCAACGGAATCCGGTGAGTTACTTAGCAACATCTGGAGGGCTACAGTCTGAGACCACTATAGTGGTCTCTAAACTGTGACACTCCAGATGTTGCAAAACTACAACTCCCAACATGCCCAGAGAGCTGTTTAGGCATGCTGGGAGTTGCAGTTTTGCAACAGCTGGAGGTCTACAGTTTGAGACCACTGCACAGTGATCTTTATACTGTGCACCTCCAGATCTTGCAAAACTACAACTTCCAGCATGCCCACATAGCAGTTTGCTGTCTGGGCATGCTGGGAGTTGTAGTTTTGCAACATCTGGAGGTCCACAGTTTGGAGACCACTGTGCAGTGGTCTCTAAACTATAGCTCTCCAGATGTTGCAAAACTGCAACTCCCAGCATGCCTAAACAGCAAACAGCTGTCTCTGCATGCTGGGAGTTGTAGTTGTGTACCTCCAGCTGTTGCATAACTACATCTCCCAGCATGCCTTTTGGCGATCAGTACATGCTGGGAGTTGAAGTTTTGCAACAGCTTGAGGCACACTGGTTGGAAAATACTGAGTTAGGTAACAGAACCTAACTGAAGGTTTTCCAACCAGTGTGTCTCCAGCTGTTGCAAAAGTACAACTCCCAGCATGCACGGTCTGTCAGTACATGCTGGGAGTTGTAGTTTTGAAACAGCTGGAGGTTTGTCCCCCCATGTGAACGTACAGGGTACATTCACACTGGCGGGTTTACAGTAAGTTTCCTACTTCAAGTATGAGCTGCGGCAAATTTTTCGCCGCAGCCCAAACTCCTAGCAGTAAATTCACTGTAAATCTCCGCCAGTGTGAACGTACCCTAAAAACACTACACTACACTAACACAAAATAAAGGATAAAACACTACATATACATCCCCTTACACTGTCCCCCCAATAAAAATAAAAAAATGTATTGTACGGCAGTGTTCCCAAAACAGAGCCTCCAGCTGTTGCAAAACAACAACTCACAGCATTTCCGGACAGCCACTGACTGTCCAGGCATGCTTGGAGTTTAGCAACAGATGGCGGCACCCTGTTTGGGAATCACTGGCGTAGAATACCCCTATGTCCACCCCTGTGCAATCCCTAATTTAGTCCTCAAATGCGCATTGCGCTCTCTCACTTCAGAGCCCTGTCGTATTTCAAGGAAACAGTTTAGTGCCACATATGGGGTATCTCCGTACTCGGGCGAAATTGCACTACTAATTTTGGGGGCTTTTTTTTTTCCTTTTACCCCTTATGAAAAAGAAAAGTTGGGGTCTACACCAGCCTGTTAGTGTAAAAAAGAAATATATATATTTACACTAACATGCTGGTGTTCTCCTTTACTTTTTATTTTCACGAGAGGTAAAAGGTTAAAAAAGACCCCCAAAATTTGTAATTTTCCAATTTCTCCTGAGTATGTAATTACCCCATATGTGGGCGTAAAATGTTCTGCGGACGCACAACAAGGCTCAGGAGTGAGAGCGCACTATGTACATTTGAGGCCTAAATTGGTGATTTGCACAGGGGTGGCTGATTTTACAGGGGATCTGACATAAACCCAAAAAAATAAATACCCACATGTGATCCTATTTTGGAAACGACACCCCTCACGGAATGTAACAAGGGGTATAGTGAGCTTGAACACCCCACAGGTGTTTGACAAATTTTCATTAAAGTTGGATGGGAAAATGAAAAAAAAATAATTTTTCACAAAAATGCTGGTGTCACCCTACATTTTTCATTTTCACAAGGGAAAATAGAAAAAAATCCCCCCAAAATTTGTAACCCCATTTCTTCTGAGTAAGAACATACCCCATATGTGGATGTAAAGTGCTCTATGGGTGCACTACAATGCTCAGAAGAGAAGGAGCGCCATTGGGATTTTGAAGAGAAAATTTGTCCGGAATTGAAGGCCACTTGTGTTTACAAAGTCCCCATGGTACCAGAACAATGGACCCCCCCCCCCCACATGTGACCCCATTTTGGAAACTACACCCCTTATGTAATGTAATAAGGGGTACAGTGAGCATTTATGCCCCACAGGTGTCTGACAGATTTATGGTACAGTGGTCCGTGAAAATGAAAAATGTAATTTTCCATTTGCACAGCCCACTGTTCCAAAGATCTGTCAAACGCCAGTGGGGTGTAAATGCTCACTGCACCACTTATTAAATTCTGTGAGGGGTGTAGTTTCCAAAATAGGGTCACATGTGGGGGGGGTCCACTGTTCTGGCACCACGGGGGACTTTGTAAATGCACATGGCCCCTGACTACCATTCCAAACAAATTCTCTTTCCAAAAGCTCAACGGTGCTCCTCCTCTTCTGAGCATTGTAGTTCGCCCGTAGTGCACTTCAGGTCAACTTATGGGGTACCTCCATACTCAGAAGAGATGGGGTTACAAATTTTGGGGGGTATTTTCAGCTCTTAACCCTTGCAAAAATGTGAAATTTGGGGGGAAACACACATTTTAGTGAAAAAAAAATATATATTTTTTATATATGCAAATGTCGTGAAACCCCTGTGGGGTATTAAGGCTCACTTTATTCCTTGTTACGTTCCTCAAGGGGTCTAGTTTTCAAAATGGTATGCCATGTTTTTTTTTTTTGCTGTTCTGGCACCATAGGGGCTTTCTAAATGCGACATGCCCCCCGAGTAAAATTTGCTCTCAAAAAGCCAAATATCACTCCTTCTCTTCTGAGCATTGTAGTTCGCCCGTAGTGCACTTCAGCCCAACTTATGGGGTACCTCCATACTCAGAAGAGATGGGGTTACAAATTTTGGGGGGGTATTTTCTGCTATTAACCCTTGCAAAAATTGGAAATTTGGGGGGAAACACACATTTTAGTGAAAAATTTTTTTTTTTTACATATGCAAAAGTCGTGAAACACCTGTGAGGTATTAAGGCTCACTTTATTCCTTGTTACATTCCCCAAGGGGTCTAGTTTCCAAAATGGTATGCCATGTGTTTTTTTTGCTGCTGTGGCACCATAGGGGCTTTCTAAATGCAACATGCCCCCCAAAAACCATTTCTGAAAAACGTACTCTCCAAAATCCCCTTGTCGCTCCTTCGCTTCTGAGCCCTGTACTGCGCCCGCCGAACAATTTACATAGACATATGAGGTATATCCTTACTCGAGAGAAATTGGGCTACAAATATAAGTATACATTTTCCCCTTTTACCCCTTATAAAAATTAAGAAATTGGGTTTACAAGAACATGCGAGTGTAAAAAATGAAGCTTGTGAATTTTCTCCTTCACTTTGCTGCTATTCCTGTGAAACACCTAAAGGGTTAAAACCCCTACTAAATGTCATTTTGAATACTTTGGGGGGTGCAGTTTTTATAATTGGGTCATTTGTGGGGTATTTCTAATATGAAGACCCTTCAAATCCACTTCAAACCTGAACTGGTCCCTGAAAAATAGTGAGTTTGAAAATTTTGCGAAAAATTTTAAAATTGCTGTTGAACTTTGAAGCCCTCTGATGTCTTCCAAAAGTAAAAACACGTACATTTTATGATTCAAACATAAAGTAGACATATTGGAAATGTGAATACATTTTTATTTTATTTTGAATATCCATTTTCCTTACAAGTAGAGAGCTTCAAAGTTAGAAAAATGCAAAATTTTCAAATTTTTCATAAAATTTTGGGATTTTTCACCAAGAAAGGATGCAAGTTACCACAAAATTGTACCACTATGTTAAAGTAGAATATTTCACGAAAAAACAATCTCGGAATCAGAATAATAACTAAAAGCATTCCAGAGTTATTAATGTTTAAAGTGACAGTGGTCAGATGTGCAAAAAACACTCTGGTCCTAAGGTGTAAAATGGCCTGGTTCTTAAGGGGTTAAAGGAGGGTGGAGGCTTTCCAATTCTAGACTCCACAGCATTAACATGACAGCACATTTCCAAGGGTCTCTGTTGCTCTCAGAATGTCTTAAATATTTTGCTGTGTGAATGAGCCTCTAGAGTACGTTCATATATGCATTAGTAAACCTTCCAGTGTATGCAATCCACTGGAACCAGCTTTTACCTCTCTCCATATACAGCAGAAAAACTAAAGGAAGCTCCAGCTGGAAATTGTGGATTAAAACTTAATCTTTATTGTAGCATTAAAAACAGCATTCCACAATCGCAGAGGTACGGATAGCTAGGATCTGACACGTTTTGGTACAAACACCTTAGTCATCAATCTGACAAATCCTGCTCTGCAGCTGACTTAAAACCATATAGAATAGGTCACATAGCTATGGCATCACTTCCTGCAATGTGGGATAAAAGCCGCACAAATACAGCATATTAATGTGAATTAAAACATATATATTAGCATGCAATTGCATTATGAATCACAAAAAGTTGCGCTATTGATCACAAAAGTACTTACTTTTTTACCTACATTTAAAACAATTAACATTTTACAAAACATAGTGCATATATAATGTGGTATAGAATGTATATACAAGAAAACCTATAAGTATCACATACATTGAAATAAATTCATATGGATAGGAAGGGGAAAAAGCTATGTAACCTGTAAGATAAAACATCCCCCTGGGAACATAGTCGTATCGCCATTGTGTATTTTTCTAAAGTGTCTGCTCAAGTTAGAAATATTTACTGTATGGTTCTTAATATTGTTAAGATGTTTCTGAACCCATGTTTTCAGGGAATTTGACATGTGTCCCACATACTGTAGCTAACATGACAGGCATGTTGCTGCATAAATAATATTAGGCGTATTACCATTAATATAACACTTAATTGCATATACAGTGAAAGAAAAAATTGTAGCCAGCTCACCGCTTGTGTTGGATTAGTTCCGGGCACTCATACGCTTTGGAAGCCAGGATGGTGACAATTAGGCAATGGAACCCAAAAAAGGGGGGGGGGGGTATACAGCTCCCAGGAAAAAATTATTAAAAGTCCAAAATGTAATTAATCCATTTTAAAAATAAGCGTGAAAGAAAAAAAAAACAGTGAAGATGAAACCTCTACGCCGACGCATTTCAGACCAATGGGTCCTTAGTCATTGGTCTGAAATGCGTCGTCGTAGAGGTTTTATCTTCACTGGGTGTTTTTTTTTCATGCTTATTTTTAAAATGGATTAATTAAATTTTGGACTTTTAATAATTTTTTTTTCTGGGAGCTGGATACCCCCCCCCCTTTTTTGGGGGGTTCCATTGCTTAATTGCATATACCTTACTGTTAGTGCAGGCAACAATTTTGTCCTGTACAGACATATATGAGCAAGTAATAGATTTCCAAAATAGTATGCCATGTGTTTTTTTTTTTTTTGCTGTCCTGGCACAATAGGGGTTTCCTAAATGGGACATGCCCCCCAAAAACCATTTCAGGAAAAATTGCTTTGCAAAAGCCAGATGTGACTCCTTCTCTTTTGAGCATTGTAGTGCGCCCGCAGTGCACTTGACATCCACATATCTCAGAAGAGATAAAGTTACAAATTTTGGGGGGCATTTTATCCTATTACCCCTTGCAAAAATTATAAATTTGGGGGAAAACTAGCATTTTAGTGAAAAAATAAAATAAAAAAATGTACACATCCAACTTTAACGAAAAGTCGTCAAACACCTGTGGGGTGCTAAGGCTCACTGTACCCCTTGTTACGTTGCTTGAGGAAAGTAGTTTCCAAAAAAGTATGCCATGGGATTTTTTTTTTTTTTGCTGTCCTGGCACCATAGGGGCTTCCTAAATGCAACATGCCCCCCAAAAACCTTTTCAGAAAAACTCACTCTCCAAAATCCCACTGTCGCTCCTTCCCTTCTGAGCCCTCTAGTGCACCCACCAAACACTTGACATTCACATATGAGGTATTTCCTTATTCAAGAGAAATTGGGTTACACATTTTAGGAAGATTTCTCTCCTTTTACCCCTTGTAAAAATTCAAAAACAGGGTCTACAAGAACATGCGAGTGTAAAAAATGAAGATTTTGAATTTTCTCCTTCAATTTGCTGCTATTCCTGTGAAACACCCAAAGGGTTAACAAACCTTTTGAATGTCATTTTGAATACTTTGAGCTGTGCAGTTTTTTTCATAATGGGGTCATTTGTGGGGTATTTCTAATAAGAAGGCCCTTCAAATCCACTTCAAAACAGAACTGGGCCCTGAAAAATTTCAATTTTGAAAATTTTGTGAAAAATTGGAAAATTGCTGCTATAATTTGAAGCCCTCTGATGTCTTCCAAAAGTAAAACCATTTCAACTTTATGATGCAATCATAAAGTAGACATGTTGTATATGTGAATCATTATATAGTTTATTTGGAATATTCATTTTCCTTATAAACAGAGAGCTTCAAAGTAAAAAAAAAATGCAAAATTTTAAATTTTTTCATCAAATTTTGGAAATTTTCACCAAGAAACGATGCAAGAATCGACAAAATTTTACCACTAACATAAAGTAGAATATGTCACGAAAAAACTATCTCGGAATCAGAATGAAAGGTAAAAGCATCCCAGAGTTATTAATGCTTAAAGTGAAAGTGGTCAGATGTTCAAAAAATGGTCGGGTCCTACAGTGAAAATTGGCTGGGTCCTTAAGGGGTTAAAGGGGTACTCCGGTGAAAAACTTCTTTTTTTTTTTTTTTTAAATCAACTGGTTCCAGAAAGTTAAACAGATTTGTAAATTATTTCTATTAAAAAATCTTAATCCTTCCTGTACTTATTAGCTGCTGAATACTATAGTGGAAATTATTTTCCGTTTGAAACACAGAGCTGTCTGCTGACATCACGAGCACAGTGCTCTCTGCTGACATCTCTGTCCATTTTAGGAACTGTCCACAGTAAAAGGAAATCCCCATAGCAAACATATGCTGTTCTGGACAGTTCCTAAAATGGACAGAGATGTCAGCAGAGAGCACTGTGCTCATGATGTCAGCAGACAGCTCTGTGTTTCAAAAAGAAAAGAATTTCCGCTGTAATATTCAGCAGCTAATAAGTACAGGAAGGATTAAGATTTTTTAATAGAAGTAATTTACAAATCTGTTAAACTTTCTGGCACCAGTTGATTTAAAAAAAAAGTTTTTCACCGGAGTACCCCTTTAACCCCTTAACCCCTTAAGGACCCAGCCAATTTTCACTGTCGGACACGGCCATTTTTTGCACATCTGACCACTGTCACTTTAAACATTAATAACTCTGGGATGCTTTTACCTTTCATTCAGATTCATAGATAGTTTTTTTGTGACATATTCTACTTTATGTTAGTGGTAAAATTTTGTCGATACTTCATTTCTTGGTGAAAAATTCCAAAATTTGATGAAAAAATTTAAAATTTTGCATTTTTTTTTTAACTTTGAAGCTCTCTGCTGATAAGGAAAATGAATATTTCAAATACATTATATATTGATTCACATATACAATATGTCTTATTTATGTTTCCATCATAAAATTGGTGTGTTTTTACTTTTGGAAGACATCAGAGAGCTTCAAAGTATAGCAGCAATTTTCCAATTTTTCACAAAATTTTCAAAATCAAAATTTTTCAGGGACCAGTTCTGTTTTGAAGTGGATTTGAAGGGACTTCTTATTAGAAATACCCCCAAATGACCCCATTATAAAAACTGCACCCCTCAAAGTATTCACAATGACATTCAAAAGGTTTGTTAACCCTTTAGGTGTTTCACAGGGATAGCAGCAAATTGAAGGAGAAAATTCAAAATCTTCATTTTTTACACTCTCATGTTCTTGTAGACCCAGTTATTGAATTTTTACAAGGGGTAAAAGGGGTCAAATCTTCCTAAAATGTGTAACCCAATTTCTCTCGAGTAAGAAAATACCTCATATGTGTATGTCAAGCGTTCGGCGGGCGCAGTAGAGGGCTCAAAAAGGAAGGAGTGACAGTGGAATTTTGGAGAGTGAGTTATTCTGAAATGGTTTTTGGGGGCATGTCACATTTCGGAAGCCCCTATGGTGCCAGAACAGCAAAAAAAAACACCTGGCATACTATTTTGGAAACTACACCCCTCAAGGCACGTAACAAGGGGTCCAGTGAGCCTTAACACCTCACAGGTGCTTGACGACTTTTCGTTAAAGTTGGATGTGAAAATGATATTTTTTTTTTTCACTAAAATGCTAGTTTTCCCTCAAATTTTAAATTTTTACAAGGGGTAAAGGGACAAAATGTCAACCAAAATATGAAACCCCATCTCTTCTGAGTATGGAAATATCCCATGTGTGGACGTCAAGTGCTCTGCTGGTGCACTACAATGCTCAGAAGAGAAGGAGCGCCATTGAGCTTTTGGGAAAAAAATTGTTTGGAATGGAAGTCAGGGACCATGTGCGTATACAAAGCCCCCTGTGGTGCCAGAACAGTGGACACCACCACATGTGACCCTATTTTGGAAACTACACCCCTCACAGAATTTAATAAGGGGTGCAGTGAGTATTTACACCCACTGGCATTTGACAGATCTTTGGAACAGTGGGCTGCGCAAATGAAAAATAAAATTTTTCATTTTCACGGACCACTGTTCCAAAAATCTGCCAGACCCCTGTGGGGCGTAAATGCTCACTTTACCCCTTATTACATTACGTGAGGGGTGTAGTTTCCAAAATGGGGTCCCATGTGGGTATTTATTTTTCTGCATTTATGTCAGAACCGCTGTAAAATCAGCCACCCCTGTGTAAATCACCAATTTAGGCCTCAAATGTACATGGTGCGCTCTCACTCCTGAGCCTTGTTGTGCGCCCACAGAGCATTTTACGCCCAAATATGGGGTATTTCTGTACTCAGGAGAAATTGCGTTACAAATTTTGGGGGTCTTTTTTTCCTTTTAACGCTTGTGAAAATAAAAAGTATGGGGCAACACCAGCATCTTAGTGTAATTTTTTTTTTTTTTTTTTACACTAACAAGCTGGTGTAGACCCCAACTTTTCCTTTTCATAAGGGGTAAAAGGAGAAAAAGCCCCCCAAAATTTGTAGTGCAATTTCTCCCGAGTACGGAGATACCCCATATGTGGCCCTAAACTGTTTACTTGAAATACGACAGGGCTCTGAAGTGAGAGAGCTCCATGCGCTTTTGAGGACTAAATTAGGGATTGCATAAGGGTGGACATAGGGTTATTCTACGCCAGTGATTCCCAAACAGGGTGCCTCCAGCTGTTGCTAATTTCCCAGCATGCCTGGACAGTCAGTGGCTGTCCGGAAATTCTGGAGGCTCCGTTTTGGAAACACTGCCATACAATACGTGTTTATGTAGTGTTTTACCCTTTATTATGTGTTAGTGTAGTGTAGTGTAGTGTTTTTAGGGTACATTCACACTGGCATGTTACGGTGAGTTTCCCGCTAGGAGTTTGCGCTGCGGTGAAAAATTTGCAGCAGCCCAAACTTGAAGCAGGAAACTTACTGTAAGCCTGCCCGTGTGAATGTACCCTGTACGTTCACATGGGGTAGCAAACCTCCAGCTGTTTCAAAACTACAACTCCCAGCATGTACTGACAGACCGTGCATGTTGGGAGTTGTACTTTTGCAGCAGCTGGAGACACACTGGTTGGAAAACCTTCAGTTAGGTTCTGTTACCTAACTCAGTATTTTCCAACAGTCTGCCTCCAGCTGTTGCAGAACTACAACTCCCAGCATGTACTGATCGCCGAAGGGCATGCTGGGAGATGTAGTTATGCAATAGCTGGAGGTACGCAACTACAACTCCCAGCATTCCGAGACAGCTGATTGCTGTTTGGACATGCTGGGATTTGCAGTTTTGCTAAATCTGGAGGGCTACAGTTTTAGAGAACACTGCAAGGTGATCTCCAAACTGTGGTCCTCCAGCTGTTGCAAAACTACAAATTCCAGCATGCCCTGACAGCAAACAGTTGTTTGGGCATGCTAGGAGTTGTATTTTGCAAGATCTGGAGGGCAACAGTTTTGGGACCACTATATAGTGGTCTCAAACTGTAGCCCTCCAGCTGTTGCAAAACTACAACTCCCAGCATGCCCAAACAGCTGTCAGCTGTCCGTCGCCCGCCCGGATCGGTAAGTGGATCTTCAGCGCCGGTCCCCGTCGTTTCCCCGTCCTGCCCCGCCTATTGTGGGTGGTCAGGATGGGGAAAACGAAAGTTAACCCCCCCCCCCGCCCCCGATCTGCTATTGGTGGTCACGTCTAGACCACCAAAAGCAGGGATAGGAGGGGTGGCACCCCTGCCACCTCACTCCTATACCTTCAGGGGGATCGTGGGTGCCTTAGACAACCACGATCCCCCTTATATTCCGGGTCACTATAGACCCGTAATGACCCGGAATCGCGCAAATCGCAAGTGTGAATTCACTGGCGATATGCCGCGATCGCCGACATGGGGAGGTCTGATGACCCCCCCCTGGGCGTTTGCACGGGATGCTTGCTGAATGATTTCAGTAGGCATCCCGGTCCGATCCTCGCCCGCCGGAATTCTCCATGACGTATGCGTACGTCATGGGTCCTTAAGTACCAGGGTGTCATGACGTACGCGTACGTCAAGGGTCCTTAAGGGGTTAAGGACCGGGGTTTTTTCCGTTTTTGCACTTTCGTTTTTTGCTCCTTGCCTTTAAAAAATCATAACTCTTTCAATTTTGCACCTAAAAATCCATATTTTTAGCTTATCCACCAATTCTACTTTGTAATGACGTCAGTCATTTTGCCCAAAAATCTGTGGTGAAACGGAAAAAAAAATCATTGTGCGACAAAATTGAATAAAAACCGCCGTTTTGTAATTTTTGGGGGCTTCCGTTTCTACGTAGTACATTTTTCGGTAAAAATGACACCTTATCTTTATTCTCTACTTATATAGGTTTGATTTTGTCATACTTCTGGAAAAAATCATAACTTCATGCAGAAAATTAATACGTTTAAAATGGTCATCTTCTGACCCCTATAACTTTTTTATTTTTCTGTGTATGGGGCAATATGAGGGCTCATTTTTTGCGCCGTGATCTGAAGTTTTTAATGGCACCATTTTTGCATTGATAGGATGACCGTGCGGTTTAATTAACGATATATTTTTATAATTCGGACATTTCCGCACGCGGTGATACCATATATGTTTATTTTTATTTTTATTTACACTGTGTTTTTCTTTTATGGGAAAAGGGGGGTGATTCAAACTTTTAATAGGGACCTATAACACTGCACACACTGATCTTTCACATTGATCACTGGTTTCTCATAGAAAACCAGTGATCGATGATTCTGCCGCTTGACTGCTCATGCCTGGATCTCAGGCACTGAGTAATTCGGCGATCGGACAGCGAGGAGGCAGGTAGGGACCCTCCGGCTGTCCTGTAAGCTGTTCAGGATGCCGCGATTTCGCCGCGGCTATCCCGAACAGCCCACTGAGCTAACCGGCAGTTTTTACTTTCAGCGCACTGCTAAAGGGTTAATAGCGCGCGGCACCGCGATCAGTGCCGCGCGCTATTAGCGGCGGGTTCCGGCTTCACTATGACGCCGGGCCCGCCGTGATATGATGTGGGGTCACCGTGGGACCCCGCGTTATATCACGGGAGCGGGACCAAGGACGTACTCATACGTCATTGGTCCTTAAGGGGTTAAGGACTGAGCCCTTTTTCGCAATTCTGACCACAGTCGCTTTACGAATTAATAACGCAAAAACGCTTTTACCGAATATTCTGATTCTGAGATTGCTTTTTCGTAACATATTCTACTTTATTTTGGTGGTAAATTTTCGACGTTACTTGCATCCTTTTTTGGTGATAAATCCCAAAATGTCATACAAATTTAGAACATTTTTGCATTTTTCTAACTTTGAAGCTCTCTACTTGTAAGGAAAATGGATATTCCCAATACATTTTATTTTTATTCACAAATACAATATGTCCACTTTATGTTGGCATAATAAAATGGACATATTTTTGCTTTTTTTTAAAAAAAAGTAGCTTCAAAGTAGAGCAGCAATTTTCAAAAATTTCATGAAAATTGCTAAATCTGAAGGGACAGATGTTACAGAACTACAACTCCCAGCATGCCTGGGCAGTCCAGGCATGCTGAGAGTTGTACTTTGGCAACATCTGGAGGGCTACCGTTTGGGCGCCACTGTAACAGTGGTCTCCAAACTGTGACCCTCCAGATGTTGCCACAGTAGTTGCCACAGTAAAGATCACTTCACATTCAATTCCCCCCCCCCCACGTAGTTTCCCTACCTGAGCCAGGATCCAGCAGTCTCCAGCGAAGATCGGGGGGTCCCCAGGCATCTTCTCCTGCAGGCACCGGCCTCCATCTTCTGGCCATGTTCCCCTTGACATCCAGGGGTGGGCCATGGCAACCCACTGTCCTTCTCTGCCATTGGTCAGAATCAGTTCTGACCAATGGCAGGGGATAGGAGGAGATCGCAGCACTGCGACCTCACTCCTAGCCCTCAGGATGATCGGGGCTGTCCCTGACAGCTCCGATCATCGCTATTTTCCAGGTGATCGGGTCCCCAGAGACCCTATCAGCCCAGAATAGCAGAAAATTGCATGTCTGAATTGACATGCGATTTTCTGCGATCACCGACATGGGGGGGTATCAGGACGCCCCTGGGCTATGTGCCGGCATGCCTGCTGAAGGATTTCAGCAGGCATTCCGGTCCGGTCCCCAACCGGCTAGTGGCGGGGACTGGAATTCACACGGGCGTATGCATCCGCCCCACGTCCTTAAGGACTCGGGATGCAGGGCGTATGCATACACCCGGCGTCCTGAACAGGTTAAGCAAAAAAAAAGCCTCATACTAAGCCTGAGTGAATGAAGACTTAAAGACTTAAGTTTTGATAGGATTTAGTCATACCATAAACTGTTGAAAGGTTTTTGTAAGTGGCATGGATATTTTTAAACATTTTTTTTCTATGATTTAAAGCTCTTACAAATGTGCAGTTATGCCTACATTCCTGATTTAGAAATCTCCCAGAACTTTACAGCATAATTTCTCTAGTATTGCCAATGAACTTTTCATTCCAAGACTAGAGATTTGAAAATCAGAATAATTTATAAATTTCTTAATGCGCAAGGAAGAGGTCAAAAGTAACAGCTCAATTTTATATATAACTAATAAAGACCTTTCCAAGTGTTCAAGGCTGGAACAAGTTCCTCTTGTGCTTTTTTTATTACTTCAGAAATTGAAGTGTCTGCCATCACCTCAGCGCCTCAGATAAGCTCTGCTAATTAACCCTTCAATCAGCTTCCTCATACAACTAGCTGGTTAGTGGCTGTTAAGGAGCACATACTTTTTATAAAGGATCAACTCGTGGCAGGAATGGTCCATCCACCTGTAGTAGTCACATCTAATTCTATTTGCTGTGACTACTGTGAATTTGTGTCAAAATGCTGCGGTTTTGCCACATCAACTTAATTTAATTGGGATATTAATACACGCGGCAATATGTATATAAAATATTTTTTTTACACTTTTTGGGGGTGAAATAGGGAAAGTGGGACAATTTACGTTTTTATTGGGGAAGGGTTTTTTCAATTTTTTTTTCACTTTAATAGTCCCCATAGGGGACTATTTATAGCAAACATTTGATTGATAATACTGTTCAGTGCTATGCATAGGACATAACACTGATCACTATTCTCGGTCATCTTCTGCTCGGATCTGCTCGATCGTAGACCAGAGCAGAAGACCCGTGGAAGGCAGCGGAGGCAGGTGAGTCCTCCGGCTGCCATTATGGATAATCAGATTGCTGCGCTGCGGGTAATCCGGTCATCCATTTTAGTGTCCACAATGCTGCAGATGCCGTGATCTGTATTGATCATGGCATCTGAGGGGTTAATGGGGGACATCCGCACGATCGCGGATGTCCACCATTACTGGCTGGTCCTTGGCTGCTTTCAGCAGCCAGGACCTGCCGTGCATGACACAAGCATCGCTCCAATGCTCGCGGTTATGCATAGGACGTAAATGTATGTCCTGGTGCGTTAAGTACCAGCTCACTAGGACGTACATTTACGTTCTGCGTCTAGCAGCGAAACATGTTGAGGGGGGCTGAGTGATTGAATTTTAAAGCAGTGTTCACTCCAACCCCTTAGTGTATGCTGCAGATGCACAAGAGAATTAATAAATACTGAATGTGAGTGGCCAGATCGGCACTCCTGGGTCACTATCAATAGATGGAGTGATTTACACTGGGCTTTTAATCAGTTTTGTTAAGTGTGCTATTTGACTAATAATGAAGTTTAATTGGTTTTATATGGGAAAAGGGGTAACTTTTGGGTCACCTTAGTGACCTATAGGTTGTTATTGGATAAATTACCCGCCATATATTGGTCTTTAATAAGTTGTATTAAGGGGTTAAGGGACCCAAAGACCCCTCTGCTATGCGCACCAGTTTTATAAAGGGTACATAGTAATGGATAGTTTGTTTCATGTTGCTTTAAGAACCAAGAGCTTCCAGTAACACCTATGGTAGTTAGTGTTGCTCGCGAATATTCGCAATTCGAATATTATTCGCGAATATCGCATATTCGCGAATTCGCGAATTTCGCGAATATAGCGCTATATATTCGTAATTACGAATATTCGTTTTTTTTTTTTTTTTTTCTTCACAGTACACATCACAGTGATCATCCCTCTCTGCTTCCAGCTTGTGTGGTGTAAAGAAGGCTGTAATACTACTGTGTGAGACTGGCGTGCGAAAATTCGAATATGCGAAAATTCGAATATGCTAATTTTCACATACGCGAATTTCGCGTGTGCTAATTTTATATATGCGAATTTTCGCATATGTTAATTTTCGCATACGCGAATCTTCACGTATGCGAAAATAAAACGAGAATATAACGAATATGCGAATATTCGCGAATATATGACGAATATTCGTCCATATATTCGCGAATATTCGCGAATTCGAATATGGCCTATGCCGCTCAACACTAATGGTAGTAACTTCAAAAAATATGGCTGAAGTGAATATATCTAACTATAATTGATATTTTAAGGCTTTATATGGAAACATTGCTGAGTGGCCAATCAGATTGCTTCTTTCATTTTGCAGAGGTCTTTTTAAAAATGCAAGAAGAAATCTGATTGGTTGGTATGGCCAACTGGGCAAGTTTTCCTCTGCACAGGTTTTGATAAATCTGCCCCTATATACATACATGGATATACCACATTACAATTGTAGTTCCCCATTCTGTAGCAGAAAAACATACTGTATAGGCCACCAGTCATGGACTAGATCTATTTCCCTGACCTAATCTTAATCTAAACTCATTCCATACAGGACCAGACTGGGAAGTATAATCAGGGCCAGCCTTGATACTGGAGGGGGGCACAATACTAGGGGGATGATTTTTAGGGGAAGGGAAGAAATGGGGAGAAATTATACCTGAGGAAGAGAAAGCTAGGTGGAGGAGAAAAATCATACCTGGGGCAAGAGGGCCCCAAGAAAAGAGAGTATAACTGCCAGATAAGTCTATGCAAGGTTAGCTTGTAGTCTGCACAGAGTTGTAGATTAAAAGAAAATCTCAAAAAAATATGTGATGGCCCAGCGCAGGAGTTGCACCCTAGCTGCCCTGTCCGGCATACTTCATACAGTGACCCCTGACACCAAAGCCCCCCCCCCCCCACCCCCGCTGCACTTGTGTTCAACCTACTCCCTTAAATGCCTATGTTATCCAGTATGATCTACATAAAATGTGTTATGGCTTTAACCCCTTAAGGACGCAGGTCCTGGTGCGGTGGTACTTAACGCACCAGGACGTACATTTACGTCCTAAGCATAACCGCGGGCATCGGAGCGATGCCCGTGTCATGCGCGGCTTATCCCGGCTGCTGATCGCAGCCAGGGACCCGCCGGCAATGGCCGAAGCCCGCGATCTCGCGGGCGTCCGCCATTAACCCCTCAGGTGCCGGGATCAATACAGATCCCGGCATCTGCGGCAGTGCGCGATTTGAATGAATGATCGGATCGCCCGCAGCGCTGCTGCGGGGATCCGATCATTCATAACGCCGCACGGAGGTCCCCTCTCCTTCCTCCGTACGGCTCCCGGCGTCTCCTGCTCTGGTCTGTGATCGAGCAGACCAGAGCAGAAGATGACCGAAAACACTGATCTGTTCTATGTCCTATACATAGAACAGATCAGTATTAGCAATCATGGTATTGCTATGAATAGTCCCCTATGGGGACTATTCAAGTGTAAAAATTTAAAAGTAAAAGTAAAAAAAAAGTGAAAAATCCCCTCCCCCAATAAAAAAGTAAAACGTCAGTTTTTTCCTATTTTACCCCCAAAAAGCGTAAAAAAAATTTTTTATAGACATATTTGGTATCTCCGCGTGCATAAATGTCCGAACTATTAAAATAAAATGTTAATGATCCCATACGGTGAACGGCGTGAACGAAAAAAAAAAAAAAAGTCCAAAATTCCTACTTTTTTAATACATTTTATTAAAAAAAAATTATAAAAAATGTATTAAAAGTTTTTTATATGCAAATGTGGTATCAAAAAAAAGTACAGATCATGGCGCAAAAAATGAGCCCCCATACCGCCGCTTATACGGAAAAGTAAAAAAGTTAGGGGTCATCAAAATAAAGTGATTATAAACGTACTAATTTGGTTAAAAAGTTTGTGATTTTTTTTAAGCGCAACAATAATATAAAAGTATGTAATAATGGGTATCATTTTAATTGTATTGACCCTCAGAATAAAGAACACACGTTATTTTTACCATAAATTGTACGGCGTGAAAACGAAACCTTCCAAAATTAGTAAAATTGCGTTTTTCGGTTTAATTTCCCCACAAAAATAGTGTTTTTTGATTGCGCCATACATTTTATGATATAATGAGCTATGTCATTACAAAGGAAAACTGGTCGCGCAAACAACAAGCCCTCATACTAGTCTGTGGATGAAAATATAAAAGAGTTATGATTTTTAGAAGGCGAGGAGGAAAAAATGAAAACGTAAAAATTAAATTGTCTGAGTCTTTAAGGCCAAAATGGGCTGAGTCCTTAAGGGGTTAAGACCTGTTTTCATGTGATTTTAACCCAGTGAGGTATCAGTGACTGTGTGACCTAAGGGTGACCTGTGGGACCCCTCCTAGTTTCCCCCATATAAGCCCTGGGTGGAACTAGCTCGCTCTCTTTGCTCTTATGCTCTTAGTCTATGTTGAGGAACAGTGAGGTCAAGTCCAAGGTTTGTGTCTGGAGTCCAGAGGCGGCCTAAAGTCAGTCAAGCAGTCACAGATTCTCAAGTCCATTGCTCTACAGGTCAAGTCAAAGCCTGGTAAGCTACAAAAGGGGAGAAGTCAGTCATAGTCTGTTATAGTCAAGTCAGTCCAAGTCATCCTGTCTCAAGTCAACGTGGCCTGCATCCAAATTGTCAAAGTCCACTATAAATCCCAGCAAGCCCTAAGGTCTCTGAAGTCACTGGTCACCTCCATGGGCCTAGCCAAGCTGTATAGACTGTTACACCTGTCTGACTCAGTAAAGCTGCCGTTGTTCCGTAACTTGGCGTTGGAGTCATTATTTGCCCCTGTGCCTAGCCCAGGATCCAGCGGTATTCCTTCGGGTGGTATATACAATAAACCATGTCCTGACGTCAAGAACACAAGGGGTTAATGCCATCTGCCCCTAGGGTAATTCCATCTGACCTCATCACACCCGCACCACAAATAAAAAAGCTTTTTTTCCACAACTTTTTATTTTAGATATATTGGAACATTTTTAAATAATTGTGTACATGTTACCTTTTATTTTTGGTAGGGATTAACAAAATAATCCTGCACATGGGATTAACTAAATAATCCTGCACATGGCATCAACTAAACAAAAGTCAGCCATACACATAATACATGTGAAACATGAGCAGTAATTAAAGATAGTATATCCCACGTTAAAGGGGTACTCCACTGGCCAGTGTTCCAGCTGCGTTCGGAACACTTAGTTTAGTAGCGCATGCCACAGAGTCGACCACGCCCCTTTGTGATTTCAGGACACGTCCCCTCAATGAAAGTCTATGGGAGGGGTGTGGCAGCCATGACGCCCCTCCCATAGACTTGCATCGAGGGGGCATGGCCTGACATCAAGATCAGCGCGCGCACAGCGTTCAGTACTAAATGTTCCAAACACAGCAGGAATACTGCCCAGTGGAGTACCCCTTTAAACTATTGGTGTCCATGCATCACATAGGCATTGATTTATATATTAGACATCTAATATCTAACTTTCCCTCACCTCCAGTTTTTTTTTTTACCAACTGAAAAGAGCATGTCCGTAAACGATAGCCCCTTTAAGTTACTTTTTACATAGAGAGACAGGCCATTAAGTACTTCAAGTAAAGGAGCTGTACAATGCTTGGTAATATAACACATGATATCCCACAGAATATCCTGCTTTCCATTCAATGTATCATTATTAAAGAAGATACCCAGGATTATAAGCATGTTGGTAATTTAGTTGAAGTGAATGGGGCTGAGCTGTTATACCACACACAGCCTGAGGACAGGTTTGGGGCTATTTTTGGAAGAAAGCAACTATGTTTTTCTAACCCTGGATAACTCCTTTAAAGGGAACCTGTCATCAGTTTTATGCTGCCCAAATCATGAGCAGCATAAACTGATGCAGGCATTGCAATCCTGGCACAATAGGAACAACTCTGAGAAGCTTGGGCATTTTCAAGTAGTCATAGTTTAAAAATTCTACAGCAACCAGTGTAACTAGTCCTTTGGGGCTGGTCCCAGTGGTTTCCCCCTGCCCGGCTGGCTTGAGGGATGCTCCTCTCCCTATACACTGCTAGGGAGAGACATGTCACTCAAGCTGATCAGGTAGGGAACAGCCGCCGGGACCTGCCCCAAACACTAGTTACCCGGGACCCGTGGCATTTTTAAACTAGGATACTTAGAAACACCCAAGAGTAATTCATATTATTGTGCCAGAATCACAATGCCTGCATCAGTTTTATGCTGCCCACAGCAGGTGACAGGTTTCCTTTAAGGAAACACACCAGGAAAAAACAAATGCCTTGTGTTATGCCTAGTCATTCAAAAAACACCAAAGATAGAACTCATGCTCAGCCCCTTCAGCCTGGCATAACACAGTACATCTTTTGTTTTTTGGAGTGTTCCTTTAATAATGATATAGACCAGAAAGGTTCCCAAAGCACTTCTTGAAGGCACCTGTCATACTCAACCCTCTCCCAAAAATCCAATTTCTCAGTAAATCACTAAAACAACTGTTGCCCTTCACCTTCTTGTAATGAAGTTATGTTATCCTCTAGTCTTTTGCAGTCCCAGTTGGGAATTATTTAAAATCAAGGTAATATTTTGAAACTTCCAAAGCTTTGAAACGCAAAGACAGCAGGGAGCTGAATGTTTAAGCCTCAGTGCGCCTCGAGATTGCTTTTGTCTGGGCACAACATCTTATTATCTTTACTGTGACTGGATGTGTTACCTGCCTTGACCTTTCTTTGTTTCACTATGGATAAAACGTGTCTTCACAAGCTGAGTATGTTTGGATTGCTGTCTTTCTTTTCATCCCAGCTTTAAAAGATATCATTCTGGAATGTAAGCCAGAGACAATCTATACATTTGTATGGAATCCTAATCTTGAATATCAAACACGGCTATTCCTTATTTTTTCAATGATTTTTGTAACTTAAGTAGACAAAAATATTTGCCTGCAAATGAAATGAAATGCTCCTCCATGATGCACTTGTGGGAAGCTGTCAGATGTTATGGGGGCCAAGGCCTTCAGAAGGGCTCTGTGACTGCCATGCAATAGGCCGGCTATACTAATAGGGCATTCATCTGACAGTTCACTGTATTAGAAAAGTAATCCCAGCACTCACCAGTTACTTCAAGCCAAAAAGTAGTTTATTTCATATCCTCAGTCATAACAGGATGCATTTTGTCTCTTGGCCTTCCTCTGCTGTCTTAGTTCCATCTAGCCCAACATGCCCTCACAAAGCTCCGTAGATTTAAAAAAAAAGTTTTAGGGGTAAGAATAGGGTGATTAAAAGCATATTATTTAAAAAAATTTAATATTTAAAGGGAACCTGTCATGAGATTTTACCATATATACCTTGTGACAACATGTTATATATGGTAAAATCTTCTTCTTCACCATCCCTGGGAGACGTTCCTGCATGCAGGGATGGTGGGGATATGAAGTTAGAAAGTGCCAGCACTGTAAGTAGTCCCCTGAGCGGGGAGCTATATTCACCTGCTGCTCCAGCTGTAATCACACCCCCTTAGTGGCCACTATGCTGAACGGACATAATAGGTGTTACAAACTAATGAGTGGAAGGATTGGAACATCCCTTAGATCTACAAGTATTGGAGGTGATCTGGGAACCATTAATGTATCTGAGCTGGTGGTGTGATACTCTCCCTCCTTCTCACTATAGAAATAAGTTCCTTGACGAACCATGAGAGATTCACAAGGAAACACGTTGAGACAATTATACAGTGTTGATTTAAAGGGGATACACATAGTAGACAACTCAATTCTCCTAGGACCTGCATCAGATCTACACATGCTTGACATCTAGACGAACACAGAAGGGAGGTAGTGATTCGTTATAAGGACTCCCTTATTTAGGCAGAGTTTATACATCCAGAGTTATATATTTATATGCTATACTAATTCTGCATCAGCTTATTCAAGCACGGAGTCAGCGAGGATGTCTCTGGTGGAATTCACTGACCTGCATTATAAGTGAGTCTCCCTTTTCTCTCTCTTTGTTTACATATGTGTAAAATATAAGATATCTAGCTGTGGATTTTTTTTTGCATGCGATACGCATCTATTCATGTCACAAAGACTATCTCTGATAAATTAGTAATTTGTGTTTTTTTTTACTGTTGAATTGATAAAGTAATTGATATCAATAGTTATGTTGCAATCATTGAGTTTTATAAGGAAAATGAACACACTGGGCCAAACTGACAGATTGTGTTATGCCCTCTGCAGGACGAAAGGAGGCGATGAATTACACAGAGGTTCAGAGAACATTAAGAAGAAAATTCCTGGTATTCCATTGCTTTACTTGTAACAGTTTCCCTTTAATAACAGTGACAGGTTTATCCGTCGCAACAGAGTCCTCACACCATCAGAAGGCATCACTCATGGTGCTAGCGTCTCATCACTACTTACATACGATCTCTATTTATCATTTCTCTGCTGCAAATTACCATTGTGGAGTTTAAATAAACCTCAATACCAATGCAAATAACAGGCACGTACAAATAGGGTAAAGATTTTCTCCTTCCGCTTTCTTCATTATTAAGACATGGATATTGATAGCAGCTGCATCCATGTAATGGCTACAGGATTTATGATTAGTGGGTATAAAAGAATAATGATCTTCTAGGGACACATCTGGATCTTGCCTGAAATATTGATAGAACAATTACTGCGCTGATCATCCCAATGCTGGAGATTATGAGATTTATGCTGTTTTATTTGAATGTTGTTTTTTATGTATGTATTAGTCAAAACAGCATGAACATATCCACATCTGTTCATCCTCTTCCTTCAAGAACTCGATTCATTTGTGTCACAGCAATACCTATATCTTAGAAAGCTGGATGATGGACAATATGACCTTAATGGCAGCTTCTCTGGGGATGTCACTCAGATTTTTTGATGTTCTTAATAGCAAATCAGCTTTCGCATAAAGAAACCCAAGTTGGGCTAGGCAGAAGCCGAAGGACTAGCCCAAGTTGGGCTAGTCAGAAGCCGAAGTAATTGGATAAACAAGGTTTTTACTTAGCTTTCATAGTCTCCTGAATGGCAAGTTAGCTTTTTCTTACAGTAATATGGTTTATATCAATACATAACTAAGCAGTGTTGGAGACAGAAAAAGCTGAGTTAGGCTCCGTTCAAACTGCGTTTTGCCTCATCCAGAAAAGGGGTTCTAACGTATATCCTAGTGGGGAGCAGCAGGTGCCATTTATTTTAATGGCCTAAACAGTGTCATCCCAGATATTGGGGCGCTGGCCAATTGCCCAGTGTGTAACCCTGTTAAATTGTCGGTTATCATCATTAGAGATGAGCGAACTTTTGAAAAATTTGATACGGACGATTCGCCAAATTTTTCTAAAATTTTTTTTTTTCAATCCGAATTTATTTGTGACAAATCTATATTAAAAATGGCTATTTCTGGCCTATAGAGAGCCTCAATAGGGGTGTAGAACACTTTTGCTGTGTTCTAACACGCATATGGAGTGTGCTGGGGTAGTGAAATAATACTGTTATTCAGTATGACATGTAGCTTACCAGCATCTCTTTTAGAATCACTGCTGCAGAGCGGCACAATGACAAAGCCTGGATGTGGCAGTGTCAGGAGACCATATAGTGACTGAATGACATAGCGTGGAGGTGTTGGCAGTATGAGGAGACCATATAGTGGCTGAATGACACAGCGTGGAGGTGTTTGCAGCAGGAGGAGACCATATAGTGGCTGAATGACACAGCGTGGAGGTGTTGGCAGCATGAGGAGACCATATATAGCTTAATGGCACAGCCAGGAGTTGGCAGCAGCATGAGTAGACACTAGGCCTTCACAATCCCTAAGATTATAAGATGAATTCTGAAATTTAAACCAAAGATTTTTGGTAGCTAGTGCTACCATAACAACATTTTTATTCCCAGACCCAGGCCCAGCAGCATCAGTAAAACATATATTGCCTGAATGACGCAGCCTGGAGTTGGCTGAAGCATGAGAAGACCATATAGTGGCTCAATGGCACAGCCAGGAGTTGGCAGCAGCATGAGTAAACACTAGGCCTTCACAATCCCTAAGATTATAAATTTTATTCTGAAATTTAAACCAAAGATTTTGGGTAGCTAGTGCTACCATAACAAAATTTTTATTCCCAGACCCAGGCCCAGTAGCATCAGTAAACCATATATTGCCTGAATGGCACAGCCTGGAGTTGGCTGAAGCATGAGGAGACCATATAGTGTCTGAATGGCACAGCCAGGAATTGGCAGCAGCATGAGTAGACTCTAGGGCTTCACAATCCCTAATGTTATAAGATGAATTCTGAAAATTAAACCAAAGATTTGGGGTAGCTAGTGCTACCATAACAACATTTTTATTCCCAGACTCAGGCTCAGCAGCATCAATAAACCTTATATTGCCTGAATGGCAAAGCCAGGAGTTGGCAGCAGCATAAGTAGACACTAGGCCTTCACAATCCCTAACAAAAAAAGGTAAAGTTTGAAATTTAAACTGAAGATTTTGGGTAGCTAGTGCTATCATAACAAAAGGTTTTATTCCCAGGCCCAGGCTCAGCAGCATGAGTAAACCATATATTGGCTGAATGACACAGCCTGGAGTTGGCAAAAGCATGAGGAGACTGTACAGTATCTGAATGGCACAGCCTAGAGTTGGCAGCAGCATGAGGAGACCATTGAAATTTATAAAATGTATTAATTTATTAAATTTAAATTTCACTACTCTACTTATTGCGTATGTGAGGGGAGTACAATACGCTTCACTTTGCTTAAAACAGTATTTGTCTAAAACAGCAGCAGGTGTGTACTATTGGCTGTCCTTTCACAGTATATAGACCCTTGACAGATTAGCAGGTACAAAATAGTACACTACTTAGATGTAGGTATGTGGTATGCACGAATGAGGGAAGAAAAATGTTCTACAGTACGCTTACAAATACTTATTCCAGGTTACAAAATTCCTTAATAATCAGAAATTGTCAGAATACCACCTGACATTTAAAAGAATAAAATGATACATACGTTCTCTGAAGAAAAGGATCCTTCATTAGATGACAATATGGGTATTGTGTGTTCCAGTGACATTAGCTCATCGGAGGAACAGGAAAACATGATACAACTTAAAGGGGTTATGCAGGAAAAACACACAGTAAGGAGCAGGCATCAGCAGTACACAAGAAGGTTTCATAACCCCTTACACTGAAAGATCAATGTTGAACTCTCAATTAAGCATGTATGTAAGCTAGTGCTAACATCCAAAAGTGTAAGGACCAAGCCCAGCAGTATCTGTAAGCCAAGTAGTTCCTGAAAGACACAGTCAGGAGCAGGCAGCAGCAGTACTCAAGAGGGTTTCATAACTCCTAAGATTGAAAGATCAATGTTGAAATCTCTATTGAAGAGGTATGTTATCTCATGCTATCATCAAAGAATTTAAGGCCCAAGCCTGGCAGCATTACAAGAGGGCTTCACAACCCCTATCATTACAATGTTAATGTTGAAATCTGTATAGAACATGTATGTTAGCTAGTGCTAAAATCTAAAAATGTTAGGCACAGGCCCAGCAACATCACTAAACCGTATAGTTGCTGAAACACACAGCCTGGATCAGACAGCAGCAGAAGTACACAAGGGGCTCAATAACCCCTAACATTAAAAGTTGAATATTGAAATCTGTATAGAAGATGTATGTTAGCTAGTGCTAACATTCAAAAAATGTAGGCACAAGCCCAGCAGCAGCAGTAAGCCAAGTAGTTCCTGAAACACACAGCCTGTATCAGGCAGCAGGATGCATACATAGGAGAGCTTCACAACCCCTAACATTAAAAGATCAATGTTGAAATCTCTGAGCATGTAAGCTTGCTAGTTCTAGCATAAAAAGAAGCATTAGGAGACAAAATAGCATCAGAAATCCTAAAAGTGAACAGGTGACAGAGTGGTGCGGTGGGTGGCAATACCAGTACCCGGTGATGAAGGTGGTTGGAATGTTTGTAAATGGGGAGCAGTGCCTTAAATCTGTGTGGCACTATCCATATTTGTGAAGTGTTGGTGTAGCACCATGGTCAATCTACTCTGATGCATCTGGCATTGGTGGGTGGAAATCCTGGCTGATCCATGCCTGATTCATCTTCACTAAGGCCAGTCTCTCCACATTTTTCATGGACAGACGAGTTCTCCTTAGGGTGATTATGGCCCCTACCGCACTAAACACCCATTCTGATGGCACACTACTGGCCAGGCAGGAAAGCTTTTCCAGGGAAAACTCTGCTAGTCGCAGCCACAAATCAAGTTTGGCTGCCCAGAAGTCCGGCAGATCTTCAATGTGTGTTGGCATGGGCATGTCAAGGTATGCCACACCTGCTGGTTCAGGTCCTGCTCCAGGTCTACCTGCTGCTGATGAGTTGCTTCACTATGGGGGGGAAGAAAGTTACTCATCAATGACTGTAGACTCAGGCTGCTGCTGATGGAGCTGGTAATGCTCCTGCCACCCCACCCCTCCCCAGCAGCCATGGCAATGGAAGGTGAGCGCAGAGGATCACCAATTCAGACCTGCGAGAGGATGGACGATGGCGCTGATAGGCCTCGGCCAACTGACTATGTAGGATCTCTCTTTAGTAGGTCAGTTTGCCCTCCCTCTCAGTGGGTGTAAAAAAGGCCCCCATTTTGTGCCAGTAGCGAGGGTCCAAAAAGGTGGAGAGCCAGAAGTCATCCTGCTGCCGAATGGTGACAATTCGGCGGTCACTGCGCAAGCAACTGAGCATGCCTCATGCCATTTGTGCAAGTTACTCGGAGGGACTTCCTGCTTCCATCTCCACTGCATACTGCCACGGTGTGTCTGGGTCCTCTTTCTCGCCTTCTTCATAACCCTCCAGCTCCTCAAGTTGATCATGCTCCTCCTCTCCTGTCAGATGACTAGAAGCATCGCCCATCTCATGAAACCTAAACTGTGCTCCACTGTGCCCCTCCTCCTCCTCCAGTTCAGCCCCCACAGGACTCATGTGGCTGTGAGATGTAGGCGGAACGTCTCCATTGCCCTGACCAGCCATCGTTTCCAACACTTGTTGTAGGAAATGAAGCAGCGGAATGACGTCATTCATCCCATAATCCTGGCGACTTACTAATAATGTGGCTTCCTCAAAGGGCCTGAGCAAATGGCCGGTGTCACGTATGAGCTGTCACTGGTTCACATTGAAGTTATACAGGGGAGTACCCCTATCCGCTTGGATCATCAAGAAATCGGTGATGGCTTTGATCTGTTCGTACAGTCAGTCCAACATATGGAGTGTGGAATTCCAACGTGTGGCAATCTCACAAATCAGACTATGTTGTGGGATACCGTTCTGACGCTGCAGCTCAAGGAGGGTGTGCTTTACGGTGTACGAGTGGCTGAAGTGAATGCAAAGTTTCCTTCCCATTGTATGGATGTTTTGCAAATGGGGGGAACACTTCAGGAACTGCTTCTGGGAAGGCTGCATGGCTCAGCCTTCCCAGTCGCAGCGCATGCAAGATGTTCTTCCCATTGTCAGTCACCATGGCTCCCATTTCCAGTTTTCGTGGAGTAAGCAATGCTCCGATTTCTTTACGAATGACCTTTAGCAGTTCCTCCCCTGTGTGACTCTTTTTGCCAAGGGAAACCATGTGAAGAACAGCGTGACACCGCCATGCCCTGCACACATGGTATGCTGAAGGGCCAATGAGACTTGTCTGGGCAGTGGAGACTGAGAACACGGTGGAGGATGAGGAGGCGTAGTCGCACACTGTCACAGGACCAACAGGCTGAGAGTGTGGAGGTGGAAGCGGCGTGACCTATCCAAGTTGGGGTTGTGGCTGTGCAGGAATCACATTCACCCAGTGAGCCATAAAGGACATTTATTGTCCCTGACCGTAGTTACAGCTCCAGACGTCGGCGCAGCCGTGCATTTTGGTACACAACGACAGACTCAAGGACTGGACCACCTCCTCTTCCACAAGATTGTGCAGGGCTGGTACTGCCTTCTTCGCAAAGAAATGACGGCTTGGCATTCTCCACCTCGGCTCGGCACAAGCCATCAGTTCTCTGAAAGGTGCAGAGCCCTCCACTTGAAAAGGGAGCATCAGCAACTTAGACGGGAGCACATTCAGCTTCTGCGCCATTGGATGAGGGGGCGCATACTGTTGTCTCTTGGACATGGCTTCCCGGATGGATTGTTGACGTAATGGCTGACTAAAACGGGGAGGAAGCAGGAGCATCTGGAGCAACAGAAGGAGGGTATGACACACAGATCCCTTCGGCTGAGGGGGTGGAGCCTTGGCTGGCTGAAAGAGGGAGCAGCGTGCCACTGGGTGATGCAGCAGGCTGGACCACTACATCGGAGCCACGGTTCTCCCAGGCCGCTTTATGGTGGCGAAGCATATGTGGATGCACAATACGCTACACTAAACTTAAAACATTATTTGTCTAGAACAGCAGCAGGTGATTACATTTGCCTGGCCTTTCACAGTATCTAGGCCCTTGACTGATTAACAGGAACAAAATAGTACACTACTTAGATGTAGGTATGTGGTATGCACTGATGAGGGCAGAAAAATGCTCTAAAGTACACTTAAAATAGTATCTGAGTGCAACACCAGCCGATGAGTACTTTTGCCTGGACTTTCACAGTATGTAGGCCCTTGACAGATTAACAGGTACAAAATAGTACACTACTTAGATGTACATATGCAATATGCGCTTATGAGGGCAGAAAAATGCGCTGCAATGCGCCTAAAAACTCTGTATTTTTGTAAAACACCAGCCTGTGATTACTTTTGTCTGTCCTTTCACAGTATGTAGGCCCTTGACAGATTAACAGGTACAAAATAGTACACTACTTAGATGTAGGTATGTGGTATGCACTGATGAGGGCAGAAAAATGTGCTACAGTACCCTTAAAAAAATGTATATATTTTTGTAAAACACCAGCAGTACACAACAGTGCTGCAGCCAATAAAAGCTGTGTACTAAACACAAAATTGCACTCTGTCACAGACTATTAGGAATGGACTGCTGTATATTATACCATCTACAAACTAGTATAACCAGCAGATTATTTTTTGTGGAACAAAGACAGCTATCTGCCTCTCTCTGTCATACTATGCCGAAGAAAGTGACTGGTAGGTTAATGCCTGCAGCGTGAAAAAAACAATACTCTCCGTCCATGAGAACGCTTTTGTGACTAGGACGATGTTAAACTCTGCTGGAATTAGCTTTTCTCTACTGTAACACAAACACACAGGCTGTCCGTCCTATGTCTCTGCAGTGTAATGAATGATATGATGAGCCGCAATATGCCTGCCGATTATATAGGGCTGTGGCATCACAGTGCCTGGGGGTGACTGGCTGCTGATAGGCTGCATTCTGCATATGATTCAGGGTCATCACGCCTACTTCCCTTCCCGCCTTACCTTTCCTTTGCCCCATGTACTGACATGTGGATCCGCCATTTTAGGTGTCTTGGAGCCTGGAACGCTGTAAAAGGGAGTTTATTGAAGTGATTTGCACGATATAATCGCGGCAATATTTGCAAATCGAATATTTGCGAATCGAATATTTCCTGAAATTCCTAATGAATTCCAGTTCGCTCATCTCTAATCATCATTAAAGTTAAACATTGACTATATAATTACATGCAAAGTAGTATAGAGAATATAGATTAAAGAATAGCATAAAAATACAGTGCATTAAAACAGCTCTTTTTAAATTGTAGTCTTCTCAAAGGGAATGTCCTTTATGCATAATTCATGGTGCACAGAAAATTTGTCTCAAGATATCTGGTCCGGATAAGAGGATGGTCTTCCCAAAGAGGTGGTCTTTTGGAGAAGTTTCACTTTATCAGTAAAGGGAACAAAACATAGTGGAGAAAGATGAAGGAAAACAGCTAAACTAATATTTCTTAAGTAGCAATATCATGGCTGTATTTACAGATCATGCTGCCCTAGGTACTTGGGTTGAATATACCCCTTCAGGGGATTCCATCAGAATCTTGTTACAAAATACGCTGTTGCATGTAGGTATTGTTGCAAATTCACCGTGGATCTCACCCCTATACACAGAGCTTTGGGTAAATCAATTACAAATCCACAACATTATGGGCAGTTGTGGCTGCCTCTGGAGCATACAACAGCTCATAAGTACTGGAAGGATTAAGATTTTTAAAAAGAAGTAATTTACAAATCTGTTTAACTTTCATGCACCATTTAAACATTTTTTTTTCCACCGGAATACCCCTTTAAGGAAAAAGACTAAACATAATCCTTTCTAGTCTATATTCAGTCATAAGTCAATGGGCTGGGCAGTATGTTTCAGAACACCTTATAGCAACTATTCTATATTGTATATATACATATACTCTTAAAAATTATCTAAATTGGTCCACATTTCTAGTATTTATAGTATTGTGTTTGTTTTTTAATAGTAATTTTGTAATTGTTGCTGTCACGATGCCGGCTGGCAGGTAGTGGATCCTCTGTGCCAGAGAGGGATTGGCGTGGACCGTGCTAGTGGACCGGTTCTAAGCCACTACTGGTTTTCACCAGAGCCCGCCGCAAAGCGGGATGGTCTTGCTGCGGCGGTAGTGACCAGGTCGTATCCACTAGCAACGGCTCACCTCTCTGGCTGCTGAAGATAGGCGCGGTACAAGGGAGTAGGCAAAAGCAAGGTCGGACGTAGCAGAAGGTCGGGGCAGGCAGCAAGGATCGTAGTCAGGGGCAACGGCAGAAGGTCTGGAAACACAGGCAAAGAACACACAAGGAACGCTTTCACTGGCACTAAGGCAACAAGATCCGGCAAGGGAGTGCAGGGGAAGTGAGGTGATATAGGGAAGTGCACAGGTGAACACACTAATTGGAACCACTGCGCCAATCAGCGGCGCAGTGGCCCTTTAAATCGCAGAGACCCGGCGCGCGCGCGCCCTAGGGAGCGGGGCCGCGCGCGCCGGGACAGAACAGACGGAGAGCGAGTCAGGTAGGGGAGCCGGGGTGCGCATCGCGAGCGGGCGCTACCCGCATCGCGAATCGCATCCCGGCTGGCAGCGGAATCGCAGCGCCCCGGGTCAGAGGACGTGACCGGAGCGCTGCCGCGGGGAGAGTGAAGCGAGCGCTCCGGGGAGGAGCGGGGACCCGGAGCGCTCGGCGTAACAGTACCCCCCCCCTTGGGTCTCCCCCTCTTCTTAGAGCCTGAGAACCTGAGGAGCAGACTTTTGTCTAGGATGTTGTCCTCAGGTTCCCAGGATCTCTCTTCAGGACCACAACCCTCCCAGTCCACTAAAAAAAAATTTTTCCCTCTGACCTTTTTGGCAGCTAAAATTTCTTTGACCGAGAAGATGTCCGAGGAGCCGGAAACAGGAGTGGGAGGAACAGATTTGGGAGAAAAACGGTTGAGGATGAGTGGTTTGAGAAGAGAGACGTGAAAGGCATTAGGGATACGAAGAGAGGGAGGAAGAAGAAGTTTATAAGAGACAGGATTAATTTGACACAAAATTTTGAAAGGACCAAGATAGCGTGGTCCCAACTTGTAGCTAGGGACACGGAAGCGGACATATTTAGCGGAGAGCCATACCTTGTCTCCAGGGGAAAAAACGGGGGGAGCTCTTCTTTTCTTATCCGCGAACTTCTTCATGCGTGATGAAGCCTGTAAGAGAGATTTTTGGGTCTCTCTCCATATGATGGAAAGGTCACGAGAAATTTCATCCACAGCGGGCAGACCAGAGGGCAAGGGAGTAGGGAGGGGGGGAAGAGGGTGACGGCCGTACACCACGAAAAATGGGGATTTGGAGGAAGACTCAGAGACCCTGAAGTTATACGAGAATTCGGCCCATGGGAGGAGATCTGCCCAGTCATCCTGGCGGGAGGAAACAAAATGTCGCAAATAATCACCCAAGATCTGGTTAATCCTTTCTACTTGTCCATTGGACTGGGGATGATATGCAGAAGAAAAATTTAATTTAATCTTGAGTTGTTTACAGAGAGCCCTCCAGAATTTAGACACGAATTGGACGCCTCTATCCGAGACAATCTGCGTAGGCAACCCGTGAAGACGAAAAATGTGTACAAAAAATTGTTTAGCCAACTGAGGCGCAGAAGGAAGACCAGGAAGAGGGATGAAATGTGCCATTTTGGAGAATCGATCAACGACCACCCAAATAACAGTGTTGCCACGGGAAGGGGGTAAATCAGTAATAAAATCCATACCAATCAGAGACCAAGGCTGTTCGGGGACAGGCAGAGGATGAAGAAAACCAGCGGGCTTCTGGCGAGGAGTCTTATCCCGGGCACAGATAGTGCAGGCTCGCACAAAGTCCACAACATCCGTCTCCAGAGTCGGCCACCAATAGAAGCGGGAGATGAGTTGCACAGATTTCTTGATACCCGCATGACCTGCGAGATGGGAGGAGTGACCCCATTTGAGGATTCCGAGGCGTTGGCGAGGAGAAACAAAGGTCTTTCCTGGAGGAGTCTGCCTGATGGAGGCAGGAGAAGTGGAGATCAGGCAGTCAGGTGGAATGATGTGTTGCGGAGAGAGTTCAACTTCTGAGGCATCCGAGGAACGAGAGAGAGCATCGGCCCTAATGTTCTTATCGGCAGGACGAAAGTGAATCTCAAAATTAAATCGGGCAAAGAACAGAGACCACCGGGCCTGGCGAGGATTCAGCCGTTGGGCAGACTGGAGGTAGGAGAGGTTCTTGTGGTCGGTGTAGATAATAACAGGAGAACTTGATCCCTCCAGCAGATGCCTCCATTCCTCAAGTGCTAATTTAATGGCTAGAAGCTCTCGATCCCCGATGGAGTAGTTCCTCTCCGCTGGAGAGAAGGTCCTAGAGAAAAAACCACAAGTGACAGCATGCCCGGAAGAATTTTTTTGTAGAAGAACAGCTCCAGCTCCCACTGAGGAGGCATCAACCTCCAATAGGAAGGGTTTGGAAGGGTCAGGTCTGGAGAGGACGGGAGCCGAAGAAAAGGCAGACTTGAGTCGTTTAAAGGCGTCTTCTGCTTGAGGAGGCCAGGACTTGGGATCAGCATTTTTTTTGGTTAAAGCCACGATAGGAGCCACAATGGTAGAAAAATGTGGAATAAATTGCCTGTAATAATTGGCGAACCCCAAAAAGCGTTGGATAGCACGGAGTCCGGAGGGGCGTGGCCAATCTAAGACGGCAGAGAGTTTGTCTGGATCCATCTGTAGTCCCTGGCCAGAGACCAAATATCCTAGAAAAGGAAGAGATTGGCATTCAAACAGACATTTCTCAATTTTGGCATAGAGTTGGTTGTCACGAAGTCTCTGAAGAACCATACGGACATGCTGGCGGTGTTCTTCTAGATTGGCAGAAAAAATTAGGATATCGTCCAGATATACAACAACACAGGAGTATAACAGATCACGAAAAATTTCATTGACAAAGTCTTGGAAGACGGCAGGGGCGTTGCACAGTCCAAAGGGCATGACCAGATACTCAAAGTGTCCATCTCTGGTGTTAAATGCCGTTTTCCACTCGTCCCCGTCTCTGATGCGGATGAGGTTATAGGCGCCTCTTAAGTCCAATTTAGTGAAGATGTGGGCACCTTGGAGGCGATCAAAGAGTTCAGAGATGAGGGGTAAGGGGTAGCGGTTCTTAACCGTGATTTTATTAAGACCGCGGTAGTCAATGCAAGGACGTAGGGAGCCATCTTTTTTGGACACAAAGAAAAATCCGGCTCCGGCAGGAGAGGAGGATTTACGGATAAAGCCCTTTTTTAGATTCTCCTGGATGTATTCGGACATGGCAAGAGTCTCTGGGGCAGAGAGAGGATAAATTCTGCCCCGGGGTGGAGTAGTGCCCGGGAGGAGGTCGATAGGGCAATCATAAGGCCTGTGAGGAGGTAGAGTCTCAGCTTGTTTTTTGCAGAAAACATCCGCGAAGTCCATATAGGCCTTAGGGAGACCGGTTACTGGAGGAACCACAGAGTTACGGCAAGGGTTACTGGGAACCGGTTTTAGACAGTTCTTGGAACAAGAGGACCCCCAACTCTTGATCTCCCCAGTGGACCAATCCAGGGTAGGGGAATGAAGTTGAAGCCAGGGAAGTCCAAGGAGAATTTCCGAGGTGCAATTGGGGAGGACCAAAAGTTCAATCCTCTCATGATGAGATCCGATGCTCATAAGAAGGGGCTCCGTGCGGAAACGTATGGTACAGTCCAATCTTTCATTATTTACACAATTGATGTAGAGGGGTCTGGCGAGACAGGTCACCGGGATGTTGAACCTGTTGACGAGAGAGGCCAAAATAAAATTTCCTGCAGATCCAGAGTCCAAGAAGGCCACTGTAGAGAAGGAGAAGGCAGAGGCAGACATCCGCACAGGCACAGTAAGACGTGGAGAAGCAGAGTAGACATCAAGGACTGTCTCACCTTTGTGCGGAGTCAGCGTACGTCTTTCCAGGCGGGGAGGACGGATAGGACAATCTCTCAGGAAGTGTTCGGTACTAGCACAGTACAGGCAGAGGTTCTCCATACGGCGTCGTGTCCTCTCTTGAGGTGTCAGGCGAGACCGGTCGACCTGCATAGCCTCCACGGCGGGAGGCACAGGAACAGATTGCAGGGGACCAGAGGAGAGAGGAGCCGAGGAGAAGAAACGCCTCGTGCGAACAGAGTCCATATCTTGGCGGAGTTCCTGACGCCTTTCGGAAAAACGCATGTCAATGCGAGTGGCTAGGTGAATAAGTTCATGTAGATTAGCAGGAATTTCTCGTGCGGCCAGAACATCTTTAATGTTGCTGGATAGGCCTTTTTTGAAGGTCGCGCAGAGGGCCTCATTATTCCAGGACAATTCTGAAGCAAGAGTACGGAATTGTACGGCATACTCGCCAACGGAAGAATTACCCTGGACCAGGTTCAACAGGGCAGTCTCAGCAGAAGAGGCTCGGGCAGGTTCCTCAAAGACACTTCGGATTTCCGAGAAGAAGGAGTGTACAGAGGCAGTGACGGGGTCATTGCGGTCCCAGAGCGGTGTGGCCCATGACAGGGCTTTTCCGGACAGAAGGCTGACTACGAAAGCCACCTTAGACCTTTCAGTGGGAAACAGGTCCGACATCATCTCCAGATGCAGGGAACATTGGGAAAGAAAGCCACGGCAAAACTTAGAGTCCCCATCAAATTTATCCGGCAAGGATAAGCGTATCCCAGGAGCGGCCACTCGCTGCGGAGGAGGTGCAGGAGCTGGCGGAGGAGATGACTGCTGAAGCTGTGGTAGTAACTGTTGTAGCATAATGGTCAGTTGAGACAGCTGTTGGCCTTGTTGCGCTATCTGTTGTGACTGCTGGGCGACCACCGTGGTGAGGTCAGCGACAACTGGCAGAGGAACTTCAGCGGGATCCATGGCCGGATCTACTGTCACGATGCCGGCTGGCAGGTAGTGGATCCTCTGTGCCAGAGAGGGATTGGCGTGGACCGTGCTAGTGGACCGGTTCTAAGCCACTACTGGTTTTCACCAGAGCCCGCCGCAAAGCGGGATGGTCTTGCTGCGGCGGTAGTGACCAGGTCGTATCCACTAGCAACGGCTCACCTCTCTGGCTGCTGAAGATAGGCGCGGTACAAGGGAGTAGGCAAAAGCAAGGTCGGACGTAGCAGAAGGTCGGGGCAGGCAGCAAGGATCGTAGTCAGGGGCAACGGCAGAAGGTCTGGAAACACAGGCAAAGAACACACAAGGAACGCTTTCACTGGCACTAAGGCAACAAGATCCGGCAAGGGAGTGCAGGGGAAGTGAGGTGATATAGGGAAGTGCACAGGTGAACACACTAATTGGAACCACTGCGCCAATCAGCGGCGCAGTGGCCCTTTAAATCGCAGAGACCCGGCGCGCGCGCGCCCTAGGGAGCGGGGCCGCGCGCGCCGGGACAGAACAGACGGAGAGCGAGTCAGGTAGGGGAGCCGGGGTGCGCATCGCGAGCGGGCGCTACCCGCATCGCGAATCGCATCCCGGCTGGCAGCGGAATCGCAGCGCCCCGGGTCAGAGGACGTGACCGGAGCGCTGCCGCGGGGAGAGTGAAGCGAGCGCTCCGGGGAGGAGCGGGGACCCGGAGCGCTCGGCGTAACAGTTGCTATTTGAGAATCTGTCCTTAACTCCCGGACAATGGGCAAACGTGTTAATGTATGTTGATTTATTTCCTTTCTTCCTTCTGTTTGTGCTGTTAGGAAGGCTACATAGCTTTACTGACATTAATTCTATTCATTAGTTTACCCTTTTCAGTAATAAATAATGACAATATATTACCTTATTATCATCCCAGAGATGACATGGAGAGTGATAGACGTCCTGTGAGTGATACCTGTCACTACTAAGGAAGTGATGGAGAGCCTGGAACATATAGCATTTCATCTAAGTGATTGTGTTTATTGAAATTAGATTTAAATGAAAGAGCAGCAATGCCTGATGGGTAATATGTTAATCAACCAGTAAGTGATTCAATTTATTTATAGATTTCATATATGTAGTTAGAAAGTCTTTTGAAATGTTCTTAAGGTTTGTAGAATATTTTTATATGAATATTCCCAGCATAGCTCAAAAGCTGAGATTTGAGGTATGGGACCAATAGAGGCAGAGAGCTCGCTCACTCCCTGCCTCTAGTGACGGAGCTGTAATGGAGACGGCGCAAGTGCAGAAGAGCTGTATGTCACTAGCACAGAAAGAAAGGTATGCCAGCGTGGAAATATGCAGAGTCCCGTTTATTAGGAATAAAATCAGCAACACAGGTAAGTGAACAGTAAATGATGCGTTTCAGGTGTGAACAATATAGATAAACCAAACACAAACTCAAAATAATGTAATATAATGAAGAGAGGAAAAGGAAAAATGATGAACACCAGAACATGGAAGTAGAAAAAAAAAGGGAGAAGTTAGTCGGACTAAATGAATAATGTAATAAAACATGCTGTCTTTTCTTTAGACCCCTGGGAATGCAAGAAGCAAGGGTCATAATCCAAAAAACTTCTGTTTGTAATCACTAGTGTTGGGCGCGAATATTCGCATTTTTAATTTTTGTTGCGAATTTTGCAAATTCGTGAATATTGAGAATATATTCCCTATATATTAGAAATTGCGAATATTTGCTTTTTTCCGCATATGCGCATATTAGCATATGCGCATATTCACATGTGCGCATATTTGCACATGTGAATATTCGCATATTCCTTCTTTTCACTTGTGGGCCAATTAGAATGATGCAAATACACTTGTCAGAGATTATCAACAACATTCCTAGCAACCAATAGTAAAGTTGCCCACCCCCTCACTGTTTTCTTCCATGAATATGCGAACATGCGAATATTCACATATGCGAATATTCGCATTTGCGAATATAACGAATACACAAAATTCGCAAATATAGGACGAATATTCATCTATATATTCTATATATATATATATATCGTGAATTCGAATATGGGCAATGCCGCTCATCACTAGAAATCACCACCTTTCTGAGGAAGAATAACCCATTCTTTGCCTTGAATATGTAGTGTAGAAGTATTGCCTGCATGTTGCTGGGCACAATGAGCAGATAGAGCTGAAATGTGACGTGTATTGAAATGAGGAATGTCGGACAAATGCTTCCTGATCCTGATTTTGAGGGGATACATGCAATAAGGTAAACCACATTTGAAGTATTGCAGTTAATGTATTGTTTTATATTGTATTTGGTTCCAGTGGCATAAGAGGTAACACTATTTCCCACTAACATTCTGGAGCAGCAAACACAGACAGAATGTCTGCATTTAAAAGAACCAGGATGTCGTTGCCAGGTAGGAGTTGGTTTGGTAGAACTAGAAACCAAACTAGGAGACAACAATTGTCCCAAAGTGGGAGCACGTCTTGCAACACATCTATAGCCTCCAGACATGGGAGCAGAAAAAGCAGGATCTGTAAGAATTAATGGCATGAATTTATGAACAATTGTGCAAATATTATTGTACTATACTGAGTAAAAAGCATTACCTTTTTTTATGGTTACTCGCACTTGTATCCCGTCTAGGGGGTCTCGGTGTTATCAATTGGCTCCTGTCTTTGCTGCTAACAATATCTAATGCCTGTTTAAGGGTCCATGCTGGATAACCCCGGTTTGTTAACCTTGTATAGCCTCACCAATAGGCAGATTTTTTATTACATGGAATGGGTGACATGAAAAAGCATGTAAGGTGGAATTAATGGAAGTCTCCTTTCTGTAAGTAGTAGATATAATTTTACTAGCATAATAATGGACCGTAAAACACAAGTTGTCTGAATTGGAATTTAAATAAGATGAAAAAGATGACACCTGCTGTTCACCTGAAGACCAGACAAATAGCAGATCATCTATATATCGGCCATAATATAATATTGACTGTTTAAACGGATTATTCTCTGAAAATAGAAATCTCATTTCTCACCAGCTCATATATATATTTTGCTAGCGATGGGGAAAATTTCGCCCCCATGGCCACCCCCATGATCTGCAGGTAATACATTATATCAAACATAAAAAAATTATGAGAAAGAAGGTAATCGATAACCTTAATGATTTAATCCTGCAGATCACGGGAGTATGACGAATATGTCCAAAGAAACAATTCCAGAGCAACCAACGCCTTTTCATGAGGAATCACTGAGTACAGTGATGTTACGTCAGCTGTAACCCAGAAACAACAATCATACCACTTAATATTATTTATAATATACAATAAATTCTTGGTATCCTGTATGAAACCAGGGGTGGTAGAGATGAGAGGTTGAAGTAAACTATTCGCCCAGGCAGACATATTTTCATTTAATGACCCGATGTCGGCGCATGGGAGGGGGAAAAATATATTTGTGTACTTTTGATAACGAATGAAATATGGCCATAGTAGGGTGGCATACCAGAATAAAATCGGCCTCTTTTTGGGTTAAAAAGCCATATTGAATACCATATTGTACCAAATCATTTAACACCATACGGAAGCTAGTAGTCGGATTGTAGACAGGGGTCTGTATGTATCGATGTTGGACAATAAAGATAAATTAAGTGTTAAATACAGACCCCTGTCTAGCAAAAAGAGGCCGATTTGTATTCCGGTATCCCATCCTATGATGGCCATATGTCATTCGTTACCTAAAATACACAAATTTATTTTTCCCCCTCCCATGCGACCTATTGTCGCCGTTATCGGGTCATTAAATGAGAATATGTCTGCATGGGCGGATAGTTTACTTCAACCTCTCATCTCCACCATCCCTGGTTTCATACAGGATACCAAGCATTTATTGTATATTGTAAATAATATTAAGTGATGTGATCGTTGTTCCTGGGTTACAGCTGATGTAACATCACTATACTCAGTGATTCCTCATGAAAAAGCATTGGTTGCTCTGGAATGGTTTCTTTGTACATATTCGGCATACCCCCATGATCTGCAGGATTACATTATTAAGGTTATTGATTACCTTCTTTCTCTTAATTTTTTTATGTTTGATGGAATGTATTGCCTGCAGATCATGGGGGCGGCCATGGGGGCGAAATTTTCCCCATCGCTAGCAAAATATATATATGAGCTGGTGGGAAATGAGATTTCTATTTTCAGAGAATAATCCGTTTAAACAGTGAATATTATACTATGGCCGATATGTATAGATGATCTGCTATTTGTCTGGTCTTCAGGCAATGTCAGCAGGTGTCATCTTTTTCATCTTATTTAAATTCCAATTCAGACAACTTGTGTTTTACTGTCCATTATCATGCTAACACTGTTGCTTTCCTTGATTTAACCCTTAGATGTGACATAAATATTAGTAAAATGATATCTACTACTTACAGAGAGGAGACTTCCTTTAATTTCACCTTACATGCTGGTTCATGTCACCCGTTCCATGTAATAAAAAATCTGCCTATTGGTGAGGCTATACGTTCCCGTCGTAATTGTTCTGAATTCTGTGATTTTGCTAGAGAAATGGATGACATGAACAGTAGGTTAACAAACCGGGGATATCCAGCATAGACCCTTAAATGGGCATTAGACATTGTTAGCAGCAAAGACAGGAGCCAATTGATAACACCGAGACCCCCTAGATGGGATACAAGTGCAAGTAACCGTAAAAACTGTAATGTTTTGTACTCAGTGTAGTACCGATGATATCTGCAAAATTGTTCATAAATTCATGCCATTAATTCTTACAGATCCTGCTTTTTCTGCTCCCATGCCTGGAGGCTATAGATGTGTTGCAAGACGTGCTCCCACTTTGGGACAATTGTTGTCTCCTAGTTTGGTTTCTAGTTCTACCAAACCATCTCCTACGTGGCAACGACATCCTGGTTCTTTTAAATGCGGACATTCTGTCTGTGTTTGCTGCTCCAGAATGTTAGTGGGAAATAGTGTTACCTCTTATGCCACTGGAACCAAATACAATATAAAACAATACATTAACTGCAATACTTCATATGTGGTTTTCCTTATCGCATGTATCCCCTCAAAGTCAGGATCAGGAAGCATTTATCCGACATTCCTCATTTCAATACACGTCACATTTCAGCTCTATCTGCTCATTGTGCCCAGCAACATGCAGGCAATACTTCTACACTACATATTCAAGGTATAGAACGGGTTATTCTTCCTCAGAAAGGTGGTGATTTCAAACAGAAATTATTGTCGCGAGAAGTTTTATGGATTATGACCCTTGCTACTCGCATTCCCAGGGGTCTAAATAAAAGACAGGATGTCTTATTACATTATTAATTTAGTCTGACTAACTTCTAAACTTTTTTTTTTTTAAATATAAGACATGTTCCCCAAGAGATCCAATTTTGGAAATTACACCATCAAGGCAATTATCTAGGGGCGTAGTAAAAATTTTGAGCCCACTGGTTTTTTTTTTGTGAAAATTTTAAAAATTAAAAAAAATTTTTTAACATAGTTTAAGCACTATTTTTTATTTTCCCAAAGGTTAAAAGAAGAATTACACATTCTTCCAAATATGCTATACCCTATATCTGTTAGTAAACAATTATTTGGGCATACTGTGGGGCACAGGAGAAAAGGCGTGTCATTTGGATTTGAGGGCACAGATTTTGCTGGAATAATTTTCTGGTACCATGTCACATTTGTGGAACTTCTGTAACCAGTGCAGTGAAAGTCCCAGAAAGGAACCCTATTTTGGAAATTGCCCCCTCAAGGCATTCATGTAAGCTTGTGGAAACTTAGTGTCAACATAATCGATCCCTGGCCCGATCCCATGCCTTTTTTTTTGTCTTCTGGACACAGCATTTTCCCTTATTTTTAATCCCAGCCTTCTAAAAGCAATACGTTTTTTGACAATATAACTGTATGATGAATTGTTTTTAAATTGAAAGCTCTTGTTTGCCTTGGTACCATTACAACAATGGAAAAAAGAAGTGATCAAAATGTTACATGTATTCTATATACATGTAACATTTTGATCACTACTTATTTCCATTTTTGTGAGAGAGAGAGAGAGAGATATTAATACATTTAATAGAATAGTCTATCTCTCTTTCTCTTTCTCTCTCTCTCTCTCTCTGTCTCTCTCTGTCTCTCTCTCTCTCTCTCTCTCTCTATATATATATATATACATATATGTATATACATACATATAGATAGATGTATTAAAATGAGTATTTATATATAAATATGTATATATATATATATATATATATATATATATATATATATATATATGTTTATTATTATTTTTTTATGATTCACCATTATTACTGAAACGATAGGAAAGAAAAAAAATACATGTTGAAAATAAAGCTAAAACATTGTTTAAAAAATGAATTGTGCAAAAAAATTTACACAGAATCGCTTGAAAAAGACGAGGCAGGCAAAGGAGCAAACAAGCAGAGAATTTAGTCCACTTTCTGAAATGTTATACATGCTTTAAAGTGTAGGGTTTTTTCCCCAGAAAATTCACATGATTTTAGGAGTGGTTTTCAGAAAAGACGAGTGATTTTGGATGAAATATAGGGAACACGCCCCTTTTCCTGAAAACAACGCCCATTTTGTAGTTTTATTTATTTATTTTTTTCACTCAGGTTTTTTCTGTCGCACATTAAGGCGCAAAACCAGACAATAAGAGTCAGAATTCTGTGAGTAAATGAGGGCCATTGTGTTAGAAAAATAATGTGATAATTGTATAGTTTAGGTTATTGTGTGTTGATACTCACTAGGCATATTTCTTTTAAAAATTTTTTTCCAATAAGGACTTAAAGGGGTACTCCGGTGTAAAAGAAATGTTTTCAAATCAACTGGTGCAAGAAAGTTAAACATATTTGTAAATTACTTCTATAAAAAAAAAAATCTTAACCCTTCTAGTACTTATCAACTGCTGTATACTCCAGATATACTACAGAGAAATTTGTGAAGTTCTTTTCTGTCTGACAACAGTGCTCTCTGCTGACACCTCTGTCTATGTCAGGAACTGTCCCGAGCAGGAGAGGTTTTCTATGGGGATATGATTCTAAACTGCACAGTTCCTGACATGGATAGGGGTGTCAGCACAGAGCACTGTTGTCAGACAGAAAATAAATTCACACATTTCTCTGTTTTATACAGCAACTGATAAGTACTGGAAGGATTAAGATTTTAATAGAAGTAATTTCCAAATCTGTTTAACTTTCAGGCACCAGTTGATTTGAAAACATTTGTTTTCCACTTGTTTTCACCGGAGTTCCCATTTAAAGATCTGAATTCCTGATCTGAGGGAAAGCCGCTAAAGGGGAAACATTTTATGTGGATCTTAAGCTTAAGACTTTTATATTATTACCTATTAAAGGGGTATTCCAGGCCAAAACCTTTTTTTATATATATATCAACTGGCTCCGGAAAGTTAAACAGATTTGTAAATGACTTCTATTAAAAAATCTTAATCCTTCCAATAGTTATTAGCTTCTGAAGTTGAGTTGCTGTTTTCTGTCTTTCTGCTTTCTGATGACTCACGTCCCGGGAGCTGTCCAGCTCCTATGGGGATATTCTCCCATCATGCACAGCTCCCGGGACGTGACATCATCATTGAGCAGTTAGACAGAAAACTCCAGAAGCTAATAACTATTGGAAGGATTAAGATTTTTTAATAGAAGTAATTTACAAATCTGTTTAACTTTCCGGAGCCAGATGATATATAAAAAAAAGTTTTTGCCTGGAATACCCCTTTAAAATTATTATTGCTGATTATGCAGTTTTATCTGGAAAGTCCACTGCTAGGGCCACCGCCAGGAAGAAGAGTGGCTACGTTTTACTAAAGGTATCACTTAGTGAGAACCCACAGGGGCATTTCAGTCTAGGCTAGTACAAATTGATGTTGTGGAACAGTTAAGGCACAAAGGGTTTGCCTGCATGAGGACAGGTACAGACAGTCTCAGAAGGGAGTCCGCCAGAGGAAACATCCTCTCCCTTAGTAAAGTGGATTTAGCGGTTTTCCAGTAAAATACTAGTTAAGAGAAAGTCCACAGCTGGATAACTTATAGTATAAAATGTTTCAGAAGCTGTCAGAGAAGTGAGGAAATTTCAGACTTGTGGAATAATTTGATGTTCCATTTAAGAGTCCCTTCTGGTTATTAAATAGCTCAGGATGCCAAATGGTAAATGTGAACAAGACAAAGTGTCATAAAAACCGTTCTCACTTCCGCAGAAGGACGACTGCCCTATTCACTGATTAATGAACGCTGTTCTCACTGTAAGTGATGCCACAGAAAGTATCCCTGGCAAGAACAGATGTACGGGCGAACTGAGTGCAAAGGGCAGAGTATTAATAACACAGTGAATATATTACCAATGACAGGGAGATATCAGCTTAATCTCTCCATGTATATGTGTAAACAAATGCACTGTGCATGAATGCAGACTCTTAACCCCTTAAGGACAAAGTCCATTATGACTAGAGATGAGTGAATCAAAGCTGACGAACCCGAATTCATTATGGATATCAGGAAATATTCAATTTGCAACTAATGCGAATATCACTGTGATTCTATCGCACGAATCGCTTCATTAAACTCCATTTTACAGCGTTCCAAGCTCCAGGGCATCTAAGATGGCGGATCTACATGTCAGTACATGGGGCAAGGGATGCTGGGAAGGCCAGAAGGCAAGGCGGGGTGGGAAGTAGGCGGGATGACCCTGAATCACTAGTGATGAGCGGTATAAGCCATATTCGAATTTGCGATATTTTGCGAATATATGGCCGAATATTCCTCATATATTCGCGAAATTCGCATATTAGTTATATTCCTTTTTTTCGCATATATGCAAATTTATGGGCATATGCGCAAATTCATGCACATATGCGAAAATATATGTGCATGTTCGTGAATATTGAGCCCTCCCTTCTTTAATGGTATAGGGAACTAATGGGCTTGTGCAGTGGTCTACAACCTGCGAACCTCCAGATGTTGCAAAACTACAACTCCCAGCATGCCCTGTCCATGCATGCTGGAGTTGTAGTTTTGCAACATCTGGAGGTCCACAGGTTGGAGACCACTGTACTAGTGCATTAACTCTGTGACTTTATGCCCATTGAAACCTATAGGCCCATTGTGGTCTATGGGGATCTCACAGTATGTAAAACTTTTAGATAAACAGGAGGGTCCCGGCAGTACAGTGGATGGGAGACCATGGTGGTGGCTTGAGTCCCGGGGTGGGACGGAGTGTTACAGTGTTGTGGTTAAACTTTACTTTCCTGTTGGTGGGAAAATCAGCTACTCGGCAGTGTGGCAGATTTTCATCAAGCATCCGGAGGAGGTTCACATAGCCACATGAAAGATATGTTGGCAGAAGGTGAAGCATGGCCAGGGTCCCAATGTTGGCACCACGGCCCTGCGTCAACATATGCTTCACCACCATAAAGCGGCCTGGGAGAACCGTTGCTCCAATATAGTGGTCCAGCCTGCTGCATCACCCAGTGGCACGCCACTCCCTCTTACAGCCAGCCAAACCTCCACCACCTCAGCCGAAGGGTTCTGTGTGTCATACCCTCCTTCTGTCGCTCCAGATGCTCCTGCTTCTCCCACTTTTAGTCAGCCATTCCGCCAACAATCCATCTGTGAAGCCATGTCCAAGAGACAACAGTATGCGCCCACTCATCCATCGGTGCAGAAGCTGAATGTGCTCCTGTCTAAGTTGCTGGTGCTGCAGTCCCTCCCTTTTCAAGTGGTGGACTCTATACCTTTCAGAGAGCTGATGTCTTATGCCGAGCCGAGGTGGAGAGTGCCAAGCCGTCATTTCTTTGCGAAGATGGCAGTACCAGCCCTGGCAATTTTGTGCAAGAGAAGATGGGCCTTTCCTTGAGCCTGTCGGTGTGTAGCAAAGTGCATGGCAGCACCGATACCGATTGGACTCTCGATACCGGCACAAAATGGGGGCCTTTTTTACACCAACTGAGAGGGAGGACAAACTGACCTACTACAGAGAGATCCTACGTATTCAGTTGGCCGATGCCTATCGGCACCATCGTCCGTCCTCTTGCAGGTCTTACACGGGGGGCCCTCTGCACTTACCTTCCACTGCTATGGCTGCTGGGGAGGGGTGGTGATCAAGAAAGGCTAAAATTTCATGTAGCGTAACACATCATTTCATGACGGGGTGGGGAGCACATAATTGTATGAGGACTGGTGGGGTTTGTGTGTCAGGGCTGATATTTAGTCCTAGTCTGACCCTGTCTCTCACCCATATAGCCCAGACAGAGGGAAAATGAGTAATGAGCAGAATAAGAGACCCTTTAGGATATAACATGTGGCTTCTGTATTGCAGAGAGAGTAAGAATTGAACAGAGTATGCCATCACTGCACACAAGATAGGTCCCGGCACATGCCTTAAGCAAAAGATCTTTGTGCAAATCTGCTATTGATCTTCTGCCCACCTGCTGCACATCTGCAGGGAGGTGAAACGGGCTGGAGACTGAGGCTATGTTCACTGAAAAAAACTGTTGTACACTCTGCACATTTGAAAAATCCAGCAGGCAATAGGAAATGCGCCATCTCATAGATAGCAATGCACTTTCTGAGGGTGGCGGAATCAGAATTTCTGCAGCAAAAGCACCTGGATCCGAAATTCTGCCAGGTGAACAGTAGAGCAGAATCCCACTAAAATCACTGGGACACTGGGGATATCTGTGCGGAATATTCCGTGTGCACATTCCACACACATTCCGTGGGAACATACCCTAAGCCAACATATAGCCAGTCTGACAGATTTCACCCTGAGCTCTTGGACAGATGTGGCTGCAAAATAAAAACAGAGTAACATTTATAATGAAGACTTACTGGAAAAATGGTCCACACCAAAGTAAGTTCTCAAACTCTTGCAGGTAATGGAAAAAATCAGCTGTGTGCAAGTCTCGATCACATTACCATCAACTCTCACCTGTGTACCGTATCTGACGTCTAGAAGGTGTAAGGTCAGTTCCGGCCTTGAGAGGCGAGTAGGCGGACCTATAATGGGGTTTGTAATATTTGTATCATTGAATTTAAACCCTTCCCTTTTAAGGTATCACTGACATGACTATTTCACTCCTGTCTTTTATTGAGTGACATGTCAGTAAACGTTAAGTTTTATATTTTTGTATTTTTCTCTGGGAGCTGGATTTTTCTCTTTTTTTACATCCTCAAACTCTTCCAGCCTCCTCCCTGTCAAAGCCTTATGTGTACTTTTTTAGGTAACATCTTGCTCGTATTCTAGCACCAAGACACTGTCTTTCTCTTTCCAAAAACACTGCAGTTTTCCATGAGATATCTATTATTTAGAAATAACAGAAGCTTAACGCTTCACACTTTACATTGTTTTATGGGTTCTTAAAAATAAAATCATACCATATAGCAACTTAATAATATCTCCCTGAAGCAAAAGGAAAAAAGAAAAAGTTACATCTCAGTAGATGCTGAACAGATGTCTCTTAGCCAAACATAAAACTGTATGCTTGTTTTGTGAATCCTATAAACCACTTATTGTCGCTCACTAATCTTGCCCAAAAGGAGCTGAATGGAAGCTGGGCCATAGATCTTGATATATCACAGGGAGGCTGTGTCTATGAATTCTATATAAAAGAAACCATTTGTCAAATCTATATAGTCAAAGCCATTTGCTGTCCAGTAACATCGCTCATAAAATGTTAGGACTTAATGGCTGTTGTACTTGCAGTTAAGAAAAATGCATAAACTGGCAGCACATTAGCTGTAGTATAAGTGACATTATGGGTGATGGATATTTCTATAGCTTGTCCCTCTTTAGACCTTGGAATTCATGATTTTATCAAGTATTACGATACCATTTCACGCTTTTCTCGGCAGAAATGTATCAGTTTTTGGCCTGCATGGATTACTTCACCAAGTCTGTTACCATTTATTTTGTTTTACTCCACCTTTACTAAGACTTTTATATCAATAATGTTCTCTATTTCTTTTGAAGGGTGCTGGTGGTCATTGATGTGGGTGGCTATCTATGTAATCTAAAAGTGAATCTCCAGGTTTGATGACCTTAAAAGAAAACATCATGATGAATATAAATGTAATTTATAAGGTGCTCAGTATTTTTAGTTTGCTTTAGTACTCTGGTGGGTGACATCCCCAATCATACTAACCAGCTTCCTCTATCCAGTAGTGGTTTAGTATGTACTGTATTTCAATAGAAGCCATGTACCAGTACCAGTTGAACATCTATTCTTAAATTTCATTTAGTTTTTTTTACAGTATAAGGCTATTGTCAGATAGTGTTAACCCCTTAAGGACGCAGGGTTTTTCCGTTCTTGCATTTTCCTTTTATCCTCATCACCTTCTGAAAATCATAACGTTTTCAATTTTGCACATAAAATTCCATATATCATGGCTTATTTTTTGCGCCACCAATTCTACTTTGCAGTGACTTTAGTCATTTTACCCAAAAATCCACGGCGAAACGGAAAAAAAATTAATTGTGCCTTTTTTCGGTAAAAATAACACCTTATCTTTATTCTGTAGGTCCATATGGTTAAAATGATACCCTACTTATATAGGTTGGATATTGTCATACTTCGGAAAAAAAATCATAACTAGATGCAGGAAAATTTATATGTTAGAAATTCTAACCCCTATAGCTTTTTAATTTTTGCGTATACGGGCCAGTATGAGGACTCATTTTTTGCGCTGTGTTCTGAAGTTTTTATTGGTACCATTTTTGTATTGATCAGACCTTTTAATCGCTTTTTATAAATTTTTTCATGATATAAAAAGTGACCAAAAATACGCTATTTTGGACTTTGGAATTTTTTGTGCGTACGCCATTGACCGTGCGGTTTAATTAATGATATATTTTTATAGTTCAGACATTTCTGCACGCTGCGATACCACATATGTTTATTTTTATTTACACATTTTTTTTTATGGGAAAAGGGGGGTGATTCAAACTTTTATTAGGGAAGGGAATGACCTTTGCTAACTTTTTTTTTCACTTTTTTTTTCACTTTTTTTTATAGCCATACGGGGCTATAACATTGCACACACTTTTACCCTGATCCCTGCAAAGCCATAACTTTGCATGGATCAGCGAGATAGGGGCTCGATTGCTCAAGCCTGTAGCTCAGGCTTGGAGCAATCAAACTCTGATCGGACGCGATGGAGCAAAGTAAGGGGGTCTCCGCTCACGTCCTAGCTGATCAGGACATCACAATTTTATTGCGATAGTCCCGATCAGCTCGACTGAGCTGCTGGGAAGCGTTTACTATCATTTTTAGACGCGGCGATCAACTTTGATCGCCACGTCTAAAGGTTAATAGCGCGCGGCACAATGATCGGTGCTGCACGCTATTAGCCCAGGGTCCCGGCTATCGTTAGCAGCCGGAACCAACATGGTGTGATGCGGGGTCACGGTGTGACCTCGTTTTAAACACCGGGACCGGGCGAGGGGTGTACAGGTACGCCCTTCGTCCTGAAGGAGTTAAACGAGATGTATTATTTGCACAAAATATGGTGTAAAATTTAGTTGAAAAAATGGCAGTATTTTAAAAAGTGTGTTCTTTTCGAGTTTATAGAAAAGCGGCTGTTAGCACTGAGCATTGAGTGTCAGCATATATCAGTAGCCAGACACTCGCTGCTAATGATGGGACAGCAGCAATCCCGCCGCTGCCCATCACTAACCTTTTAGACTCCTTGATCAATTCTGATCACGATGTCTAAACCAAAAGCTATTAGCTCAGTGGAGCATATCAAACCTCTGCAACCTGATTGTGGGGCTACAATTAGCTAAATTGGTGGAGGAGAATCCTCTTATCCTGCTGCCGATTGCAGACTCATTGATGAAGCCTGGTTTAGCTAGACTGTATCAGTGGATCGCAGATCACACTGTATAAAGCTATGCCATAGGCATAGCAATGTTTAGTGAATGCGATATTATTGCATATAAAAGTCCCCTATGGGAGCTTAAAAAAAGTGTAAAATAAGTAATAAAAAATCTAATCACCCTTATTGTCCCATTTCCCATTCACATCACATATCAGAAAAAAAATATAGAGATCAAAAAGTTCCATAAAAACAAAATATTACAGCACAAAAAATTAGCTCACATACATCCCTGTATACAGAAAAATGTTACAGTTATAGGGGTCAGATGAGGACAATTTTATGCATACCAATTTTGTTTAAAAAAGTTAGCATTTCTTAATTAAATAGTACAATAATAGAAAAACTATATAAATTGGGTGTCATTTTAATTGCATTGACCTACAGAATAAAGATAATGTATTATGTTTTACCATAAAGTGCACTGTGTAAAAACCAAACACCCCAAAAGTTGAACAATTGCAGTTTTCTTTTAAATTTCGCCCACAAATAATGATTTGTTGGTTTTGTGGTACATTTTATGGTAGAATAAAAGGTGTCATTGCAAAGTACAATTGGTTGTGCAATAAACAAGTTTTCCTATGGATCTGTAGGTGGAAAAATAAAAGAGGAGAGGAGGAAAAAAATGAAAATGCAAAATTTTTTATTGGATATCCTCAAGGCCAAAATGGGTTAAGATGAAGCATGATTAGCGTATAAATGCTCCAAATTATACGAAGACTAGACATATATAAGTATAAGTAGTATATTTTCATACCTTCTCTGCTCTCTCGCACATTGGCTCTATCCAATTATAAAGGTCCTTAAAGGTAGAATAAATGGCTTAGGTACTGTGCTCTGGTCATTTTTCAAGCACTTTTAATTAGCACTTGTGACGAATTGTGCTTCTTCTATAAACATATTGGTAACTTTTCACTTTACATTTATATTCACGTATTTAAAGGCTTGTGGCCATTGTGTAATTTCCTTGCTGCTTTATTGCAGGTCCAGAAACACAAATTTCAAATGGAAACGCAGCAAATTTATAACTGGGTTTTATTCATTCTGTATGGTTATTTGTAATTTGGTTGTATTTATATGCTCTTGTTACTGCGAATTAACAATCATCCCTAGAGGTGTGTAGATGCTAATGTCATGCTGAAGCTTTATAAGCAGTAACAGGTATATACATTGTTTTGTATAGGGGTGCTTGACCACTGGGACCCAAAATAATTGCTAAAAGTATTGTACTCAATTATTTAAGACAGTTGCATAAATTATAAATGGAGTAGCAGCATAAATGCTGGAACAATGCTGTATTCTAGTAACTGGTAGAGATTTAACCCCCTTAAGGACCAGGCCAATTTTATTTTTGCATTTTTGTTTTTTCCTCCTCACCTTCTAAAAATCATAACTCTTTTATATTTCCATCCACAGACCCATATAAGGGCTTGTTTTTTGTGTCACCAATTGTACTTTGTAATGACATCACATATTTTACCATAAACCGTACGGCGCAACCCAAAAAATATTATTTATGTGGGGAAATTGAAAAGAAAACCTCAATTTAGCAAATTCTGGAATGTTTTGTTTTCATGGTGTACACTTTATGGTAAATATGATATGTTTTCTTTATTCTTTGGGTTAATACGAATATAATGATACCCATGTTATATGCTTTGCTATAATTATACCTCTTAAAAAAAATCTCAAACTGTTTTAACAAAATTAGTATGTTTGAAATTGCCCTAATTTGACCACCTATAACTCTAAAATTTTTCCATATACGGGGCGATATGAGGGCTCATTTTTTGCGCCGTAATCTGTAGTTTTTATCGGTACCACGTTTGCTTAGGTTTTACACCGTTCACCGTACGGCATAATTAACAATATACTTTGATTCAGACTATTACGCATGCGGTAATACCAAATATGTTTATTAATAATTTTTTTACGCTTTTTTGGGGTAAAATGGAAAAAAACTATGATTTACATGTTTATTGGGGGACGGGATTTTTCACATTTTTTACTTTTTATTTATTTATTTATTTTTTTATAGTCCGCATAGAAGATCAGTGTTATCGGTGATCTTCTGCTCTGGTCTGCTCAATGTCAGACCAGAGCAGAAGACCCCGGGAGACCTGCGGGCGATCCAATCATGCATTTAAAGTACTGCGCTGCCGCAGATGTGGTGATGTGTACTGATCACAGCATCTGAGGGGTTAATGGCGGACATCCGCGTGATTGCGGATGTCTGCCATTACCGGCGGGTTCCTGGCTGCTGATAACATCGGTCATGGCATAGCGTAAATGATTGGAATGATGCATCAAGTACCACGGTCAAGTTGACATACATTTGCGTCCATTGTCGTTAAGGGGTTAAAGGGGTACTTCGGTGGAGAACATTTTTATTTTTAAATCAACTGGTGCCAGAAAGATAAAAAGAATTGTAAATTACTTCTATTTAAAAATCTTAATCTTTTCAGTACTTATCAGCTGCTATATACTACAGAGGAAGTTTTTTTCTTTTCTTTTTTTTTATTTCTTTTCTGTCTGACCACAGTGCTCTCTGCTGACACCTCTGTCCATGTCAGGAACTTTCCAGAGCAGGATAGGTTTACTATGGGGATTTGTTCCTGCTCTGGACAGCTCCTGACATGGACAGAGTATTCAGCAGAGAGCACCGTGGTCTGACAGAAAATGAATTCAAAAAGAAAAGAACTTCCTCTGTAGTATACAGCAGCTGATAAGTACTGGAAGGGTTAAGTTTTTTTAATAGAAGTAATTTACAAATCTGTTTAACTTTCTGGCACCAGTTGATTTAAATAATAAAACAAAAATGTCCACTGAAGAACCCCTTTAAGGCTGTGTCTGAACTTTGCATTGTGTTTTCCATGATTTTTTTGAAATTGCTGCAAAAAATTGCTATTTCACCACAATTATTAAAATCACACTAGCTGTATCATATGTATTCATACAGCCTTACTGCATGGACTCCGTCCACACTCATTAGCATTTATCATCTATCTATAACTTGTTCTTACTAGGCTACCCCTTCAACTTCTCAATCTATTTTGTTTTAAAAGTAAAATTAGAATTTACCTCTTATATTTGCTCATCTGCCCCATCACATAATATCGACTAAGAGCCGGCAATGCAGTGACTTTTACACCTTGAGTAAAGGTCTAATTTTTGATTTTGTCATTTAGATGCTGCTGTCAATATCGCCGCGATTCTCTTAATTAAACTCCATTTACTGCAGTGCAGTCTCCAGGGCATCTAAAAAATGGCGGATCCACATGTCAGTACATGGGGCAAGGAACGCTGGGAAGGCGGCAAGGCAAGGCGGGAAGGGAAGTAAGTGGATTACCCTGAATCACATGCAGGATGCAGCCTATCAGCAGCCAGTCACCTCTGTGATGTCACAGCCCTATATAACTGGCAGCAATAATTCCGGCTCCTCACTTCATTACAATACACTGCAGAAGGATCATAGGACGCAGAGCCTGTGTATGTGAGACAGCAGAGAAAAGCACAGTCCAGCAGCGTTTAACATCATCGGAGAGCATTGTTTTTTCCACGCTGCAGGCATTAACCTCCCAGTCACTTTCTTTGGCATAGTACTACAGAGAGGGGCAGATAGCTGTGTGTAGCCTCATACATTTCAACAAGCTGCATCAATTTTATAAACCTAAGCAGAGGAGGCAGGAATAATTTTTCAGTGCAATTCTGTGTCTTTGTTCCACAACAACTCATCTGCTGGTTATACTAGTCTGGACAGACAAAAGTAATCAACGGCTGTTGTTTTACAAAAATGCTGAGGCTTTTAGGTGTACTGTAGCGCATTTTTCTGCCCTCATCAGTGCATAACGCATACGTACATCTAAGTAGTGTTTTAATTTGTACCTGTTAATCTGTAAAGGGCCTACATACTGTGAAAGGAAAGACAAAAGTAATCACCGGCTGGTGTTTTACAAGAATACAGAGTTTTTAGGCATACTGTAGAGCATTTTTCTGCTCTCATCAGTGCATATCGCAGTCGTACATCTAAGTAGGATAGTGTGCTAATTTGTACCTGTTAATCTGTCAAGGGCCTACATACTGTGAAAGGAAAGACAAAAGTAATCACCGGCTGGTGTTTTACAAAAATGCTGAGTTTTTAGGTGTACTGTAGCACATTTTTCTGCCCTCATCAGTGCATACCGCATATCTACATCTAAGTAGTGTACAATTTTTTACCTGTTAATCTGTCAAGGGCCTACATGCTGTGAAAGTTCAAGCAAAAGTACTCACCGGCTGGTGTTGTACTCAGATACTTTTTTAAGTGTACTGAAGAGCATTTTTCTGCCCTCATCAGTGGATACCACATACCTACATCTAAGTAGTGTACTATTTTGTACCTGTTAATCTGTCAAAAGTCTATATACTGTGAAAGGCCAGCCAAAAGTGCACACCTGCTGCTATTCTAGACAAATACTGTTTCAAGCATAGTGAAACGTTTTGGACTCCCCTCATATACGCACTAAGTATGTCAGGCAGAGAAGTGGCAGGACATGCACAAAGGAGTGACAGAGGCCTAAATCCTTCAGGCAGATGTCACAGCAGACTAGGGGCGAGTGACAGCAGGAGTCGCAGCGAGTGGCCTGAGCTCCCGTAATCAGCTAGCGGTCGGGTCTCGACCAGCAACCCATTTGCCGTCGTTAATTGGTTAATACAGTCATCCACTTCATCACAAGTCACATCTGACACCCACAGTCAACAGTCGGTGGGTTCCTTAGACACAACCCTCAGTTGGCATGGCCTGGGAGCAGTCCCTGTCCTCCCATTGCCTCTGTCCTATGCTGCTCCCTCCCCTACAGAAGTATCTTATGCTGTGGGTTCAGCTCCACTATTCACTGAGGACGATCAAATAGAGGACAGTCAGCAGCTACTGCCCAGCCAAGAAGTGGAGGAGACATCCTCCACTTCCTCCACTAGGTGGCAAGTAGTGATGCGGAGAGTGACGTGGGAGGCGGTGCTGCCAGGATTCAGGGTCCTGAAGCAGAAACTGTTGAGGAACCTGAGGAGGACATTAGTGATGGGCAGACACTTGTTGATGATGATAAAGCTAATCGCAATTGGAAGCCGGGTGCAGAAGGGGCTTCATCATCATCAGGAGAAGAGTTACAAGTTGCCTGTGAGGCAGCACCTGAGCCAGCAAGGCGGTAGCATGGTTGGCAGTCAGCATGGAGGCAGAAGTGGAAATTCTGGAGCCAAACGTGCTCGGGGGAAGCCAACCTCTTCACTGCAGCCTACCTTCCCGGGAGGTAGTAGAACAGGTTCCTGGAGACGGCGGCAGTAACAGTCAATTAGTGCAGACTGTTGGTGGGAAAATCAGCTACTCGGCGGTGTGGCAGTTTTTCATCAAGCATCAGGAGGAGGTTCACATAGCTACATGCAAGATATGTCGGCAGAAGGTGAAGCGTGGCCAGGGTCTTAATGTTGGCACCACGGCCTTGCGTCAACATATTCCCGGCACCATAAAGCGGCCTGGAAGAACTGTGGCTGTGATGTAGTGGTCCAGCGTGTTGCATCACCCAGTGGCACGCCGCTCCCTCTTTCAGCCAGCCAAGGCTCCACCACCTCAGCCGAAGGGAGCTGTGTGTCATACCCTCCTCCTACTTTTAGTCAGCCATTCCGCCAACAATCCATTGGCGAAACCATGTCCAAGAGACAACAGTATGAGCCCATTCATCCAACGGTGCAGAAGCTGAATGTGCTCCTGTTTAAGTTGCTGGTACTGCAGTCCCTCCCTTTTCAAGTGGTGGACTCTGCCCCTTTCTGATGGCTTGTGCTGAGCAGAGGTGGAGAGTGCCAAGCCGTCATCTCTTTGCGAAGAAGGCAGTACCAGCCCTGCACAATTTTGTGGAAGAGAAGGTTGTCCAGTCCTTGAGCCTGTCAGTGTGTACCAAAGTGCATGTCAGCGCCAACATCTGGAGCTGTAACTACGGTCAGGAACAATACATATCCTTTACCGGTCACATGGGGAATGTGGTTCCTGCACAGCCAAAACCCCAACTTGGACAGGTCACGCTGCTTCCTCCTCCACGTTCCCAGCCCGTTAGTCCTGTGACAGTGTGCGACTCCGCCTCCTCATCCTCCACCATGTCCTCAGCCTCCACTGCCCAGACAAGTCTCAGTTGCCCTTCAGCATACCATGAGTGCAGGGCGCGGCGGTGTCATGCTGTTCTTCACATGGTTTGCCTTGGCGAAAAGAGTCACACAGGGGAGGAACTGCTAAAAGTAATTTGTACAGAAATCGGAGCATGGCTTACTCCACGAAAATTGGAAATGGGAACCATGGTGACTGACAACGGGAAGAACATCTTGCATGCGCTGCAACTGGGAAGGCTGAGCCATGCGCCCTGCATGGCACACATGTTCAATCTGGTTGTGAAGCAGTTTCTGAAGTGTTCCCCCCATTTGCAAGACATCGTATCAATGGGAAGGAAACTTTGCATGCACTTCAGCCACTCATACACCGCAAAGCACACCCTCCTTGAGCTGCAGAACGGTATCCCCCAACATAGTCTGATTTGTCACGTTGCCACACTTTGAAATTCCATCCTCCATATGTTGGACCCACTGTACGAACAGAGAAAAGCCCTCACTGATTTCTTGATGATCCAAGCGGATAGGGGTACTCCCCTGTGTAACTTTAATGTGAACCAGTGACAGCTCATACGTGACAAGTGCCGTTTGCTCAGGCCCTTTGAAAAAGCCCCATTATTAGTAAGTTGCCAGGATTATGGGATGAACAACGTTATTCCACTGCTTCATTTCCTACAGCACGTGTTGGAAACGATGGCTGGTCAGGGCACTGGAGATGTGGTGCCTGCATCTCACGACCACATGAGCCCTGTGGGGGCTGAACTGGAGGAGGAGGAGGGGGAGGGGCACAGTGGAGCACAGTTTAGGTTTCGCCAAATGGACATTTTTTCTAGTAATCTGACAGGAGAGCAGGAGCAGCCAAAGGAGCTAGAGGGTTATGAGGAAGGCGAGGCAGAGGACCCAGACACACCATGGCAGTATGCAGTGGAGATGGAAGCAGGTAGTCCCTCCGAGTCACTCGCACAAATGGCACTATGCATGCTCACCTGCTTGCGTAGTAACAGCGGAATTGTTACCATTCAGCAGCGGGATGACTTCTAGATCTCTACTGCCACAAAATAGGGGCCTTTTTTACACCCACTGAGAGGGAGGACAAAATGACATACTACAGAGGCATCTTATGTAGTCAGTTGGCCGATGCCTATCGGCGCCATCATCCATCAACTCGCAGGTCTAAATCAGGGGGCCCCCTGCGCTCACCTACCACTGCCATGGCTGCTGGGGAGGGGTGGGGTGGCAGGAGCAGTACCAGCTCCATCAGCAGCAGCCTGAGTCTACAGTCGCTGATGAGTAGCTTTCTTCACCCACATAGTGAAGCAACTCATCAGCAGCAGGTAGACCTGGAGCAGGACCTGAACCAGCAGGTGGTTGCATACCTTGACATGCCCATGCCAACACACCTTGAATATCAGGTGGGCTTCTGGGCAGCCAAACTTGATTTGTGGCCGCAACTAGCAGAGTTTTCCCTGGAAAAGCTGTCCTGCCCGGCCAGTAGTGTGCCATCAGAGCGGGTGTTTAGTGTGGTGCAGGTCATAGTCACCCCAAGGAGAGCTCATCTGTCCATGGAAAATGTGATGAGACTGACCTTTGTGAAGATGAATCAGTCATGGATCAGCCAGGATTTCCAACCACCAATGCCTGATGCATGAGAGTAGATTGACTATGGTGCCACACCAACACTTCACAAATATGGATACTGCCAAACAGATTTAAGGCGCTGCTCGGTTACAAACATTCCTCCACATCAGACCTTTTTTCCCCCCACCTTCGCCACCGGGTACTGGTATTGCAACCCACAGCACCACTCTGTCACTGGATCACTTTCAGGACTCCTGGTGCTGCTGTCAACTCCAGGCTGTCTCATTCAGCCACTATGTGGTCTCTTCTCATGCTTCAGCCAACTCAAGGCTGTTTCATTCAGGCAATATATGGTTTACTGATGCTCTTGGGCCTGTGTCTGGGAATAAAAATGTTGTTATGGGAGCACTAGCTACCCAAAATCTTCAGTTTAAATTTCAGAATTCATCTTTTAATCTTAGGGATTGTAAAGCCCTAGTGTCTACTCATGCTGCTGCTAACTCCAGGCTGTGCCCCATATGATCTCCTCATGCTTCAGTCAACTTCAAACTGTGTCATTCAGCCATTATATGGTTTACTTATGCTGCTGGGCCTGGGTCTGGGCTTAAACATTTTTTATGGTAGCACTAGCAACCATAAATCTTCAATTTAATCTTAGGGATTGTGAAGCACTAGTGTCTACTCATGCTGCTGCCAGCTTAAGGATCATGTGTCATTCAGCCACTATATGGTCTCTTCATGCTGCCAACACCTCCACGCTGTGTCATTCAGCCACTATATGGTCCCCTCATGCTTCAGCCTCATCCAAGCTGTGTCATTCAGCCACTATATGGTCTTTTCATGCTGCCAACACCTCCATGCTGTGTCATTTAGCCGCTATATGGTCTCCTCATACTGATGCCACCTCCAGGCTCTATCATTGTGCCATGTTCTCTGATTGTGATTCTAAAAGTGATGAATGTAATCTGCATGTCATACTGAATAACAGTATTATTTCACTACCCCAGCACACTCCATATGCGTGTTAGAACAAAGCAAAGTGTTCTACACCCCTACTGAGGCTCTCTGTAGGCCAGAAATAGCCATTTTTAATATAGATTTGCCGCAAATAAATTTGTATCGAATCACATTTTTCGACATTCGGCAAATCGGCTGAATCAAATTTTTCAAAAGTTTGCTCATCTCTAGTGGCAACTAAATGGTTAATAACCGACCTCAGCGATCACCACATACCGGCTATTTCAAGGTGACCCCACTTCAGTGAATTAACTAAAGAATATTTTCTATGTATAGTATACTTATTTACTTTCTGGATGTTATACTGAAGCACTTCTTTAAGGGATAACTCTTATTCTGGTCTATTGCGGGAAGGGGAGATGCATGACATTAAACTGTGGATGGAGTAGAATGAATGACTATGGGGGAGATTTATCAAAGTTGTCTATCTCCTGCATCAATATAGACCAAACTACAGAGGGTTTGGCTGGTCTATTGTGCGCCTAATTTATCAAAAGGTGCACGGCTCTTGATAAATTCTGTGCACGGACTTCAGGATCTATGCTTTAGACTGTATTTAAACCTGCTCCAGCATGGTCTGACATTTCAGCGTACTGTCAGCCGATGCGACTTGTCGCTGAAAAGTCGCCATTGATAAATTCAGCACCAATGCATTTTCTGTCTAAAATAGACTAGAATGCATCATGTTCTAAAAATCCTCTAAAGCAAAAGTCTCAAAATAGTCGCACATATTTAGACTGCAACTTTCTGTACAACAAATTTAGACAGGAAAAAACGGTCTAAATCCTTTGATAAATTCTTCTTGTCTGCTGTACACTGTAGTCAAATCCAGCTACACCTGCTGACTTTTGTGTGAACAGCTGACTAAATTGAATGAGGGTCTCTCAACTACCCAACTCTTTTTGCTCTCTGCATGACAATCCACTGCCAGAGTTGTCTGGCAGAGGCTTACTCCTCCTCTATCTCATTGAGATCATCTGAATACCCAGAATGTATGTGCATAGAGAGATTATAAGAGATATTTTTCAGCCAAATTAATTTTGACAGTCAGCTATAAAAGGTGTATGGCCACCAGTGGCATAGCAATAGGGGCCACAAGGGTTACAGTTGTGACTGGGCCCCTATGGCAGGGGTGACAGCATGCCCCCTCTAACCACATCTCTATCTACAGCTGTAGCTGCACCAATGAGTTACACAAACCCAGCAGTGCAAAGTTATAGGTATACTGTAGTCCAGAAGTGAGGAGAAGTGCAGCGATTGTAGAGAAGAGGCTGGAGAATGTGCGGTGCAGCAGCAGACTTACTTGGCCTGACCATTGCCAGATGAGTCTGTGTTGATGGAGAGGAGGAGGGGCAGAGCTACAGAAGAGGAAAAGCCTGAGTGCCCCTTTCCTCGTGACCTGTTGTGAACCCTCTGGTAAGGAGTGACAGGAGAACTATACATATACTGGACTTTTGCACCAGGGGCCTGATAGCCACCTTTAGTGGAGGAGAAAAATTGGCTCTTCTAGGGTGTTGTCAAATTTGTAATTATAATATCAACTTAGGTTAAAGGGGTGCTTCGGTGGAAAACTTTTCTTTTTCTAAATCAACTGGTGCCAGAAAGTTAAACAGATTTGTAAATGACTTCTATTAAAACATCTTTACCCTTCCAGTACTTTTTAGAAGCTGTATGCTACAGAATAATTTTTTTTATTTTTGAATTTCTTTTTTGTCTTGTCCACAGTACTCTCTGCTCACACCTGATGCCCGTATCAGGAACTGTCCAGAGCAGGAGAAAATCCCCATTGCAAACCTATGCTGCTCTGGACAGTTCCTGACACATACAGAGGTGTCAGCGGAGAGCACTGTGGACAAGATAAAAAAAGAAATTCAAAAAGAAAAGAATTTCCTCTATAGCATACAGCTGCTAAAAAGTACTAGAAGGGTAAAGATGTTTTAATAGAAGTCATTTACAAATCTGTTTAACTTTCTGGCACTAGTTGGTTTAAAAAAAAAAATGTTTTCTACCGGAGTACCCATTTGATGAAGTTAAGAGGGAATCTTTTCACTCAGTACTAGTATTGGAGTTTCTTCTTTAGGTGCAGGGGTCTGGTGAGCTATTCCCTTAATTGCATTAGTGAGTAATAAGCACCGGGTATACATGAGAAGGCTTTTAGATCTGCTTCTGGTTTTTGCTAAATAAAATACCTGAATGAAAACGAGCAGCAAAAAGTGACACAAAAAGCAGTGTGTGAAACCTTTCATAACCTACTAGTTCTTACATAAAGAAGGGAGTAGCACTGTATTAGAATGACTAAATATCCAGCAGCAGCAATCCTGAATTGGCAGTTATATTCCAGCATTTTGTAAAATATAATATGCTAATAATATATTAGAAAAAAAGAAAAGCAATCCTTACCCACCCCTGGTCCCCCCGCAGCTTCCGTTGCTTTCCTTCCCACACCCCGATCTTATGTCTACTTGCTACTTCTGAGATGAGACCTCCTGCAGGACCTGCCGTCTCAGCCATTTGGACCCACAGGCCCAGCCCTGAGTGTTTGACTTGGAGGCAGGATGAAGACAGAAGATGGGGGAAGGGGTGGAGCAAAGGGGGACAGGTGGTAGGTAAGTATAGCTTTTTTTTCTATTCTTCCTCCATCCCAGCAGCATATTTTTTTTTCAAAACTGTAGAATACTTATTTAAGAAAGAGAGATATTCAGACTTCCAATTCAAGTGACCATGGCTGAGGTGCAACTCCAGACACAGCTCATAAGTAAGAGTACTTGTAGGAGGAAAAAGGACCAATGGATCCAGGCGCTGCTCTATCCAGGTATACACAGGATGCAGGTAAGTATTCTTAACCAAGCAATTTTATTATTTACAAAACAACAAAAGGATCATGACGCGTTTCGGGGTAAATTCCCCTTCCTCAGAGGATCTAGGTGCTGCTAGAACAAGCACCCTTTATATAATGGCAAGGTGAAGGAGGTACAGGTCAAAAAGGGGTGGGCTGGATGTGATGTCACATCCAGTGCACTTACAAAAAACTTAATTTACATATAGAAACAGCGGGATATAATTGTTATCTGTAACATACAGGTATGCATTCAATTATGATAATGATATACCATCAATATAGACAGTACTAAGTAATATAGCATAGATGGAAATAGCAACAAACCACAGACTAAGATGTACCAACTAACACACATAATGGCATATAACGCCAGAATAAATTAATTAATAAAAGATGTGATGATCCCTATGAACAGTACATACTGACATACTGGATGGTGACGCCCTTTGTCTAAGTATTCATCATCATATTTTCTAGTAGTTGTCACAGCGTTGATTCCTTATACTAGACATTTAATTATTGAGATCCAGGATTAATTTTATTGGCATTTTAATATATAATTATTTTGTGTATTTATATATATAATTTTTTATGTAATCATGTACTGTTCATAGGGATCATCGCATATTTTATTAATTAATTTATTCTGACGTTATATGCCATTATGTGTGTTAGTTGGTACATCTTAGTCTGTGGTTTGTTGCTATTTCCATCTATGCTATATTACTTAGTACTGTCTATATTGATGGTATATCATTATCATAATTGAATGCATACCTGTATGTTACAGATAACAATTATATCCCGCTGTCTGTGGTTTGTTGCTATTAGTAATGCCTGATATGGACACCCTAAGGCGTTTTATGTTTATATTTATATTTACAACGATAGACCTGGTTTCTGTTATTTACTGTTATATCATGTGTGCCATTATGTGTATTTTCAGCACAACATGGTCTCTGGTGGGTGTCATTAGTAACATCCCAAAAAGGCATCCAGGTTTATCCATATACCTGGTTTTCCTACTTTTCGCTAATTCCCCACCTTCCCTTCCGACATGTTATATTGAGGATTACTTGTACTTTTGCTTTCATTTCATTTATCCTTGAATTTACTTTACCATTTTCTTCCATAAATGGTGTTTTGTTCCCCACGGCAGTTTACTCCATCTTACATTACCTGGTTTACTTACTATGCTAGGCGCTCCGCTGTAAGCCGACTGTGATTGGTTGCTTCCCATTCAGAGACGTCTGCTTGGCAACGCGTCCGTGGATACTCCTGTCACTGATATGTCGGCGCGCGCTGTGAGCGGAGCGCTCTGCAATAGACCGGTGCCCGTGTTTAGGTTTATTTTCGGCCACATGGCTATGTTGTTTACTTTGTCAGAGCTCCCTCAACAGAGCCTTGCTTTGGACAATCACTACCGGGATGTGCTTGTCACATCGCCGATTCCATCTATGCTATATTACTTAGTACTGTCTATATTGATGCTATATCATTATCATAATTGAATGCATACCTTTATGTTACAGATAACAATTATATCCCGCTGTTTCTATATGTAAATTAAGTTTTTTGTAAGTGCACTGGATGTGACATCACATCCAGCCCACCACTTTTTGACCTGTACCTCCTTCACCTTGCCATTATATAAAGGGTGCTTGTTCTAGCATCACCTAGATCCTCTGAGGAAGGGGAATTTACCCCGAGACGCGTCATGATCCTTTTGTTGTTTTGTAAATAATAAAATTGCTTGGTTAAGAATACTTACCTGCATCCTGTGTATACCTGGATAGAGCAGCGCCTGGATCCATTGGTCCTATTTCTTCCTACAAGTATTCCAGTTTCTACAGGGTGTAGATCCGCTCCTGTGACCATCAGGCTTGGCAGCTCATCCAACTCCATCTGGTACCCCAATCAAGGGGTGATATGCGCAATTTTTCTACTTTAAGGTGAGCGGCCATCCTGACTTAAGTCCTGGGTGTGCATTCAACATACTGTTTGGTTCCCTCACCTGCCAAGGGTAATACACGATGCGCTGCCTCCCGGTTGTCTTTTTTGTCTTTATTTCTACATAAGTAAGAGTGGCAGTGTTTACAAAAAGGACCTGACCTATCCCTTTGACTGTGCTACACATTTATACAATTACATATAATATTTACTATAGAACTGGTATAATTATCCTCATAATACCTGTATTTAATGGATTTTGCCATCTTTATGTAATTATCTAAAATATTTGAACAAATCAGTAAAACCGATTCACGTTTGTAACTTGTTGTATCCAGTAAATGCAAAATGTTTTTATATTCCACAAAAGCTAAAGACAATTGCAGAACTCCTTCACATTCAGAACAGAAACATATTTTATTTTGGATTACAATAAATCGGAGGATAAATGTTCATCTAAATGAAGGTCATCGTCTAGTGGAAATCGAATTGCAAAATGTTGTTTGAATTCCATTTAACATTCATTAGCTGTAAAGTTCACATTCAGATCTGCGCATAAGCCAGGTAAATGTACTTTTGGATTTAATGAATGGGGCCATCTGTGACCTATATTGTTGGAGAGAAGCACTTTCCATAGACATAATGCCAGGGAATAGGGCCACGGAATTCCTTGCACAAGGTCTTCTATGTGTAATAGAAGAGAATTTACCCTATACCCAAGGGCAAAGGTATCCTAGATAAATGCCAGAATCAAGTGCACTTGGTGAACCACTTTCACAATTCCTAATAGGAGGGGGGCATTTTGGTCATTGCCATGTGGTTCCCTCTCTTCTATGTTTACTAAAGAATTTAGTAGTAAGTAATGAAGGTGAAAGAGGGTGTCACTAAACTGTGCAAGCTACTACTTATCTAGTAAAGTTACATTCTATTCCATATTAAAGTAACCACCAGGAAAATCACCCCAAATACATAATTTTGTGTCATTGACAAAAAGGCAATAACAAAAAAGTGTAAAATATGGTGGATATTTCTGGGGGTGTCTGTAGTATGAATATTATTTTGTTTTACCCAAAAAATGGTAAAACCAATGGAAGCTGCAGTTCACTGTTTCCACATGTAAAATTATGCTCTTGATTAGAGAGAATTCTCTTTCCGAATATCATAGTGACTATTTTGTGTTAGTGTAGACTTCAGAAGAGAAGGTAAAGCTTGACATTTCCAAAAGCCTCAAAATAAGTCTATGCTGTTACTCAAGATCAGTTCAAGTAATGTAGATGAAATCTATATGTAAACTACAAAATGGTACTGAAACATGGAAAAATGTTCATGTTATCCCCATTTTTACTCTGTGTACAGTGCTCAGGGTTGTAAGACCTATTCTTTCATGCACACCACACTAATGTCACTTTAATCATTTGAAAGTTTGTAAGTCTAAAAACTGTCAAGAGAATGTGTAAAAAAAGAGAGCTAATGCACAAATGAACACATGAATGATGTAACAGTATGTATTACTAAAAGAAGATAACATATACAGCCTGGAGGCAAACCGTGAAGGAGGGGGCTCATGCTGCAATAATGTCCAATCCAATAAATAAAATGCACTGGGTTTATCAAATGTAGAATGTAAATTAGGAATTATATTTTATTCATCATGTAGAGGGATATGTCCTCGTTAAAATTCCTGTTAGAAAAAAACACCTAGCTATTAGCGCAGTAGTTTTATTTAATTATTATTTTTTTAACTTGAATATGGGGAGGGGGAATGGTAAATCAGTATTCTTTGCCATGTTAGAAGAGCAAGAAGGCATTTTCATTATGGACTGTTGTCACGTAATTGTCACGTAATCCATCTTGGTTTCTGCAAAGAACTAGTTTTTGGCACCTCCTGTTAGCCGTGGACATAGAAAATTCTCCCAGGAACGTGCACTACTATCCAAAATTAAGGACTTCTGCAATATTATGGCCCCATGCAAACTCCAAGTTGTACCGCCACTAGCAAAAACGAAGGACTTGACACACTTCAAAGATATTCCCCAGCTTTTTCAACTTAATAGCAAATATACAAATCATACATATAAAAAAAAAAAAACTAATAGTTATTTAATAGCTAAAGATTCTGGCTTCATGAAACATACAGTACATCAAAGAATTGAAACAACTTACATTTGTGGTGTGGCAGTGTGTGAGGTGCAGGGCAGATGTAATTACCCTAGGAGCAGATGGCATTAACCCCTTGTGTTCGTGATGCCAGGGCATGGTTTATCCTTAACCACCGAAGGTATACTGTGAGATCCTGAGCTAGGCACAGGGGCAATGAATACACCAATGCCAAGTTACAGGCAATGGTAGCTTTACTGAGGATAGACAGTTGTCATAGTCTATGCAGTACAGCTGCAGCTACAGCTATCCAGGGCACAAGGAGGTGACCAGTGACACAGAGACCTCACAGGTTTGCTGGGACGTGTAGTTGGACTGGAGAATTTAGTGTAGGCCACGCTGGGTAGACAGATGACTTGACTTGACTGACTTACTTGCATTTGACTTGTGGCTTCACCGACTTGACTTGAGGCCTAAACTACTCTGAACACACACTGTAGGCACGACTTGCCTGGACCTCAGCAGGAAGCAAGAGACTAAGAAAAGAGAGCAACCCAGGGCTTATATGGTGGAGACTAGCAGGGAGCCCATAGGTCACTCTGTGGGTCAGCTGGTCACTGGTACCTCCTGGAAAACAATCACATGGTACATTTTATTAAAGGTATAACACATCTTTTAATATCCAACATATATAAAAATGGGGAAACAACTACAGGGGGCCCTGGGGACACTGAGGGACACTGCCTGACAGGGCAGGAAAGGTACGGGGCAACACCATCCCGTACTGGGCAACCAGACGTTATTTTTAACATTACCCAGACTATGAATAAAATGTGCTAAATGCACATTTCTCCTGCCTCATTCTACTGATTGGTTGGGGTCTGAACACTCATACCCCGACGGATCAAACGTTTTTTATATAATATCGGAACCCATTTAAAGGCTATATCACACAGCATTTTTAGGAATCTGCCCGTAAATACCCTTCCTAATGTATAAGTTTGTATATCTGTAATATAAAAAATATTTGAAATTATCACAGCAATACATACATAACTCAGTGTAAAACATTTTATGCCAATAATTCTCCCAATAAACGATGCTCCATAATGAGCTCACGGATGTCGCCTCTTTAAATCAAATGTGATGTTGAGTATTGTAGTTCCTGCTGATATATGCATGAAAAGAGACACCAGAAAAGCAGATAATCCCTGGTAAGAATATTAATTGAATACAATGCAAATAGTGTAAGGTAAAAGCATGATTGAGCAATTATATCCAGAAAACAGCTCCGGTCCACAGTATCACTCAATCTATTCAATTTCTTAGAAATCAATATGGATGCGTGGAATGTACGTAGGTGGAGAGTTTCAGTCAATTAGTAGTTTTCAAGTGCCGTATAATAACACGGTGTTCAGTTCTTGTAGCCACTCTCTTAACCTTTTATCTGCCTTCACATATAAGGGAAAAGATCATACCAAGGGCATACTGTCACGATGCCGGCTGGCAGGTAGTGGATCCTCTGTGCCAGAGAGGGATTGGCGTGGACCGTGCTAGTGGACCGGTTCTAAGCCACTACTGGTTTTCACCAGAGCCCGCCGCAAAGCGGGATGGTCTTGCTGCGGCGGTAGTGACCAGGTCGTATCCACTAGCAACGGCTCACCTCTCTGGCTGCTGAAGATAGGCGCGGTACAAAGGAGTAGACAGAAGCAAGGTCGGACGTAGCAGAAGGTCGGGGCAGGCAGCAAGGATCGTAGTCAGGGGCAACGGCAGAAGGTCTGGAAACACAGGCAAGGAACACACAAGGAACGCTTTCACTGGCACTAAGGCAACAAGATCCGGCAAGGGAGTGCAGGGGAAGTGAGGTGATATAGGGAAGTGCACAGGTGAACACACTAATTGGAACCACTGCGCCAATCAGCGGCGCAGTGGCCCTTTAAATCGCAGAGACCCGGCGCGCGCGCGCCCTAGGGAGCGGGGCCGCGCGCGCCGGGACAGAACAGACGGAGAGCGAGTCAGGTAGGGGAGCCGGGGTGCGCATCGCGAGCGGGCGCTACCCGCATCGCGAACCGCATCCCGGCTGGCAGCGGAATCGCAGCGCCCCGGGTCAGAGGACGTGACCGGAGCGCTGCCGCGGGGAGAGTGAAGCGAGCGCTCCGGGGAGGAGCGGGGACCCGGAGCGCTCGGCGTAACAGTACCCCCCCCCTTGGGTCTCCCCCTCTTCTTAGAGCCTGAGAACCTGAGGAGCAGACTTTTGTCTAGGATGTTGTCCTCAGGTTCCCAGGATCTCTCTTCAGGACCACAACCCTCCCAGTCCACTAAAAAAAAATTTTTCCCTCTGACCTTTTTGGCAGCTAAAATTTCTTTGACCGAGAAGATGTCCGAGGAGCCGGAAACAGGAGTGGGAGGAACAGATTTGGGAGAAAAACGGTTGAGGATGAGTGGTTTGAGAAGAGAGACGTGAAAGGCATTAGGGATACGAAGAGAGGGAGGAAGAAGAAGTTTATAAGAGACAGGATTAATTTGACACAAAATTTTGAAAGGACCAAGATAGCGTGGTCCCAACTTGTAGCTAGGGACACGGAAGCGGACATATTTAGCGGAGAGCCATACCTTGTCTCCAGGGGAAAAAACGGGGGGAGCTCTTCTTTTCTTATCCGCGAACTTCTTCATGCGTGATGAAGCCTGTAAGAGAGAATTTTGGGTCTCTCTCCATATGATGGAAAGGTCACGAGAAATTTCATCCACAGCGGGCAGACCAGAGGGCAAGGGAGTAGGGAGGGGGGGAAGAGGGTGACGGCCGTACACCACGAAAAATGGGGATTTGGAGGAAGACTCAGAGACCCTGAAGTTATACGAGAATTCGGCCCATGGGAGGAGATCTGCCCAGTCATCCTGGCGGGAGGAAACAAAATGTCGCAAATAATCACCCAAGATCTGGTTAATCCTTTCTACTTGTCCATTGGACTGGGGATGATATGCAGAAGAAAAATTTAATTTAATCTTGAGTTGTTTACAGAGAGCCCTCCAGAATTTAGACACGAATTGGACGCCTCTATCCGAGACAATCTGCGTAGGCAACCCGTGAAGACGAAAAATGTGTACAAAAAATTGTTTAGCCAACTGAGGCGCAGAAGGAAGACCAGGAAGAGGGATGAAATGTGCCATTTTGGAGAATCGATCAACGACCACCCAAATAACAGTGTTGCCACGGGAAGGGGGTAAATCAGTAATAAAATCCATACCAATCAGAGACCAAGGCTGTTCGGGGACAGGCAGAGGATGAAGAAAACCAGCGGGCTTCTGGCGAGGAGTCTTATCCCGGGCACAGATAGTGCAGGCTCGCACAAAGTCCACAACATCCGTCTCCAGAGTCGGCCACCAATAGAAGCGGGAGATGAGTTGCACAGATTTCTTGATACCCGCATGACCTGCGAGATGGGAGGAGTGACCCCATTTGAGGATTCCGAGGCGTTGGCGAGGAGAAACAAAGGTCTTTCCTGGAGGAGTCTGCCTGATGGAGGCAGGAGAAGTGGAGATCAGGCAGTCAGGTGGAATGATGTGTTGCGGAGAGAGTTCAACTTCTGAGGCATCCGAGGAACGAGAGAGAGCATCGGCCCTAATGTTCTTATCGGCAGGACGAAAGTGAATCTCAAAATTAAATCGGGCAAAGAACAGAGACCACCGGGCCTGGCGAGGATTCAGCCGTTGGGCAGACTGGAGGTAGGAGAGGTTCTTGTGGTCGGTGTAGATAATAACAGGAGAACTTGATCCCTCCAGCAGATGCCTCCATTCCTCAAGTGCTAATTTAATGGCTAGAAGCTCTCGATCCCCGATGGAGTAGTTCCTCTCCGCTGGAGAGAAGGTCCTAGAGAAAAAACCACAAGTGACAGCATGCCCGGAAGAATTTTTTTGTAGAAGAACAGCTCCAGCTCCCACTGAGGAGGCATCAACCTCCAATAGGAAGGGTTTGGAAGGGTCAGGTCTGGAGAGGACGGGAGCCGAAGAAAAGGCAGACTTGAGTCGTTTAAAGGCGTCTTCTGCTTGAGGAGGCCAGGACTTGGGATCAGCATTTTTTTTGGTTAAAGCCACGATAGGAGCCACAATGGTAGAAAAATGTGGAATAAATTGCCTGTAATAATTGGCGAACCCCAAAAAGCGTTGGATAGCACGGAGTCCGGAGGGGCGTGGCCAATCTAAGACGGCAGAGAGTTTGTCTGGATCCATCTGTAGTCCCTGGCCAGAGACCAAATATCCTAGAAAAGGAAGAGATTGGCATTCAAACAGACATTTCTCAATTTTGGCATAGAGTTGGTTGTCACGAAGTCTCTGAAGAACCATACGGACATGCTGGCGGTGTTCTTCTAGATTGGCAGAAAAAATTAGGATATCGTCCAGATATACAACAACACAGGAGTATAACAGATCACGAAAAATTTCATTGACAAAGTCTTGGAAGACAGCAGGGGCGTTGCACAGTCCAAAGGGCATGACCAGATACTCAAAGTGTCCATCTCTGGTGTTAAATGCCGTTTTCCACTCGTCCCCCTCTCTGATGCGGATGAGGTTATAGGCGCCTCTTAAGTCCAATCTTTCATTATTTACACAATTGATGTAGAGGGGTCTGGCGAGACTGGTCACCGGGATGTTGAACTTGTTGACGAGAGAGGCCAAAATAAAATTTCCTGCAGATCCAGAGTCCAAGAAGGCCACTGTAGAGAAGGAGAAGGCAGAGGCAGACATCCGCACAGGCACAGTAAGACGTGGAGAAGCAGAGTAGACATCAAGGACTGTCTCACCTTTGTGCGGAGTCAGCGTACGTCTTTCCAGGCGGGGAGGACGGATAGGACAATCTCTCAGGAAGTGTTCGGTACTAGCACAGTACAGGCAGAGGTTCTCCATACGGCGTCGTGTCCTCTCTTGAGGTGTCAGGCGAGACCGGTCGACCTGCATAGCCTCCACGGCGGGAGGCACAGGAACAGATTGCAGGGGACCAGAGGAGAGAGGAGCCGAGGAGAAGAAACGCCTCGTGCGAACAGAGTCCATATCTTGGCGGAGTTCCTGACGCCTTTCGAAAAAACGCATGTCAATGCGAGTGGCTAGGTGAATAAGTTCATGTAGATTAGCAGGAATTTCTCGTGCGGCCAGAACATCTTTAATGTTGCTGGATAGGCCTTTTTTGAAGGTCGCGCAGAGGGCCTCATTATTCCAGGACAATTCTGAAGCAAGAGTACGGAATTGTACGGCATACTCGCCAACGGAAGAATTACCCTGGACCAGGTTCAACAGGGCAGTCTCAGCAGAAGAGGCTCGGGCAGGTTCCTCAAAGACACTTCGGATTTCCGAGAAGAAGGAGTGTACAGAGGCAGTGACGGGGTCATTGCGGTCCCAGAGCGGTGTGGCCCATGACAGGGCTTTTCCGGACAGAAGGCTGACTACGAAAGCCACCTTAGACCTTTCAGTGGGAAACAGGTCCGACATCATCTCCAGATGCAGGGAACATTGGGAAAGAAAGCCACGGCAAAACTTAGAGTCCCCATCAAATTTATCCGGCAAGGATAAGCGTATCCCAGGAGCGGCCACTCGCTGCGGAGGAGGTGCAGGAGCTGGCGGAGGAGATGACTGCTGAAGCTGTGGTAGTAACTGTTGTAGCATAACGGTCAGTTGAGACAGCTGTTGGCCTTGTTGCGCTATCTGTTGTGACTGCTGGGCGACCACCGTGGTGAGGTCAGCGACAACTGGCAGAGGAACTTCAGCGGGATCCATGGCCGGATCTACTGTCACGATGCCGGCTGGCAGGTAGTGGATCCTCTGTGCCAGAGAGGGATTGGCGTGGACCGTGCTAGTGGACCGGTTCTAAGCCACTACTGGTTTTCACCAGAGCCCGCCGCAAAGCGGGATGGTCTTGCTGCGGCGGTAGTGACCAGGTCGTATCCACTAGCAACGGCTCACCTCTCTGGCTGCTGAAGATAGGCGCGGTACAAAGGAGTAGACAGAAGCAAGGTCGGACGTAGCAGAAGGTCGGGGCAGGCAGCAAGGATCGTAGTCAGGGGCAACGGCAGAAGGTCTGGAAACACAGGCAAGGAACACACAAGGAACGCTTTCACTGGCACTAAGGCAACAAGATCCGGCAAGGGAGTGCAGGGGAAGTGAGGTGATATAGGGAAGTGCACAGGTGAACACACTAATTGGAACCACTGCGCCAATCAGCGGCGCAGTGGCCCTTTAAATCGCAGAGACCCGGCGCGCGCGCGCCCTAGGGAGCGGGGCCGCGCGCGCCAGGACAGAACAGACGGAGAGCGAGTCAGGTAGGGGAGCCGGGGTGCGCATCGCGAGCGGGCGCTACCCGCATCGCGAACCGCATCCCGGCTGGCAGCGGAATCGCAGCGCCCCGGGTCAGAGGACGTGACCGGAGCGCTGCCGCGGGGAGAGTGAAGCGAGCGCTCCGGGGAGGAGCGGGGACCCGGAGCGCTCGGCGTAACACATACATATTAAAATGGCAGATCATGTTGCAGCTATGGGGCCCTTGGAGAGAAGGGGCCTTGCCCTGGTTGGTCCTGTTCCTTTTTCTTTAAAAAAAAAAACAGGGCAGAACTTCTTTCTGCAGACAGCAAATTAATGGAGGCGATATTGACCAATGGGTCATGGAAAGCAAGGGGAGATAAACACTAGGAGGCTTATTTTGATATTTGCTATGGGTCTTCTACACTGTATATGCTACCGGATCAGATTAAGCAAGTACATTTACTCAGAATCTGAGGCCCAGTGAAAATGGATTCTCTTTTAAGGCTCTGGCCCTTTGAGCTATTTACTAGAGGGAGAAGGAAGGGGTCATAAGATATACAAAAAAAAACACAAGGTACCACAAAAGAGTCAAGGTTAATATATATCCAAAATACAACACACTCCCCAAGGCAAGAGGGGGCACAGGAAACCATAGCTTGAACCCTAATTAAAATGTCACTGTTACTTTCTATTTGTTGAAACCTATGGAGTTATCAGACAATCAAAATTTATTATTGTGAAATCCGCAGTGTTCTTCTAAGACTGTGAGACACAATTTTGTAGCATAGCCTGTGCATCAAAATTCTGTCTCACATGTTCCAGAAAATCTGAATGAAACCCACTTACCCTACAAATTGTATTAGGGTTTAAAAGGGTACTCAAGATATCTTATCCCCCTATCCAAAGGGGACCCCCACGATCTCCCTGCTGCATCTGGTGTTCGTTTAGAGCATCGGGTGCAGCACCGGAGACTTGTGACATAACGGCCGCACCTCGCTTGTGAAGTCACGGCCACGCCCCCTCAATGCAAGTCTATGGCATAGACTTGCATTGACATCAGTGTGTTCCTTACCTCGCATGTCTGGGCAAGGAGAAGCTGTGTACACCTCGGACCTTGTATAGGCTAACAGTGCCCTGGCATCACGAATTGACAAGAATACCTTGCACCCCCGTGGAAACACATTGCAGTCAGGGCAGCAACTTCTCTGCTGTGTGGCTTTTCTCACCCAGGCTCAACAGATGTAATACACCATGACAGCACTTCACTTTGCACCAATGAAAGGCGGGGTATGCAATGCACTTTCCTGTGGAAGGTTATCCATGGAGGAGTACATGAATGACAAGGAAGAAGATAAGCGGTAGGTGTCTAAAGATTAACTGGATCAGTGCAATGGTGGAGGTGTCAGTACAATTTCCTGGCCTTGTAATGGTGGAGCCTAGTTCTGCAGGATGTTGACCCAGTGGACTGTAAAAAACTAGGAGAAGGAGGACACAACACTGAAGAGGACAAGACAAAGGAAGTGCAAGACAGCACGAAAAAACTTGTTCCAGTTTGCCACTGCCTCCACTTTTTGTATGCCTACAATCTTCTGAATACATTCGTGGATGGTGAGTGCAATCTCCTTTGGATTCTTTTTTGAATACTTTGTACCTGTTGTGGCTAGCACCACCTATCTCCACACCTGCACCCAACCCGCAACGGTACCTCTCCTTGTTCCTCTATACTGCCCTAGTTTTGCATGTGCCGGATTTTCTTTACCTTAGTTGTTTATCAAGACAAAGAATGTGTTGCCGGAGGACGAGGCTTGGCTGATCGAAAGAGGCAAGGTTTTCCTCACATTGTGGAGCATCTCAACTGTCCCATGGGGCCACGTAGTTTCTATACTCATACCCTGGCCATGGCTTGCTTTATGTTTGCAGAGACAACAAAGTGCCACATTTTCTGCATCTGGTAAGGTAGAAAAGAAGTTCCACATGACAGAATACCAGACATGTACAACCCCACCTGCCTGTGCCACTCCTCTGCAAGGATTTTGAGCCTACAGATGCAGAAGTGTCGCTGTCAGACAAGCAGGCCTATGTCTGTTACGTTTGACAGACGTTCTGGTCTAACCTCGGCTATGCTCTTCTTTGCTGACACTACCACTACCTTTGTGCTCTAAGCATGTCACTTCCTCCACACCTACATCCTGTCCAACACTACTATTGTCATCATCAAACTCCTCCTAATCCACATTAATTTATGTGGTCTGATCATGGACTCTTTGCTCCCCCCTCAGCATATCCACCATGATGCCTGACAGTATCTCCTCCACGCCTACTACTGTCAAGGATGGATTAATCTATGAGTGACTACCGTTATACTAATTTCCGACGTAAGAGAATCCTAATGAATCTTTCTCACAGTTAAATTATTCTCCTGTTTACATTATGAAATGGATCTGACCTTGTTACAGCACACCATATCTGCTTTTCAGAAAAGGAATTTACAGCCCAAGGGATAGAGAAAATTTTTTTTTTATAAGCCTGCAAAATTGTGGCAAAGGAAAAATTTCAGCTTTTGCCTTCTAAGCCTATTTAAAGCGGCAGTCAAGCACAAGCGACTAAAAACTAGAGAACACAAGAACAACACAGCGGGAACATCTCTGTCACTAAGAGTTAAATCCAGAGGGTCGACCTGGGCCGTCCAGACTCCCCAAACTAACCAAAAATCTTAAAATCAGCAGACTTACCGTGTTTTCAGTGGGGTTGATCGCTCCCCTAGTTTGGGTAATAATGGGTTGCCTCGGGCGGCTCAAAGTGTCGCTCCACTGGATTCGTATCTTCTCTCGAGCGTGGTTCCGCCATCCCGCGCTGCCACCAACTGTCAAGGATGATCAATCTGTGAGTGACTACCGTTATACTATTTTCCGACGTAAGAGAATTCACACCAGGACAGGTTGGTATGGGTTCCCCCCTCAGTACCCCGGGGAGTTCTGCTTTAATTCATGAAGAAACAGTTGGTTTTAACATTGTGCAAAGTAGGAGGGTAAATTATGACATCACAATTAGCATATCACATTCTGATTGGTTGTTCAAATATTGCGTCTGTAAATTTTAGCATATCTAGTGTCCATTAATTTCTTGTAAAAAGTTCTCTGCTCATCAGATGTTTAGTCTTTCCATGGCGTCATGGCAAGGCCTCGGTCCAGAGTCACAAACAGATAATATTCTGAATATAGGGTTGAAGGAAAAAACTATGCGTCATCCTATATGCTGATGAGTCATTTGTCGTAGCATGTCTTATCTTGCAAGGCTTCTAACTTGAGATTTCTTCATCTTTCCAGGAAGTCCAATGTTTAGACATCCTGTATTCAGAGTCTCCATCTCAAGGCTCTAGTCTTAGTGAAAGGGCAAACTGATAAGATTAAATGTTTTGTATTTAGCATTCTGATATATCTGGGTTAAAGGGTTAGGGAACAGATATTTTTTTTTCCAGCAGCAATGGCATTTTAATATTAATATATTGATCAGTCATTAGAAAAATAAGGGTCATCCCTATCACTCCCACTGTTCCTCTAGTACTATGCTCAGCCACTGCTTCCACCTCCCCTGCAACACACTCCAAAGGTTGACTGTCCTCACATAAATCCTCATAATGGCTAATGCTATCCTTCTGCTTAAAACAACTTACAATTGCGTGGTCTGCAATGGCAAGAAATACTCAACCCCAAGTGCAGTTGTGCACCTATATTGGGGTGGAGCTCCTGCACTCGTGGTCCGTTGCTATGGGCGATCCCCAGCATAAAATATGCATACAATGGAGGATGCCTGCAAACGGTCACAAGTACCACAAGGGCATCCTACACATGATAAACGTGTGGATGCATGACATTTAAACATTAGACAAATTCACAGATGTGGTCTAAAATGGCAGATAATCCTCAACCCCAAGTGCAGTTGTGCACTGTAAGCTGGGGTAGAGGTCCTGCATTTATGGACCACAATATAGGTTCACTACTGTGGTAGATGTAACAATGACATTAACTAACCCTCAAAACTGATGTTAAAATTGAGACATTAGCCAGTATATCCTTATATTAAGGACATACCTGAGCCCGCACACCAACGCCAAGGTTTCTCAGATGGTACGGGTCCTAACAACTAACCTACCTGTGCATGATAGGCAAAACCAGGAACCAAATTACAGCAGTATTAGGCCTAGGCTTGTAGACTGCTCCCAGGTTAGCTCCAGTGTGAGTAGTCACACATACAATGGAAGAGGGAGGGACAGGCTACAAGCCCCACCCTGGTTGGCTAGATATAGTTCCGGCCTCACAGGTGAAACCTTAATGCTACCCAGTATGATGAAAAGGGTGCATTAGTATAAGCTTTAGACATAAAACAACTTACAATTGCGTGGTCTGCAATGGCAAGAAATACTCAACCCCAAGTGCAGTTGTGCACCTATATTGGGGTGGAGCTCCTGCACTCGTGGTCCGTTGCTATGGGCGATCCCCAGCATAAAATATACATACAATGGAGGTTGCCTGCAAACGGTCACAAGTACCACAAGGGCATCCTACACATGATAAACGTGTGGATGCATGACATTTAAACATTAGACAAATTCACCGATGTGGTCTAAAATGGCAGATAATCCTCAACCCCAAGTGCAGTTGTGCACTGTAAGCTGGGGTAGAGGTCCTGCATTTATGGACCACAATATAGGTTCACTACTGTGGTAGATGTAACAATGACATTAACTAACCCTCAAAACTGATGTTAAAATTGAGACATTAGCCAGTATATCCTTATATTAAGGACATACCTGAGCCCGCACACCAACGCCAAGGTTTCTCAGATGGTACGGGTCCTAACAACTAACCTACCTGTGCATGATAGGCAAAACCAGGAACCAAATTACAGCAGTATTAGGCCTAGGCTTGTAGACTGCTCCCAGGTTAGCTCCAGTGTGAGTAGTCACACATACAATGGGAAAGGGAGGGACAGGCTACAAGCCCCACCCTGGTTGGCTAGATATAGTGCCGGCCTCACAGGTGAAACCTTAATGCTACCCAGTATGATGAAAAGGGTGCATTAGTATAAGCTTTAGACATAAAACAACATACAATTGCGTGGTCTGCAATGGCAAGAAATACTCAACCCCAAGTGCAGTTGTGCACCTATATTGGGGTGGAGCTCCTGCACTTGTGGTCCGTTGCTATGGGCGATCCCCAGCATAAAATATGCATGCAATGGAGGATGCCTTCAAACGGTCACAAGTACCACAAGGGCATCCTTCTGCTTAGCACAAGGGAAGGGGAGCAAAGACAGAAATAAGAGCAGACTGTCTAGGTCGACATTTTCAACACATTATGTTACTAGCCTCTTAAACTCACCTCTATGCTGTGTTCTCATTGGCTTGGAAGCTGTATTGCACACAATCTAAATTAATGATTGGATGATCTGGGCTTACCTTAGTGTTTCCAGTACTTCCTCTTTTCATTTAGGTGCCAAAACCCCATATGTTCATCATCCCTTCTGTTACTGCTTTTGCCAGGATCATACAAGGCGAGCCCGGCAGCGAGCCGCTGTCACCCCAAAGTTTGAAGCAAGACCAGGTTTGCTGGGCTCAGCTCGCTCAACTTTACTCAGAACCCAGCGTCCCTGCATGCAGCTTTACTAAGAGGATAGGACCTTAAGGCCCTCTCTTGTTAAGTCACTGATGCCCATATTTCACATGCAAACAATTGTCTTATCATAAATTCAGTGTTGATGTGGCACATTGAGCAGCACAATAACAGTAATATAAGTGTGTTATTAATATTATTATAATATTAATCTGCATCAAACATAATTACATTTTGTTTTTTCGGTTTCAGAAAAAAAAAAGAAAAAAACAAACATTAGCAGGATCATATGCTTCATAGAAAAGATGCAAAAACCTAATTCTAATAAATGCTCACACTGCACTTTTACATCATTGCTTTAAAGATATTTTAATAATGTCACCACAGGTTCATTAAACGTTAACACAAGTCACCAGGGACCATGTTCTGTAGAAGTAAATGTGAGAAACTAGAGTGGAATTTCCAGTAAAACAACTAAGGCAACACTGTGACAAATGTTTTAGACCCCAAGGCCTTACATAGAAATAAGTGGAAAAAGAGATGCTACGCTGCAAGACAGCATTAGTTTTATATTTTAATAGTTTGGACATTTGTACCACATGTGTGCCACTATATGTTTATTTTTGTTAACATTATTTTATTTACAAAATGTAAAAGGGGGAGTGATTCAACTTTTATTAGGAAAGGGGTTAAAGGGGTACTCCAGTCCCCAGAGTTCGGAACATTTAGTTTGTGACATCACGAGGGGGTGTGGCGACCCCCGAAGCCCGCACCAGCGTTCGGAACTAAATGTTCCGAATGCTGGGGAGTGGAGTACTCCTTTAATTCAGATTAAATAAATAGATTTTTTTTTATTTTTTAAACTTTTTTTTCACTTCTTTTGTCCCCATAGGGAACTATTAAATGCAATCTTTAGATTGCAAACACTAAAAAATGCTGTTCCATAGAACAGGATTGATCAGCATTATCAGTGCTCCATTGCTCCAGCCTGCCAAGGCTTCTTGAAGCATTGAAGCGCAGATTGGGCGGTGAGAAGGCAGGTAAAGACTCAGTCTGTCAGTGCTCAGACCAAATGTCGCACACTGCATTAAATTGGTCTGAGCAGCTGTCTTTCTAGAACTAAGCCTTTTCTAAAGAATGCAAAAGAATGCCCACAAACAGTTTGCTGAAGTCAAGCAGACTGAGGACATGGATTTCTGAAACCATGCCCTGTGGTCTATAAGACCAAGATAAACGTATTTAATTAGGTGTCAAACGTTTGTGGTAGCAGCCAGGTGAGCAGCATCTGGTTGCCTATTATCAAGCATGGTGGTGGGAGTGTCAAGGTTTGGGCCTGCCGGAAAGCTGCTGACACTGAGGAGCGATAGGTCATTGAGGGAACCATGAATGTTACGCCGAGCGCTCCGGGTCCCGGCTCCTCCCCGGAGCGCTCGCTACACTCTCGCTCCCGCAGCGCCCCGGTCAGATCCACTGACCGGGTGCGCTGCGATACCGCCTCCAGCCGGGATGCGATTCGCGATGCGGGTGGCGCCCGCTCGCGATGCGCACCCCGGCTCCCGTACCTGACTCGCTCTCCGTCGGTCCTGTCCCGGCGCGCGCGGCCCCGCTCCCTAGGGCGCGCGCGCGCCGGGTCTCTGCGATTTAAAGGGCCACTGCGCCGCTGATTGGCGCAGTGGTTCTAATCAGTGTGTTCACCTGTGCACTCCCTATGTATACCTCACTTCCCCTGCACTCCCTCGCCGGATCTTGTTGCCATTGTGCCAGTGAAAGCGTTCCCTTGTGTGTTCCTAGCCTGTGTTCCAGACCTCCTGCCGTTGCCCCTGACTACGATCCTTGCTGCCTGCCCCGACCTTCTGCTACGTCCGACCTTGCTTCTGTCTACTCCCTTGTACCGCGCCTATCTTCAGCAGTCAGAGAGGTTGAGCCGTTGCTAGTGGATACGACCTGGTCACTACCGCCGCAGCAAGACCATCCCGCTTTGCGGCGGGCTCTGGTGAATACCAGTAGTGACTTAGAACCGGTCCACTAGCACGGTCCACGCCAATCCCTCTCTGGCACAGAGGATCCACCTCCTGCCAGCCGGCATCGTGACAGTAGATCCGGCCATGGATCCCGCTGAAGTTCCTCTGCCAGTTGTCGCCGACCTCACCACGGTGGTCGCCCAGCAGTCACAACAGATAGCGCAACAAGGCCACCAGCTGTCTCAACTGACCGTGATGCTACAGCAGCTACTACCACAGCTTCAGCAATCATCTCCTCCGCCAGCTCCTGCACCTCCTCCGCAGCGAGTGGCCGCCTCAGGCCTACGACTATCCTTGCCGGATAAATTTGATGGGGACTCTAAGTTTTGCCGTGGCTTTCTTTCATAATGTTCCCTGCACTTGGAGATGATGTCGGACCAGTTTCCTACTGAAAGGTCTAAGGTGGCTTTCGTAGTCAGCCTTCTGTCTGGAAAAGCTCTGTCATGGGCCACACCGCTCTGGGACCGCAATGACCCCGTCACTGCCTCTGTACACTCCTTCTTCTCGGAAATTCGAAGTGTCTTTGAGGAACCTGCCCGAGCCTCTTCTGCTGAGACTGCCCTGCTGAACCTGGTCCAGGGTAATTCTTCCGTTGGCGAGTACGCCGTGCAATTCCGTACTCTTGCTTCAGAACTTTCCTGGAATAATGAGGCCCTCTGCGCGACCTTTAAAAAAGGCCTATCCAGCAACATTAAAGATGTTCTGGCCGCACGAGAAATTCCTGCTAACCTACATGAACTCATTCATCTAGCCACTCGCATTGACATGCGTTTTTCCGAAAGGCGTCAGGAGCTCCGCCAGGATATGGACTTTGTTCGCACGAGGCGTTTTTTCTCCCCGGCTCCTCTCTCCTCTGGTCCTCTGCAATCCGTTCCTGTGCCTCCCGCCGTGGAGGCTATGCAAGTTGACCGGTCTCGCCTGACACCTCAAGAGAGGACACGACGCCGCATGGAGAATCTCTGCCTGTACTGTGCCGGTACCGAACACTTCCTGAAGGATTGTCCTATCCGTCCTCCCCGCCTGGAAAGACGTACGCTGACTCCGCACAAAGGTGAAACAGTCCTTGATGTCAACTCTGCTTCTCCACGTCTTACTGTGCCTGTGCGGATATCTGCCTCTACCTTCTCCTTCTCCACTAAGGCCTTCTTGGACTCCGGATCTGCAGGAAACTTTATTTTGGCCTCTCTCATCAACAGGTTCAACATCCCAGTGACCAGTCTCGCCAGACCTCTCTACATCAATTGCGTTAACAATGAAAGATTGGACTGTGCCGTGCGTTACCGCACGGAACCCCTCCTAATGTGCATCGGACCTCACCACGAAAAAATTGAGTTTTTGGTCCTCTCCAATTGCACTTCCGAAATTCTCCTTGGACTACCCTGGCTTCAACACCATTCCCCAACCCTGGATTGGTCCACAGGGGAGATCAAGAGTTGGGGTCCCTCTTGTTTCAAGGACTGCCTTAAACCGGTTACCAGTACTCCCTGCCGTGACCCTGTGGTTCCCCCTGTAACCGGTCTCCCTAAGGCCTATATGGACTTTGCTGATGTGTTTTGCAAAAAACAAGCTGAGACTCTTCCTCCTCACAGGCCTTATGACTGTCCTACTGACCTCCTCCCGGGCACTACTCCACCCCGGGGCAGAATTTATCCTCTGTCCGCCCCAGAGACTCTTGCTATGTCTGAGTACATCCAGGAAAATTTAAAAAAGGGCTTTATCCGCAAATCCTCCTCTCCTGCCGGAGCCGGATTTTTCTTTGTGTCCAAAAAAGATGGCTCCCTACGTCCTTGCATTGACTACCGCGGTCTTAACAAAATCACGGTAAAGAACCGCTACCCTCTACCTCTTATCTCTGAACTCTTTGATCGCCTCCAAGGTGCCCACATCTTTACCAAACTGGACTTAAGAGGTGCTTATAATCTCATCCGCATCAGAGAGGGGGATGAATGGAAAACGGCATTTAACACTAGAGATGGACACTTTGAGTATCTGGTCATGCCCTTTGGCCTGTGCAACGCCCCTGCCGTCTTCCAAGACTTTGTTAATGAAATTTTTCGTGATCTCTTATATTCCTGTGTTGTTGTGTATCTGGACGATATCCTGATTTTTTCTGCCAACCTAGAAGAACACCGCCAGCATGTCCGCATGGTTCTTCAGAGACTTCGTGACAATCAACTTTATGCCAAGATGGAGAAATGTCTGTTTGAATGTCAATCTCTTCCTTTCCTAGGATACTTGGTCTCTGGCCAGGGACTACAAATGGATCCAGACAAACTCTCTGCCGTCTTAGATTGGCCACGCCCCTCCGGACTCCGTGCTATCCAACGTTTTTTGGGGTTCGCCAATTATTACAGACAATTTATTCCACATTTTTCCACCATTGTGGCTCCTATCGTGGCTTTAACCAAGAAGAATGCCAATCCTAAGTCATGGCCTCCTCAAGCGGAAGACGCCTTTAAACGGCTCAAGTCTGCCTTTTCTTCTGCTCCCGTGCTCTCCAGACCTGACCCATCTAAACCCTTCCTATTGGAGGTAGATGCCTCCTCAGTAGGAGCGGGAGCGGTCCTTCTACAAAAAAATTCTTCCGGGCATGCTGTTACTTGTGGTTTTTTTTCTAGGACCTTCTCTCCGGCGGAGAGGAACTACTCCATCGGGGATCGAGAGCTACTAGCCATTAAATTAGCACTTGAGGAATGGAGGCATCTGCTGGAGGGATCAAGATTTCCAGTTATTATTTACACCGTTAACAAAAATCTCTCCTATCTCCAGTCTGCCCAACGGCTGAATCCTCGCCAGGCCAGGTGGTCTCTGTTCTTTGCCCCATTTAATTTTGAAATTCACTTTCGGCCTGCCGATAAGAACATCAGGGCCGATGCTCTCTCTCGTTCCTCGGATGCCTCGGAAGTAGAGCTCTCTCCGCAACACATCATTCCTCCTGACTGCCTGATCTCCACTTCTCCAGCCTCCATCAGGCAAATTCCTCCAGGGAAGACCTTCGTCACTCCACGCCAATGCCTCGGAATCCTCAAATGGGGTCACTCCTCCCATCTCGCAGGCCATGCGGGCATCAAGAAATCCGTGCAACTCATCTCTCGTTTCTATTGGTGGCCGACTCTGGAGACGGATGTTGTTGATTTTGTGCGGGCCTGCACTGTCTGTGCCCGGGATAAGACTCCTCGCCAGAAGCCCGCTGGTCTTCTTCATCCTCTGCCTGTTCCCGAACAGCCTTGGTCTCTGATTGGTATGGACTTTATTACAGACTTACCCTCATCCCGTGGCAACACTGTTGTTTGGGTGGTCGTTGATCGATTCTCCAAGATGGCACATTTCATCCCTCTTCCTGGTCTTCCTTCTGCGCCTCAGTTGGCAAAACAATTTTTTGTACACATTTTTCGTCTTCACGGGTTGCCCACGCAGATCGTCTCGGATAGAGGCGTCCAATTCGTGTCTAAATTCTGGAGGGCTCTCTGTAAACAACTCAAGGTTAAATTAAACTTTTCTTCTGCTTATCATCCTCAATCCAATGGGCAAGTAGAAAGAATTAACCAGGTCCTGGGTGATTATTTACGGCATTTTGTTTCCTCCCGCCAGGATGACTGGGCAGATCTTCTACCATGGGCCGAATTCTCGTATAACTTCAGAGTTTCTGAATCTTCTTCCAAATCCCCATTTTTCGTGGTGTACGGCCGTCACCCTCTTCCCCCCCTCCCTACTCCCTTGCCCTCTGGTTTGCCCGCTGTGGATGAAATAACTCGTGATCTTTCCACCATATGGAAAGAGACCCAAAATTCTCTCTTACAGGCTTCATCACGCATGAAGAAGTTTGCTGATAAGAAAAGAAGAGCTCCCCCCATTTTTTCTCCCGGAGACAAGGTATGGCTCTCCGCTAAATATGTCCGCTTCCGTGTTCCCAGCTACAAATTGGGACCACGCTATCTTGGTCCTTTCAAAATTTTGTGCCAGATTAATCCTGTCTCTTATAAACTTCTTCTCCCTCCTTCTCTTCGTATTCCTAATGCCTTTCACGTTTCTCTTCTTAAACCACTCATCATCAACCGTTTCTCTCCTAAACTTATCTCTCCCACTCCTGTCTCCGGTTCTTCAGACATCTTTCCTGTAAAGGAGATACTGGCCTCCAAAAAGGTCAGAGGAAAAACCTTCTTTTTGGTTGACTGGGAGGGCTGTGGTCCTGAAGAGAGATCCTGGGAACCTGAGGACAATATCCTAGATAAAAGTCTGGTCCTCAGGTTCTCAGGCTCCAAGAAGAGGGGGAGACCCAAGGGGGGGGTACTGTTACGCCGAGCGCTTCGGGTCCCCGCTCCTCCCCGGAGCGCTCACTACACTCTCGCTCCCGCAGCGCCCCGGTCAGATCCACTGACCGGGTGCGCTGCGATACCGCCTCCAGCCGGGATGCGATTCGCGATGCGGGTGGCGCCCGCTCGCGATGCGCACCCCGGCTCCCGTACCTGACTCGCTCTCCGTCGGTCCTGTCCCGGCGCGCGCGGCCCCGCTCCCTAGGGCGCACGCGCGCCGGGTCTCTGCGATTTAAAGGGCCACTGCGCCGCTGATTGGCGCAGTGGTTCTAATCAGTGTGTTCACCTGTGCACTCCCTATGTATACCTCACTTCCCCTGCACTCCCTCGCCGGATCTTGTTGCCATTGTGCCAGTGAAAGCGTTCCCTTGTGTGTTCCTAGCCTGTGTTCCAGACCTCCTGCCGTTGCCCCTGACTACGATCCTTGCTGCCTGCCCCGACCTTCTGCTACATCCGACCTTGCTTCTGTCTACTCCCTTGTACCGCGCCTATCTTCAGCAGTCAGAGAGGTTGAGCCGTTGCTAGTGGATACGACCTGGTCACTACCGCCGCAGCAAGACCATCCCGCTTTGCGGCGGGCTCTGGTGAATACCAGTAGTGACTTAGAACCGGTCCACTAGCACGGTCCACGCCAATCCCTCTCTGGCACAGAGGATCCACCTCCTGCCAGCCGGCATCGTGACAATGAATACCAACATGTACTGCGATTTACTAAAGCAAAGAATGATCCCCCCCCCCCTCTGTAGACTGGGCCGCAGGGGAGTATTCTAACATGATAACAACCCCAAAACACCTAAAAGACAACCACTGCCTTGCTAGAGAAGCTGAGGGTAAAGGTGATGGACCAATCAAGAATTTTTCCAGACCTAAACTCTATAGAGCATCTGTGGGCCATCTTCAATGGGTGGTGGAGAAGCACAAGGTCTCTAACATCCATCAGCTTTGTGATGTTGTCATGGAGGAGTGGAATAGGACTCCAGTGACAACCTGTGATGCTCAGGTGAACTCCATGCCCAAGAGGCTTAAGGCAGTGCTAGAAAATAATTGTGACCACATAAAATATTGACACCCTGGTCTGAATTTGCACATTTCCAGGGGTGTAGTCACTTTTGTTGCCAAGGTTTAGACATAAATAACTATGTGCAGAGATATTACGAGGGGACAGCTAAGGCTAAATTCATACAGCCTTTGTGCTCCGACTTGTTCAGGGTCCATTTGGACTCTTTTTTTAGCTGAATGAATCCTGAACGAGTCGGACCATGACTAACACTACCAGGTCCCGACGGATTTCATTGACTCAAATGAAGCCTCTCTGTTGTTTTTTTTTTTTTTTTTTACAGGAGTTCAGCTGAGAAATAAAATAGAACATGCACTATTTTTTTCTTTGCTGGACTCCGATCCTTCTGACAGAGCTCAGTTTACCGGAGCACAACTGCCATGTGAATAAGCCCTAAATTAAACACTGCTAGGGTGCATTCACACCACGTTTTGTACATTCGGTTGCCGGCGGGGAGAGGGGCAAACCTGGCGCTCCCGTACCCCGGCCGGATCAGCCCGTGACTCCATTTACTTTAATGATCCGACCGGAGTCAAACGGTGACTGCGGTCGGCTCAGTTTTGACCCGTATGCGGTTTCCTGACCGGCCCTAAAACCGCAGTATGTATCCGGCACCCGTACAAAACGTGGTGTGAATGCACCCTTAAACAGGCTGAACACTCACTACGTTACATTGTAGCAGAGTGTCATTTCTCCAGTGTTGTCATATGACACGATATGATAAAATATTTGAGGGTTGTACTTACTTATGTGAAATACTGTAGGACTATGGAGCTGCTCAACTCTTTAATTAACATATTTGACTTATAGGCAATGATATGAACAGCTTTCTTTCCTGTAATCTACTGATAAGCAATTGAACTTGGGGATATTTTAGAAATACAGACCTTAGGGCTAACATTTCACCTACAGTGCCTTGGAAAAGTATTCACATTGACTTTTAGATTTTGATGCTTCACAACCTGAAATTAACATGGATTGTTTGAGGATTTTGATAATTTAATTTACAGAACATGCCCACAACTTTGAAGATGTTTTTTTTTTATTTATTTATTGTGAAGCAAACAACAAATAGGACAAAATAACAGAAAAAATCAATGTGCATAACTATTCACCCCCCTAAAGTCAATACTTTGTAGAGCCAACTTTTGCGGCAATCACAGCTCCAAGTCGCATTCAAAAAGTCTCTCTGAGCTTGCCACATCTCTTTTTTCATTTTTGCCCATTTCTCCTTGCAAAACTGTTCCAGCTCCTTCAAGTTTGATGGATTGCGCTTGTGAACAGCAATCTTTAAGTCTGACCACAGATTTTTGCTTGGATTGAGATCTGGCTTAGCCATTCCAACACATTTACATGTTTCCCCTTAAACCACTCAAGTGTTGCTTTAGCGGTGTTTAAGGGTCATTGTCCTGCTGGAAGGTGAACCTCCATCCAAGCCTCAAATCATGCACAGAGTGGTACAGGTTTTGCTCAAGAATACCCCTGTATTTAGCATGATCCCTCTTTCCCTCAATTTCCAAGTCCCGGATACTGAAAAATTGTGTTCTTTGGGTGATGTGATGTGTTGGGTTTCCGAATTAGTGTTGAGCGGCATAGGCCATATTCGAATTTGCGATATTTCGTGTATATATGGACGAATATTCGTCATATATTCGCAAAATTCGCATATTCGTAATATTCACGTTTTATTTTTGCATATGCGAAAATTTGCATAAGCGAAAATGTGAAAATTTTAAAATTAGCATATACAAAAATTAGCATATGCGAGAGTTAGCATATGCGAAAATTCACACACTAGTCTCACACAGTAGTATTAGAGCCTTCTTTACACCACACAAGCTGGAAGCAGAGAGGGATGATCACTGTGATGTGTACTGTGGAAAAAAACAAATATTCGCAATTGCGAATATATAGTGCTATATTCGTGAATATTTGCGAATTCGCGAATAAAATTTGCATTGCGAATATTCGCGAGCAACACTAGAAATAATACTGTTATTGAGGATGATATGCAAATCACAGTCATCGCTATTAGAATCACTGTCGCAGAGTGGCATAATGACAGAGCCTGGAGGTGGCTTCAGTATGAGGAAACCACATAGTGGTCGAATGACCAAGCGGGGAGGTGGTGGCAGAATGAGAAGACCATATAGTGGCTGACTGACACAGCCTGGTGCTGGTGGCAGAATGAGGAGACCATATAGTGGCAGAATGACACAGCCTGGAGTTGGCAGCAGCATGAGGAGGCCATAAAGTGGCTGAATGACACAGCTTGGAGTTGGCGGCAGCATGAGTAGACCATATAGTTGCTAAATGACACAGCATAGAGGTGGCGGCAGCATGAGGAGACCATATAGTGTCTGAATGACACCACCTGGAGGTGGCGGCAGCATGAGGAGACCATATAGTGGCTGAATGACCAAGCATGGAGGTGGCGGCAGCATGAGGAGACCATATAGTGGCTGAATGACACAGCCAGGAGTTGGCGGAAGCATGAGTAGACCATACAGGGGCTGAATGACACAGCCTGGAGTTGGCGGAAGCATGAGAAGACAATACAGTGGCTGAATGACACAGCCTGGAGTTGGTGGCAGCATGAGGAGACCATATAGTGCCTGAATGATACAGCGTGTAGGTGGCGTCAGCATGAGGAGACCATATAGTGGCTGAATGATCCAGCGTGGAGGTGGCAGCAGCATGAGGTGACCATATTGTGGCTAAAAGACCCAGTGTGGAGTTGGCGGCAGCATGAGAAGACCATATATTGCCTGAATGACACAGCAAGGAGGTGGCGGCAGCATGAGGAGACCATGTAGTGGCTGAATGACAGCGTGGAGGTGGTGGCAGCATGAGGAGACCATATAGTGGCGGAATTACACAGCGTGCAGGTGGCAGCAGAATAAGGAGACAAAATAGTGGCTGAATGACATAGCGTGGATGTGGCGGCAGCATGAGAAGAAAATATAGTGGCTAAGGGACACAGCTTAGAGTTGGCGGCAGCATGAGGAGACCATATAGAGGCTGAATGACACAGCCTGGAGTTGGAGGCAGCATGAGGAGACCATATAGTGACTGAATGACACAGCCCGGAGTTGGCGGCAGCATGAGGAGACCATATAGTGCCTGAATGACACAGTGTGTAGGTGGCGGCAGCATAAGGAGACCATATAGTGGCTGAATGACCTAGCGTGGAGGTGGTGGCAGCATGAGGAGACCATATAGTGTCTGAATGACCCAGCAAGGAGGTGGCAAAAGCATGAGGAGAACATAGATACATTCCTGGAACAAAATAACATTAATGCTTATGAAGAAATATAAAATCCCATCCCTTCCCCAATATCGTGCCACACCCCTTCCCCTTAATTCCCTGGTTGAACTTGATGGACATATGTCTTTTTTCGACCGTACTAACTATGTAACTATATAACTATGTAACTATATAGAGCCTGAATGACACAGCAAGGAGGTGGTGGCAGCATGAGGAGACCATATAGTGACTAAATGACACAGTGTGGAGGTGGCAGCAGCATGTGGAGAACATATAGTGGCTGAATGACACAGCCTGGAGTTGGCGGCAGCATGACGAGACCATATAGTGGCAAAATGACACAACCTGGAGGTGGCGGCTGCATGAGGGGACTATATAGTGCCTGAATGACACAGTGTGGAGGTGACTGCAGCAGGAGGAGATGATATAGTGGCTGAATGACACAGACTGGAGTTGGCAGCAGCATGAGGAAACCACATAGTGGCTGAATGACACAGCCTGGAGTTGGCAGCAGCATATAGTGCCTGAATGACATAGCCTGGAGTTTGTGGTAGACTGAGGAGAGCATAAAGTGGCTCAATGACACAGCCTGGAGGTCGTGGAAGCATGATCAGACCATATAGTGGCACAGCGTGTAGGTGGCAACAGCATGAGGAGACCATATAGTGGCTGAATGACACAGCATGGAGGTGGAGGCAGCATGATGAGAACATATAGTGTCTGAATGACCCAGCAAGGAGGTGGTGGCAGCATGAGGAGACCATATAGAGCCTGAATGACACAGCAAGGAGGTGGCGGCAGCATGAGGAGACCATATAGTGGCTGAATGACACAGCCTGGAGTTGGTGACAGCATGAGGAGAACATATAGTGGCAAAATGACACAACCTGGAGGTGGTGGAAGCATGAGGAGACCATATAGTGCCTGAATGACACAGTGTGGAGGTGGCTGCAGCATGAGAAGACAATATAGTGGCTGAATGACAATGCCTGGAGTTGACAGCACCATGAGGAAACCACATAGTGGCTGAATGACACAACCTGGAGTTGGCAGCAGCATATAGTGCCTGAATGACCCAGCCTGGAATTTGCGGCAGACTGAGGAGAACATATAGTGGCTGAATGACAAAGCCTGGAGGTGGCGGAAGCATGAGGATTTGATTGCCCTACACATGTGTTATATTCAGTCTGCCTAGTAGAGTTTGTCTGGAGGTCTGATAGTACGGGCTGTCCTATTGAGGAATATAATACTCAGGAACTCAATTGAACTTGTGCTATTGGGAAGCATGAGGAGACCATATAATTGTTGATTGACACATCGTGTAGGTGGCAGCAGCATGAGGAGACCATATAGTGGCTGAATGACACAGCATGTAGGTGGTAGCAGCATGAGGAGAACATATAGTAGCTGAATGACACAGCCTGGAGTTGGCAGCAGCATGAGGAGTACATATAGTGGCTAAATGACACAACCTGGAAGTGGCGACAGCATGAAGAGAATATATAGCGGCTTAATGACACAGCCTGGAGATGGAAGCAGCATGAGGAGAACATATGGTGGCAGTATGAGACAGCTTGGAGCTGACATCAGCATGAAGAGAACATATAGTGGCAGAATGAGACAGCCTGGAGGTGGCAGCAGCAACATCAGGGGTCATGAAAGTGACCCGCTGAAAGAGTGGTGCAGTGTATGGCAATACCAGTACCCGGTGACAAAGGAAAAAAGGAGAACTTGGCATCATATGTGTGGCATCAGGTTGGTGGCAGGATCAGAATAGATGAGGCAGGTAGGCAGAAGAAAAAGGTCTCTTTTGTAAAAGTGTTAGTGTGCACAAGTAAGTATTGAGGATTTGCATTCCGTAAAACTTTATTTTTAATAATATTCTTAGGATAAAATATATGGACCCAAAGTTTTTTTTTTTTTTAATCAAACAAAATGAAAGGTGAACAAAAAACACCATGTGCCACCTATACCACCAAGTATTGATGTGCTACAAAGACCTCTAAAAGATGGAAGGGAACAACGTATGGTCCATTGTAACAGGTGGATTTAAAAACTTCCCCTGTAAGGCCCAACTCTCACATTATTAATTCCCTACTTGGCAAGTGTTACTCGCCCCAAAAAGGCGGCAACACACAGGAGCCTCTGCTTATTTCCACCTACAAACACTGCCATTTCCCAGGTATTTTAGGTGGAAATAGGGATTGGTTCCTGTGTGGGGCCACCCTTTTTAATCCCTTAACGATGCAGGACGTATATTTACGTCCTGCGCCGGCTCCCGCGATATGAATCGGGTTCGCGCCGCGATCCCGCATCATATCGCGTCGGTCCCGGCGCGCATCAACGGCCGGGACCCGCGGCTAATACTACACATTGCCGATCGAGGTGATGTGCGGTATTAACCCTTTAGAAGCGGCGGTCAAAGCTGACCGCCGCTTCTAAAGTGAAAGTGAAAGTGACCCGGCTGCTAAGTCGGGCTGTTCGGGACCGCCGCTGTGAAATCGCGGTGTCCCAAACAGCTTGCAGGACACCGTTAGGGCCCTTACCTGCCTCCTCGGTGTCCGATCGGCGAATGACTGCTCCGTGCCTGAGATGCAGGCAGGAGCAGTCAAGCGCCGATAACACTGATCACAGGCGTGTTAATACACCCCTGTGATCTGTGTAGAAGATCAGTGTGTGCAGTGTTATAGGTCCCTATGGGACCTATAACACTGCAAAAAAAAAGTAAAAAAAAAGTGTTAATAAAGGTCATTTAACCCCTTCCCTAATAAAAGTTTGAATCACCCCCCTTTTCCCATAAAAAAAAAAAAAGGGTAAAAAAATAAATAAAATAAACATATGTGGTATCGCCGCGTGCGTAAATGTCATAACTATAAAAATATATAATTAATTAAACCGCACGGTCAATGGCGTATGCGCAAAAAAATTCCAAAGTCCAAAAGAGTGCATTTTTGGTCACTTTTTATACCATTAAAAAATGAATAAAAAGTGATCAAAAAGTCTGAGCAAAAACAAAAATCATACCGATAAAAACTTCAGATCACGGCACAAAAATTGAGCCCTCATACCGCCCTGTTCGTGGAAAAATAAAAAAGTTATAGGGGTCAGAAGATGACATTTTTAAACGTATAAATTTTCCTGCATGTAGTTCTGATTTTTTCCAGAAGTGCGACAAAATCAAACCTAAATAAGTAGGGTATCATTTTAACCGTATGGACCTACAGAATAATGATAAGGTGTCATTTTTAACGAAATATGCACTGCGTGGAAACGGAAGCCCCCAAAAGTTACAAAATGGCGTTTTTTCTTCAATTTTGTCGCACAGTGAATTTTTTTTCCGTTTCGCCGTGCATTTTTGGGTAAAATGACTAATGTCACTGCAAAGTAGAATTGGCGACGCAAAAAATAAGCCATAATATGGATTTAAGGTGTTAAGATGAGGATCACTTTTCTCAAAAAAGTGGAAGGGAACAACGTATTGTCCAGGTGGGGGTAAAAACTTCCCCTGAAAGGCCCAACTCTCGCCCCATTAATTCCCTTCTTGGCAAGTGTTACTCACCCTAAAAAGGGCAGTCCCACACAGGAAACTCTCTCTATTTCCACTTAAAAACTCTAGGAAATGGCACTGTTTGTAGGGGGAAATAGGGAGAGGTTCCTGTGTGGGGCCGCCCTTGTTAGGGGGAGTAACACTTGCCAAAAAAGGGAATTAATAATACAAGAGTAGGGCCTTACAGGGGAAGGTTTTACCCCCACCGGTTACAATGAACCATTTGTTGTTCCCTTCCACCTTTTAGAGGTCTTTGCATCACATCAATACTTGGTGGTGTAGGTGGCACATCGTGTTCTTTGCACACCTTTCCTTTTGTTTGATTTAAAAAAAAAATTGGGTACATATATTCTATTTTTATCATAAGAATGGGCATGTCAAGGTATGCCAACACCTGCTGGTTCAGGTCCTGCTCCAGGTCTACTTGCTGCTAATGAGTTGCTTCACTATGGGGGTGAAGAAAGCTACTCTTCAGCGACTGCAGACTCAGGCTGCTGCTGATGGAGCTGGTAATGCTCCTGCCACCCCACCCCTCCCCAGCAGCAATGGAAATGGAAGGCGAGCACAGAAGACCCCCGAGTCAGACTTTGAGAGGATGAACAATGGCGCAGATTGGCATCGGCCAACTGACTACGTAGGATGTCTCTGTAGTAGGTCAGTTTGTCCTCCCTCTCAGTGGGTGTAAAAAAGGTTCCCATTTTGTGTCAGTAGCAAGGGTCAAATAAGGTGGAGAGCCCGAAGTCATCCCGCGGCCGAATGGTGACAATTCGGTGGTCACTAAGCAAGCAAGTGAGCATGCATCGTGCCATTTGTGCAAATGACTCGTAGGGACTCCCTTCCTCCATCTCCACTGCATACTGCCATGGTGTGTCTGGGTCCTCTGTCTCGCTTTCTTCATAACCCTCTAGCTCCTCTGGCTGCTCCTCCTCTCCTGTCAGATGACTAGAAAAACTGTCCATTTCGCGAAACCTAAACTGTGCTCTACTGTGCCTATCCAGTTCAGCCCCCACAGGGCTCATGTGGCCGTGAGATGTAGGCACCACGTCTCCAGTGCCCTGACCAGCTATCGTTTCCAACACATGTTGTAGCATATGAAGCAGTGGAATGACGTTGTTCATCGTGTAATCCTGGCGATTGTCTAATAAGGTGGCTTCCTCATAGGGCCTGAGCAAACAGCAGGTGTCACATATGAACTGCCACTGGTTGACATTGAAGTTACACTGGGGAGCCCCCCTATCCGCTTGGATCATCAAGAAATCGGTGATGGCTTTTCTCTGTTCGTATAGTTGGTCCAACATATGGAGGGTGGAATTCCAACGTGTGGAAACGTTGCAAATCAGATTATGTTGGGTGATATCGTTCTGACGCTGCAGCTCAAGGAGGACGTGCTTTGCGCTGCAAGAGAGGCTGAAGTGCATGCAAAGTTTCCTTCCCATTGTTAGGATGTCTTGTAGGTGGGGGGAACACTTCAGGAACCGCTTGATAATCAGATTGAACACATGTGCTTTGCAGGGAGCATGTCTCAGGCTTCCTTGTCGCAGCGCAGGCAAGATGTTCTTCCCGTTGTCAGTCAGCATGGTTCCCATTGCCAGTTTTCATGGAGTAAGACATGATTCGATTTCTTGATGAATGACTTTTAGCAGTTCCTCCCCTGTGTGACTCCGTTCGCCAAGGCAAACCATGTGAAGAACAGAGTGACACCGCCGTACCCTGCACACATGGTATGCTGGAGGGGCACTGAGACTTGTCCATGCAGTGGAGGCTGAGGACACTGTGGAGGATGAGGAGGCGGAGTCACACTCTGTCACAGAATCAACGGCCTGAGAGTGTGGAGGCGGAAGCGGCGTGACCTGCCCAAGTTGCTATTGTGGCACCCAGTGGGCCATAAAGGACATGTATTGCTCCTGACCGTATTTACAGCTCCACAAGTCGGTGCTGCCGTGCACATTGATACACACCGACAGGCTGAAGGACAGGCTCACCTTCTGTTCCAAAAAAATTGTGCAGGGCTGGTACTGCCTTCTTCGCAAAGAAATGACGGCTTGGAACTCTCCACCTCGGCTCAGCACAAGCCATCAGTTCTCTGAAAGGTGCAGAGTCCACCATTTGAAAAGGGAGGGACTGCAGCACCAGCAACTTGGACAGGAGCACATTCAGCTTCTGCGCCATTGGATGAGTGGGTGTATATTGTTGTCTCTTGGACATGTCTTCGCTGATGGATTGCTGGCGGAAGGACTGACTCGAAGTAGGAGGAGCATCTGGAGCGACAGAAGATGGGTATGACACACAGCTCCATTCGGCTGAGGGGGTGGAGCTTTAGCTGGCTGAAGCAGGGAGCGGCGTGCCACTGGGTGATGCAGCAGGCTGGACCACCACATTGTAGCCACCGTTCTCCCAGGCCACTTTATGGTGATGCTGCATATGTTGACGCTGGGCCATGTTGCCAACATTGAGGCCTTGGCCACGCTTCACCTTATGCCGACACATCTTGCATATGGCAAGGTTATCATCCTCCGGATGCTTGTTGAAAAACTGTCACACCACTGAGTAGCTGATTTTCCCACCAACAGTCCACAATGATTGACTGCTACTGCCGCCGACTCCCCTGTTCCACTACCTCCCGGAAAGGTAGGCTGCTACAAAGTAGGTGGTCTACCCTGGGCACGTTTGGCTCCAGATTTTCCACTTCTGCCACCATGCTGATTGCCAACCATGCTACCACCATGCTGGATCAGCTGCGGCCTCACTGGCAACCTGAAACCCTCTTCTCCTGATGATCATGAAGGCCCTTCTGCACCCGGCTCCCAAATGCAATCAGCTTCATCATCATCAAGTTGTGTCTGCATGTCACTCATGTCCACCAGTGTCTGCTTCAGCAGCCTGAACGCTCGCACCACCAACTCCCACATCACTTTCCTCATAACTACTTGCCCACCTAGCGGAGGAAGTGGTGGATGTTCTCCACTTCTTGGCTGGGCAGTAGCTGCTGACTGTCCTCTAGTATATCATCCTCACTAAATAGTGGAGCTGAATCCACAGCATAAGATACTTCTGTGGGTGGAGGGAACAGTATAGGACAGAGGCAATGGGAGGACAGGGATTGCTCCCGGGCCATGCCAACTGATGGTTGTGTTTCAGGAACCTACTGTTGATTTGGGGGTGTCAAATGTCACTTGTGATGAAGTGAATAACCGTGTTAACCAATCGATGACGGCAGATGGGTTGCTGGTCAAGACACGACCGCTAGCTGATATCGGGAGCTCAGGCCTCCCGAAGCGACTCTTGCTGCCAGTCGCCCCTAGTCTGCTGCAATCTCTGCCTGATGAATTTAGGCCTCTTCCACCCCTCTGTGCGCATCCTGGCACTTCTCTGCCTGACAAACTTAGTGCGTGTATGAGGGGAGTACAATAGGCTCCACTACGCTTAAAGCAGTATTTGTCTACAACACCAGCAGGTGTGTACTTTTGGCTGGCCTTTCACAGTATCTAGTCCATTAAAACTTTAACAGAAACAAAATAGTACACCACCTAAATGTACGTATGTGGTATGCACTTATGATAGGAGGACAATGCGCTCCAGTATGCTTAAAACAGTATTTGTCTACAACACCAGCAGGTGTATACTTTTGTCTGGCCTTTTTATAGTTAGTGTTGAGGGCGATTATTCTAAATGCAAATTTTTACTGCGAACATGATAAATATTTGTTGTTCTTTATTTTATTATGTGAATATTTATGCAAATATTTATGATATCATTGTGCATGCACACTATGCAAATTTCGTTATGAATTTTCACATGGAAAATAAAATAAAAAGAACAAACATAGCGAATATGCAAATTTCACAAACATAGGATGAATACTCTTGCATATAGTCGCATAATATCGAATATGGGCCCCTGCTGCTCATCACTATTGACAGTAACTAGGTCCTTAAAGGAGTACTCCGATGCAAAACTTTTACCTGTGAAAAGAAGCATGAATAAAAGTTATATAACATTGTAATGTACTCACCTTGTCCATATCGGCTTCTTCCCGGACTTCTCTTCGGTTTTCCATCAGGCCGGAAGCTGGTGCCTTTGATGACGCTCGATTGCCTTTTTTTCACGATCCTGCGCCATCTTCGCCCGGTGACTCATCGATCCCATGAGTCACTGCGGGCTGTGCCGGCCTCCCAGCCCGGAGTCGGCTACTCCCCCTAACTTAATGTATTCATTTATGTGCTGAGCTGAGCTGCCATAGGCTCAGTTCAGCAAACGCCCACCTAAGCGCTGTCACTCAATAAGGGGGAGGGCAGGAGCTGGCCGGATGTCAGGAGCGGGCATGCTGGGAGATGTAGTTTTTCCCAGCGCGGGCCAGGAACTTCGGGCGGCTGTAACAGGAGAACAGCTGGGCCGTTTAACAAGATTGAGGGGTCGTTGGACAGGTAAGTTAATGGGCTACAGTTAATGGGCTACATTGTGGCATATTTTTTATTTTTTGTTGTGGTGCATTGGAGTACTCCTTTAAGACTTTAAAAAGAACAAAATAGTACACCACTTAGATGTACGTTTGTGGTATGCACTTATGAGGGGAAAAAATGCGCTCCAGTACGCTTAAAACAGTATTCGTCTACAGCACTGGCAGTTGTGTACTTTTGCCTGGCCTTTCACAGTATCTAGGCCCTTAAGACTTTACCAGAACAAAATGGTACACTACTTAGATGAACATATGGGGTATGGACTTATGAGGGGAGGACAATGCGCTCCAGTATGCTTAAAATAGTATTTGTCTACAGCACCAGCAGGTGTGAACTTTTGGCTGGCCTTTCACAATATCTAGGCCCTTAGGACTTTAACAGGAACAAAATAGTACACCATTTAGATGCACGTATGTGGTATGCACTTATGAGGGGAGGACAATGCGCTCCAGTACTCTTAAAACAGTATTTGTCTACAGCACTAGCAGTTGTGTACTTTTGCCTGGCCTTTCACAGTATCTAGGCCCTTAAGACTTTAACAGGAATAACATGGTACACCACTTAGATGTACGCATAGGTTACACTCAATAGAGGACAATATGTTTTTAGTGCTCTGCTCACCCAAACTGGCTGGCTACTATTAGCTTTTCAGTTGTTGTACACATCATTGCTGCATCACACAGTCGCTGTGTACTACACCCAAAATTGCACTTTCTTTCTCAATCATGCTCCCTTCCCTATCAGTGCTTATAGGCTGGATTTTAGCTTGAGAGGAATAGCTGCTGTAAAAAAGCTTTTCTGTGCAACACACTGCTCTCTCTCCCTCTCTGCAATAGAACGCTGATGTGACTGGGAGGTGAATCACTGCAGTAAAAATGCTTTTCTGTGCAACTCACACTGCTGCCTGTCCCTCTCTATCTCTCTGCAATAATAGGCTGAAGTGACTGGCCGCAAGATGTCTGTCAATTATATAGGGCTGTGACATCACAGGGGTTGCTGGCTGCTGATAGGCTGCATGCTGCATGTGATTCAGGGTAATCCCGTCGACCCTTGTTTCCACCTTCCCAGGATTCCTTGCCCCATATCCTCACATGTGGATCTGCCATTTAGATGCCCTGGAGCCTGGACCACACTAAATGGAGTTTAATGCAGCGATTCATGCAATCGAATCGCGGAGATATTCGCATTTGTTGCAAATCAAATTTTTCCTGAAATTCGTGACGAATTTGGATTAGTCAAATCCGATTAGCTCATCCCATGTTATAATAGATTTGATGGTGCTCCTGCGGACCATAATAGATTTGGATATTTTTTTAATGACCTAACCCTGACTTGTACTTCTCAATAGTGTTGAGCGGCATAGGCCATATTCGAATTCGCGAATATTTGCGAATATATGGACGAATATTCGTCATATATTCGCGAATATTCGCATATTCGTTATATTCTCGTTTTATTTTCGCATATGTGAAAATTCGCGTATGCGAAAATTAACATATGTGAATATTAGCATATACAAAATTAGCATACGCGAAAATTCACATATGCTAATTTTCGCATATGCGAATTTTCGCACGCCAGTCTCACACAGTAGTATTACAGCCTTCTTTACACCACACAAGCTGGAAGCAGAGAGGGGTGATCACTGTGATGTGTACTGTGAAAAAAAAAAAAAGAATATTCGTAATTACGAATTTATAGCGCTATATTCGTGAAATTCGCAAATTCGCGAATATGCGATATTCGCAAATAATATTCGAATTGCGAATATTCGTGAGCAACACTACTTCTCAACAACATAGTCCCTTACTTGTTTGGAGAGCTCCTTGGTCTTCATTGCAGTGTTTGGTTACTGATGCCTCTTGCTTAGGTGTTGCAGCCTCTGGGGCCTTTGGAAAAAAGGTGTGTATATGTAATGACAGATCATGTGACACTAAGCTTGCAAACAGGTGGACATCATTTCACTAATTATGTGACTTCTGAAGGTAATTGGTTGCACTAGAGCTTTTTATGGTGTTTCCTAACAAAGGGGGTTAATACATACGCAGATGCCAATTTTCTGTTTTCTATTTCTAAACAATAGTTTTATTTATATGTTTATCTCATTTCACTTCTCCAACTTAAACTATTATATTCTGATGCATCATATAAAATTCAGATTGACAAAACATTGAACTTAAGGCTGTAATGTACCAAAATATGAAAAAAGTCAAGAGGGGTGAATACTTTTGCAAGGCACTGTATATATATATATATATATATATATATATATATATATATATATATATATGATATATACTGACATGAATTTGCAGATCACCTGATAATTGAGATGAAGTGGAGGGGCAGCATACCGAGCTGCCATCTAAACACACAAATATACTGCATGCTAAGCACATCATGTAGTTCAATGGAAAGGTTAATGTTAAATATTTTCATTGCCATGCACCTACGAATGAATTCACAGTATTAATCAAATGCAAACCCAGTGCTTTACTTCTGCTTTACTTGCTGCAGTCATATTACCACTGTATCACATTCGCCACAAAAGGTCTCGGCATTTAAGAAACCGATAAAGTTTAATTTGTCAGTTTGGTAAACAATCTTGGTTCCTTCAGGAGGAAAGGGGAGAAAGGACAATTTAAAGGGGTCCATTAAGATATTTTTATTGCCTATTGTATTTGTATGCAGTTAAATGTCAGAAATGTGTGAAAAAAAAACTATATAAATTCATAGGCAAGTTTAAAGCATATGTGCGCCATTAGAAACAGTATTACAGTTCTCAAATTAATGAGTGTTCCACGTGAAAAGCAAAGTCACATTGGATATACATTACTTACCCTATACTGATCTTGAGTTACATTTTTGTAGTATACTCCAGGGCTGCACTCATTGTTCTGCTGGGGGAGTCTATGGGGGAGATTTATCAATACCTGTGCAGAGAAAGAGTGGTGCAGTTGCCCATAGCAACCAATCAGATCGCTTCTTTCATTTATCACAGGCCTCTTTAAAAATGAAAGAAGAAATCTGATTGGTTGCTATGGGCAACTGCACCACTCTATCTCTGCACAGGTTTTGATAAATCTCCCCCTATGTGTATATTAGATTACCTATATTGTATAGGTTACAGCCTATAGTATACTCCACAGTCACAGTTGTGCTATTATTATTGGAAAAGTCTTCAGTGTCAAATATTTTAAAGTGCTTTCCAAAAAATTAAATTAGGATGAAAATAGAATATTAAACCTTAACTTTAATAAACAGTTGTTGCATTTGTTTTTATTAGGGTATATTCTGAATATGCCAATGCTGCAGCCTCTGAGAAGCTGTGCCATTACTTTTTTAGGGTGCACTTGTTATTTCAAGGTAAAATACAGAACATGGCATATGTTTCCTTTAGTTGAAACACCCCTCTCAGAAGACATGATTTGGAAAACTTGTAGGAGTTGGTTGTGAATGTTCTTCTGATGGGGTTTTCTGGGTTTACCAGGGACGTGCACAGACATTTTGGAGGGCAGGGGCTCAAGTAAAAAAGAGGGCATTTCTCATCATTTAAAAAACGGCTGCCAGACTTAATTGGCAGATGTGCTGCCGCCCAGGGATACAGTGGACTCCCGCCAGGCCTCCTCAACATTCCTAGCCCCCATAAAAGTTGGTGTTTTTGTAAAATAAAGTCAAGAACAGTTTCTATGAAGGTCTGCCATGTGTATATACACTTTGGCTGTGCTGTCAGTCTTATTTATTATAGAGGAGATTTATCAAAACCTGTGCAGAGATAGAGCAGTGCAGTTGTCCATAGTAACCAATCAGATTGTTTCTTTCATTTTGCAGAGGGCTTTTCCTTTGCAAAGGTTTTAATAAATCTCCCCCTATATGCCCCGGTCTGACCTCTATATGACAGAACATGCACTGTATCTGGCCTCACCCAGCACCCATCCCCAATCACCCATCCCCAATCACCCAGCACCCATCCCCAATCACCCAGCACCCATCCCCAATCACCCATCCCCAATCACCCAGCACCCATCCCCAATCACCCAGCACCCATCCCCAATCACCCAGCACCCAGCACCCACCTTATGCAGGAATCTCCACACAGCTCTGGTTCTTACATTGAAGAGATGGACACCACACTAATATATGCTTACATGCTACAATATACAAGAGTTGGAGAAAAAAGAATTATAAATATACAAAGACAGCCAGGCATAGCACAGCATACAGGATGGAGGCAGTTAAGCTCCGCCTCCATTGCGCACAAGACTGACTTTGCATACTAGCAATGTGGGGCAATACCTAGAAAACAGCTGGTCCACATTTAGTAAGTATAACATTATCTTTCTCCTGTTCTCCTGCACTGTAACATAGTGTATTGGGTTTGGTGCGAGTAAACAGCCTGTCAATTTCTCTTTAATTATATACCGTGCCCCCCTTAATGATCTATATACTGTGCCACCATTCAAATTCATCTATTAATTCCCTATATACTGTGCTTCCATTAATGAACTATATACTGTGCCACTGTTATTTAACTATACTGTGCCACCATTAAGGATCTATACACAGTGCCAGAATACATAAAAATATAATGTTCCAATATAAATAAAATATATTCTTTGCTTCCATAAATTCCCTATATACTGTGCTTACATTCCTCTATTAATTCCCTAATAATGTGCTTCATACAATACATACAAGCACATAACAGACACATACAGTACATAAGAAATATACACATAGAGACACTTTGACACATACATAAAACATGGAATATATACTAAAAGATATAGCCAACAGGCACATCATACATACAGGTACACTCATACATTCACTCACAGATATATATTGTGGCAGTGCGGCAAGGAAAGGGTGTATTTCCCTTGCTAACTCTGGAGAATGCTCCACTTGTGGCCTGATTAATAGAGATGTCGCAAATTGTTCGCCGGCAAACAGTTCCCGGCAAATTTTGCATGTTCGCATTCGCATCGCCGGGCGAACTTATGTGTAGTTCGATCTGCCCCTATACTTTAACATTGCAGTAAACTTTGACCCTGTGAGTCAGAGTCAGCAGACACATTACAGCCAATCAGCATCAGTCCCTCCCTTCCAGACCCTCCTACCTCTTGCACGGACGCCATTTTACCCTCATTCAGCATGCTGCAGGCTTAGGAAGTGAAGGGTTAGAGAAGCTGCTCCTGCTGTATAGGGAAAGCGATAGCTAGGTTGCTGCTAGGTGGTGTATTCAGGGTCCAGTTTACTCCTAAAGCACTAGTGTAACATCTGCTTTAAGGACAGCACCCAAAAAAGCCCTTTTTAGGGCTGAAAGATATCAGTCCTGGTTGGGAGGGAGCTGCTGGTTAAAAGGGGTACTCCAGAATCAAACTTAAGTTCCTTCAAGCAACTATCTACTTCAGTATTCAAAGGGCTGAAAGATATCAGTCCGTGAGTCTTGCAACAGCTGGAGGCACCCTGGTTGGGAGGGAACCGCTGGTTAAAAGGGGTACTCCAGAATCAAACTTAAGTTCCTTCAAGCAACTAACTACTACAGTATTCAAAGGGCTGAAAGATATCAGTCCTTGTGTTTTGCAACAGCTGTAGGCACCCTGGTTGGGGACCACTGCTTAAAAGGGGAACTCAGCTGGCAAGCTTTTTTTCTTTAAAGCAACTACTACAGTATTCAAAGGGCTGAAATATATCAGTCCGTGTGTTTTGCAACAGCTGGAGGCACCCTGGTTGGGGACCACTGCATAGAAGGGGAACTCCGCTGGCAAGTTTTTTTGCTCATTGTCACACTAGTGCACATCACATTAGGTGTGACAGTTGTGCAAATTAAAAAAAAAAAAAACCTTTTTGGGCTGTTAAAGAAAATCAGCCATCAATGTTAGTTCACGTCACAGTTGCCATTTTTCCTGCCTGCGGGGCAAATTGTGTCACCCTAGTGCAAATCACATTAGGTGTGACACTTGTGCAAATTTAACAAAAAAAATGACAGGCAGAGGAAGGCCACCCCGCAGGGGTCGTCGTGGTGCTGGGATTCCCTTTGGCCCTAGAATGGCCAGTGTTCAGAGGCCCCGTACCCTGAACCCCCAAAGTTCTGAAGACTTAGTTGACTGGCTATCACAAGACACCCAATCTAGTACTAAAGCTTCCGCTCGGAACCTTGACGCACCGTCCTTCTCCTCTACCTTAGCTTCGGGCACCTCTCATGCTACCACTTGCCCGCCTGCCGCCACCACCAACACTAGCACCACAGCAGCTTTACTTGATCCGTCAGAGGAGTTATTTACACATGCGTTTGAAGACATGAGTGATGCATAACCATTATTACCAGAGGATGTATTTAACAGGGATATGTCTCAGTCAGGCAGCATTACACACATGAACGTACGGTGTGATGATGATGTTGTACCCGCTGCTGCTTTCTTTCTTGAGGTGTCAGATAGCGGTGAAGGTGTTGATGATGACGATGTGTCCGTGGATGCCACGTGGGTGCCCGCTAGAAGAGAAGAAGAGGGGGAAAGTTCAGATGGGGAGACAGAGAGGAGGAGGAGACGAGTTGGAAGCAGGGGGAGGTCGTCGCAAGGAGCTAGTGGCACAGTCAGACAGCATGCATCGGCACCTGGGGTCAGCCAGACGGGACGCCCATGCTGTTGCCACCACCAGAATGCCATCATCGCAGAGCTCAGCAGTGTGGCATTTTTTATGTGTGTCTGGCTCTGACAACAGCGAGGCCATTTGCGACCTGTGCTAGAAGAAACTGAGTCGTGGGAAGTCCAACACCCACCTAGGCACAACTGCTTTGCGAAGGCACATGATGTCACATCACAAACGCCTATGGGATCAACACGTCAGTAAAAGCAGCACAGAAAGTCAAAGCCGCCATCCTCCTCCTGGTCCAGCATCTTCAGCCAGGTCAACCACTGCTGCCCTCCTTGCCCCCTCTCAACCATCCGCCTCTCCGTCTCTCGCTTTGAGCAGTTCCTGCTCATCTGCCCACAGTCAGGTGTCTGTCAAGGAGATGTTTGAGCGCAAGAAGACAATGTCTCAAAGTCACCCCCTAGCCCGGCGTCTGACAGCTGGTTTGTCGGAACTGCTAGCCCGCCAGCTTTTACCATACAAGCTGGTGGAGTCTTTAAAAAATTTGTAGCCATTGGGACACCGCAGTGGAAGGTACCCGGACAAAAAAAGTTTTTGCACAAAAGGCAATCCCCAACCTTTACTCCATACTGCAAAAGGAAATTATGGCATGTCTGGCACACAGTGTAGGGGTAAGGGTTCATCTGACCACTGATACCTGGTTTGCAAAGCATGGTCAGGGCAGGTATTACACCTACACTGCTCATGGTAAACCTGGTCACGGCTGCCAAGCATGAAATGCGTGGCTCTGCCGAGGAGTTGGTGACACCACCACGACTTGCAGGCAGGCCTGCTTCCACCTCCTCTACTTCTCCTACTCCATCCTCTTCCATAACATCCTCTGCCGAGTCCTCTTCCACTGCTGCGTCTTGCTCCACATCACCGGCACCCCCCACCCCCCTCCCAGCTCCCCAGGTGCTATTCCGCATCCTGGATACGGCAGTGTCACGCCATCTTGGGGTTGACTTGCCTCAAAGCGGAGAGTCACATCACACCAGCGCTCCTGTCGGCCCTGAACGCACAGGTGGACCAGTGGCGGACTCTGCATCAACTGGAGATCGGCAAGGTGGTTTGTGACAACGGAACAAATTTGTTGGCGGCATTGAGGTTGGGCAAGTTGACACATGTGCTGTGCATGGCACATGTGTGTAATCTGATTGTACAACGCTTTGTGCTCAAGTACCCAGGCTTAAAGGATGTCCTGAAGCAGTCCAGGAAGGTGTGTGGCCATTTCAGGCGTTCCTATATGGCCATGGCGCACTTGTCAGATATCCAGCGGCGAAACAACATGCCAGTGAGGCGCTTGATTTGCGACAGCCCGACACGTTGGAATTCAACACTCCTAATGTTCGACCGCCTGCTCCAACAAGAAAAAGCCGTCAACGAATATTTGTATGACCGGGGTGCTAGGACATCATCTGCGGAGCTGGGAATTTTTGCCACGTTACTGGAGGCTCATGCGCAATGCCTGTAGGCTCATGCGTCCTTTTGAGGCGGTGACAAACCTGGTCAGTCGCACCGAAGGCACCATCAGCGACATCATGTTTTCTTCCTGGAGCGTGCCCTGCGAAGAGTGCTAGATCAGGCAGTAGAGGAGCGTGAAGAGGAAGAGTTGTGGACACCATCACCACCAGAAACAGCCTTATCAGCATCGCTTGCTGGACCTGCGACAACGCTGGAAGAGGATTGTGAGGAAGAGGAGTCAGAGGAGGAATGTGGCTTTGAAGAGGAGGGGGAAGACCAACCACAGCAGGCATCCCAGGGTGCTCCTTGTCACCTATCTGGTTCCCGTGGTGTTGTACGTGGCTGGGGGGAAGAAGATTATACCTTCCCTGACATCTCTGAGGACGAGGAACGGGACATGAGTAGCTCAGCATCCGTCCTTGTGCAAATGGGGTCTTTCATGCTGTCGTGCCTGTTAAAGGACCCTCGTATAAAAAGGATGAAGGAGAACGACCTGTACTGGGTGTCCACGCTACTAGACCCCCGGTATAAACATAAAGTGCCAGACATGTTACCGCATTACAGCAAGGCGAAAAGGATTCTGTCGGTCCAAAATAAATTAAGAAGTATGCTGTACACAGCATATAAGGGTCATGTCACAGCACAACAGGGATCTAACAGGGGAAGAGGTGAAAGTAATCCTCCTCCTCCTCCAACAAACACGCCGGCAAGGACAGGAAGCTGTACAGACATGCTGTTGATGGAGGACATGCGGAGCTTTTTAAGTCCTACGCATCGCCACAGCCCTTCGGGGTCCATCATCAGAGAACGCCTTGACCGACATGTAGCAGACTACCTGGCCTTAACCGCAGATATCGACACTCTGAGGTTTATGAACCCCTTGACTACTGGGTGTGCCGGCTTGACCTGTGGCCTGAGCTATCCCAATTTGCGCTCGAACTTCTGGCCTGTCCCGCTTCGTGTCCTGTCAGAAAGGATCTTCAGTGCAGCAGGAGGTATTATCACTGAGAAGAGGAGTCGCCTTGGTCAAAAAGGTCTGGATTACCTCACCTTTCTTAAGATGAATAAGGGTTAGATCCCGAAGGGACTGACACTGGGTGATACATTTGACTGAACAAGGCCTGATCAGATGAGCTGCCTTGGCCTAAAAATGGTCCACACGCTGCTGTATTTGAACTCTGAATGCTGGATGACTTGCGTGACTTATCCGCCACCAACTAGGGTTCAGGCCGCAATGTTTTAGGGCACTTTCTGCCTGGCAAAACAAACCGAAATTTTTCAGGCCGCTGCTACAGCAGCGGCTGCGACAATACCATATTTTCCCGCCAGGTGAACATGCCTAATTTTTCTGGTCTCTGCTGCTGCACTTGTTATGGTGCTGCAATTTTTCTGGCTGCTGCTACAGCTGCGGCTGTGACAATACCCAATTTTTCATCCATGTGTACATGCCTAATTTTTCTGGCCTCTGCTGCTGCAATTGTTATGGTGCTGCAATTTTTATGGCCGGTGGTACAGAAGCGGCTGCAACAATTATGGCCGCTACTATAGCTGCGACAATACAAAATTTTCCAGCCAGGTGTACATGCCTAATTTTTCTGGCCTCTGCTACTGCACTTTTTCTGGTGCTGCAATTTTTCTGGCTGCTGCTACAGATGCGGCTGCGACAATACCCAATTTTTCATCCATGTGTACATGCCTAATTTTTCTGGCCTCTGCTGCGGCAATTGTTATGGTCCTGCAATTTTTATGGCCGCTGCTACAGAAGCGGCTGCAACAATAAAAAACATTTCAGGCATGTGTACATGCCTACATTTTTAGGTACTCATTGCTGACATCTCTGTCCATTATTGCAACCGTGGATATTAGATGTATGCTAAGGGTAGCATGGTGGCTCAGAGGTTAGCACTGCTGCCTTGCAGCGCTGGGGCCTTGTGTTCAAATCCCACCATGTGCTGCCTCAAGGGGGGCTCTAACTATGTGCTGCCTAATATGGGGGAATCTTATGTGCTGCCTAAAGGGGAGCTCTAACTATGTGCTGCCCAACATGGGGGAATCTAACTTTGTGATGCCTAAAGGGAGGCTCTAACTATGTGCTGCCTAATATGGGGGAATCTAACATTTGTGATGCCTAAAGGGGGCTAAAGCACGTTATTCCAAACCATTTAGGAATAATAGGTGATTTATGCCCTTTATGGATTAAAACCAGACTCTGCATCAACTACGTAATTTTCCATGGCAGTTTTGCCATGGATCCCACTCCGGCACGCCACAGTCCAGGTGTTAGTCCCCTTGAAACAACTTTTAAATCACTATTGTGGCCAGAAAGAGTCCCTGTGGGTCTTAATATTCGCCTGCCCATTGAAGTCAATGGCGGTTCGCGCCCGGTTCGCGAACTATTGAGGACGTTCGCGGTTCGCGAACCGAAAATTTTATGTTCGCGACATCACTACTGATTAATGAAGTATCAGGAAGGGAAATTGTGTTTAAAAGGAAAGGAAACAGTATGCTGGCTGTTAGAGGGGGAGACACATGGGCCCTGTTTAAGTAACACGCAGAAGGCGCTGCGATTGGTCCAAGAATTGGTGTGAACTGTGAGTAACAGGTTGCAGGAGTCATATGTTTAACTGGCTGAGGGTAGCTCACCAGTTCGTAGTCAGGGCATGCTGAGCTGTGTAGTCAGTGACCAGACGGTCTAGGACTTTATTTTGTTCCTGTTTATGTTTTGTTTTACTTGCAACCTGTGGAAATAAAGCTGGTGAGGAGCCAGACTTGTTAGCGGAACTGTTATTATGAGGAACGTGTCCTGTGGCAAGTGACCAGGACGATCCCAGAGCTAATCCCCAAGACTGTTCGTCACATTTTGGTGGAGGATGCGGGCACGCCGTTGCTAAGGGCAACCCATTGCCAAGGGCAACCAAGGGGCGAGTTGGAGAGGAGCCATTGCTAGGAGCAACCCCCTGCAAGATTGCAAGTCGGAGGAGCCCAGCAGAGGAGTTCAAGCACAGGATGGTGTCTGTGGAGGAGCGTTGCAAGGGGCAACGGATCGAGATTTTTTTTTTCTGGAAAAAAGGACATCGGCAGGCCGTTGCTGGGGGCAACCGATGAGGGCCACAACTGGTGGTCGCCAGGATGAAGCCGAGGTCCCGTGAGTTGTTGGTGGGCGGAATCCCACTGTGGGTGGACTTGGATTGTTGCCAGACTGTATCTCAGATAATGCCAGAAATAATTCCCTTTGTGAAGTTCCGCCCGGAGCCTGGTAAGACTGTTCAAATTACCTTTGATACATGTTTTGGGACAGTAAGCCATATGATGGAGGTATGTGCGGAACTTACAGTGGAAATTGTACTGGGCAGAGACTTTCCGTATTTCTGGCAGCTGTGGGATGCTGAGAGTGCACCTGAGAGTTCACACCCAAAGGTTCCGGAAGTAGTGAGGACTGGGGGGTCTCTACTGGACTGTGTGAATGGTGCTGTATATTGTGAACTCATGCAGGCTGATAATGTTTTTCTTGAAACACTTATGTTAATGTGTTCTGATGTAAAGAGTACTGTTGCCACCTCTCGCAGGACAAAAGAAAACCTGTGTGAGCTGGAAATAAAAGGTAAAAAGATGATGGTTTTGTTAGATCCAAAATGTGTAATAAGTCTGGTAAAGACCAGCTGCAGAAAGCCAGACCCTGCTGTAAAGTCTATACAAGCCGGTATTTTGGGTTATAAAACAGTTAATGTGTGTATTTCTACTCCCTATGGTACCATAAGTCACAAGGTTGCAATTGAGCCTACCTTAGAGTATGAAGTAGTGCTGGGGAAGGATTTTCCGTTTTTTTAGCAGTTGTGGGAAGATAGTTAGGTGACTAGTGTAGGAACACCTGATAGGCTCACAACACTTGGTTTTCACCACATAGCAGGGGACAGTAACTCAGCAGAGGCTGAGAACGGGGAGTGTCAGCAGACCCTAGGTATATCTCAGGTGGGAGTGTGCCAGACCACTAGGGGAGCTGAAGAACAGTCCTCGAGTCAAGTTAAAGAGGTGACTGGAATAGAAGCTACGGAGATGGCTGTGGAAAAAACAAAACTCCAGAAGTGAGTACCAGTGGAGCTGGGGGCTGCGCTTACCGTCACAGACAGAGCATTAAGTGAAGGAGATGTGGCGTATGGACCAGAGAGGGGTTGTAACCAGGAAGGTCGAACCACTGGACCAGATATTGTTGCAGACCCAGGAGCCCTAGTCGTTTTTGCCAGGCCGTGGAGAGACTGTGACAAGACAAAAGAAAACTCTGCCAAGGAGGGAATCACCCTGACTCGCTGGTGCCCAGAGCCATTGAAGTTGTTGCTAGGGGCAAAAAACTTATCGCCAAGGGATTGTCGGTCCGACAGGAATGTTTAGCAAGAGTCTCCAGAGTTGCCAATGTTGTGGGAGAGGAAGAGTGCCAGGTGTCGGTGGCACCTGTTGTTAATGATGATGACGAGACAAAAGTGTCCGCAACCCCGGAAAAGGGGGAGACTTCATCTAGAGATGGAGAAGAGCTGGGTCGAGTGTCTGACAGAGGACCAGAGGATGTCTCAAGGTCAAGGTCAACAGCGAGAGTGAGGAGACCGCTGTCAGTAAAAGGTCTCGGAAAAGATGAGCTGGCCTTGGGAAAAAACTGGAGCAGATCCAGAATCTGGAAGAATCCCTGCAGATGGTTTCTGTGAAGTTGACGGAGAAAGAAAAAGAGGTAAATCGCTTGACAGAGGAGAGGGACAAGTCGCTTGCTGACTTTAAGAAAGAGCAAGAAGCGAGGCTTCAGCTGGAAAAAGTCATGGAGCACCACAGAAGTGAGTTTGTGGCTCTGCAGGATGAACTGTCCCGCTCCCAGGGTCTTGTGACCAGCAAGGAGAGTGAAGTGGAGAGTCTGGCCAAGCGGATGTCATTCCAGGAAGAAGAAGTGAGTCTTCTACATGGTGCATATCAGGCTTTGCGGAGTGATCACAAGGCTAAGCTGGTAGCCATGGAAAAAATAGAAAAAGAGAAGAATGAAATGAAGATGGAAGTTGAGGCTCTTGCTAGCAATCTGGAGAGTGTCTCTAAAGCTAAGAGACAACTTGAGGAGGAAGTCAAGGTGAAGAGTGCCCTTGCACATGCTCTTCAATCTGCTCGTCATGACAATGACTAGCTCCGTGAGCAGCATGAGGAGGCCCTGGAACAAGTTGAGACTCTGAAACATGAAAACAAGAACATGCAACAGGAGATCTCAGATCTATCTGAACAGATTGGTGAGAGTGGAAAATGTATCAATGAGTTAGAGAAGACCAAGAAACAGTTGCTGGACAGTGAGAAGATGATCTCCACAAAGCTCAAGAGTGAGCAGCTGAGATATATAAAGCTGGAAGATGACATGAAGATCTTAAAAGAGAGCCTGGAAGCGCAGAACGAAATGCGCAGAAGGTCCGATGTAGCTGCCTTGATTTTGCTGGGAGCGCAACTCTACGAGCAGGTGGCTGTGCTGGCGGACAATGAACAGTTGAGGAAACAATTGCTGTCTTTAGAAGATACTGTCAAGGACTTGACACAATTATTTGACAGTGAGAGGATGAAGTCCGCAAAGCTCCAGTGTAAGCAGCGAAAGAAGTCCGCAAAGCTCCAGTGTAAGCAGCGAAAATGTGAGAAAAAGGAAGAGGACCAGGAAGTTCTAAAAGAGAGCAGAGACCAAGCTATGGTGGAATTTGCTCAAGAAAGGCTTTTGGGGCAGAAGTTACGGGATACAGGGATGCTTTCTCCGAAGCCCGGTAAAAAGTCCTCTAATGCTAAGATTGAGGTCAAGCCCTGTAGAAGTCCTTTGAAGCTAGGACTGAGCTGAAACCTGGTGTGAAATCCTCTGAAGTGGAGACTAAGGAGAAGTCAGGCGGGAAATCCTCTGAACCTGAGCAGACCTAAAATTCTGAAGGTAATGCTGATGCAGAGAAATCCTCTGAAGCAGAAGCTAAACCAGAGTCAACCTCAAAAGCTGTGAGTAAAGAAAATGGCACAACTTAAAGGGGTATTCCAGGCAAAAACTTTTTTTTATATATCAACTGGCTCCGGAAAGTTAAACAGATTTGTAAATTACTTCTATTAAAAAATCTTAATCCTTCCAATAGTTATTAGCTTCTGAAGTTGAGTTGCTGTTTTCTGTCTAACTGCTTTCTGATGACTCACGTCCCGGAAGCTGTCCAGCTCCTATGGGGATATTCTCCCATCATGCAAGGTATATTCTCCCATCATGCACAGCTCCCGTGACGTGACATCATCATTGAGCAGTTAGACAGAAAACTTCAGAAGCTAATAACTATTGGAAAGATTAAGATTTTTTTAATAGAAGTAATTTACAAATCTGTTTAACTTTCCGGAGCCAGTTGATATATATAAAAAAGTTTTTGCCTGGAATACCCCTTTAAGCTACAGGTGAAGAGAAGAGTAAGCCTGAAGAAGCTGCAGAGAAGAGCCAAACAGTAGTAGAAGCTGATTCTACCCAAGAATCTGAAGGAGCCAAAGACTCTGAAGCCAAACCTGAGGAAGCTGGTGCCCCTGAAGAGAAAGCTGGAAGGGATGAGGTGAAACCATGTGAGAAATCCACTGAAGTCAAGACTGAGGTGAAACCAGGTGGAAAGTCCACTGAAGTCAAAACTGTGGGGAAACCAGGTGGGAAGTCCTCTAAAGTTGAAACTGAGATGGACCTGTGTCGGAGGTCCTCTGAAGCTACAGAGAACAAGACAGTGGTTGGTGAAGCCACTGAGGCTGAAAGATTTTCTGAAGCGGAGGCAGAGGTCCGGCAAGCCAGAAGAAGACAAAGGTTAGAAGCATCGATCCTCTCTGTCCTTAATTTCAAGAACCCTGCCCACACCAGGGTGAAGAACCTGGTACTGGAGAGGTGTGACCGAGAGACTTGCAATTGATGGCTGGTAAAAAGCCAAGGACTTCTGAGACTGTGGGACAAAAGATGTCCAAGAGAAAGGAAAGGCAGTTGAACTCTGCCTTTTGAATACAAGTGCTCCTTCCCGGTGGTCTGAGCAGAGGGGGGGGGGATATGTGGCAGTGTGGCAAGGAAAGGGTGTATTTCCCTTGCTAACTCTGGAGAATGCTCCACTTGTGGCCTGATTAATGAGGTATCAGGAAGGGAAAGTGTGTTTAAAAGGAAAGGAAACAGAATAGTTGGGGCTCTCCCTGGGAAACAGTATGCTGGCTGTTAGAGGGGGAGACATACGGGCCCTGTTTAGGTAACACGCAGAAGGCGCTGCGAGTGGTCCAAGAAGTGGTGTGAACTGTGAGTAACAGGTTGCAGGAGTCATATGTTTAACTGGCTGAGGGTAGCTCACCAGTTCATAGTCAGGGCATGCTGATATGTGTAGTCAGTGACCAGACGGTCTAGGACTTTATTTTGTTCCTGTTTATGTTTTGTTTTACCTGCAACCTGTGGAAATAAAGCTGGCGAGGAGCCAGACTTGTATGCGGAACTGTGGTCTGTGGTGTTATTGTGAGGAACGTGTCCTGTGGCAAGTGACCAGGACGATCCCAGAGCTAATCCCCAAGACTGTTCGTCACAAAATATATATATATATATATATATATATATATATATATATATATATATACACACACACACAGATTCACTTGCTCACATATATACACACATACATAGATTAACTTGCTCATATTATCTATATATATAAAACTCAACGTGTGTGTGTGTGTGTGTATGTATGTGTGTATGTTCCACAAAAACTTTGAAACGGCTAAAGATATTAACATGAAACTTGGCACACATGTTACTTATATGTCAACAACAAACATAGGATAGGTAATTTAACCCTTACTCACCCCCATTTGCCAGGGGCGGGGCTTATGTTTAAAGTCCCATGCAAGTCTATGGGAAATATATGCTACTGCATAACTTCCAAACGGCTGGAGATATTTCAATAATACTTGGTCACATGTTACTTATATGTCCACTTAAAATATATATAATAATATTATATATAATATAATTTAACCCTTAACTACCCCCATTTGTGAGGGTCGGGGTTTTTGTTTAAAGTCCCATGCAAATCAATGGGAAATGTATGTTCCCATATAATTTCCATACGGCTGGAGATATTTCACTACCTGGTACACATATTACGGGTTGGGATATGAGGTGGGGATGGGAGGTCGGGATAGGAGGATGGGATAGGAGGACGGGATAGGAGGTCTGGATAGGAGGACGGGATAGGAGGTCGAGATAGGAGGACAGGATAGGAGATCAAGATAGGAGGTCGAGATATGAGGAAGGGAAAGGAGGTCGGGATAGGAGGACGGGATAGGAGGTTGGGATAGGAGGTCAAGATAGGAGGATGGGATATGAGGTCGAGATAGGAGGATGGGATAGGAGGTCGAGATATGAGGACGGGAAAGGAGGACGGGATAGGAGGTCGGGAAAGGAGGTCGGGATAGGAGGACGGGATAGGAGGTTGAGATAGGAGGACGGGATAGGAGGTTGAAATAGGAGGACGGGATAGGAGGTCGGGACAGGAGGTCAGGATAGGAGGTCGGGATAGGAGGTCGAGATTGGAGGGCGGGATAGGAGGTCGGGATAGGAGGTCGGGATAGGAGGACTGGATAGGAGGTCGGGATAGGAGGTCGAGATAGATGGACTGGATAGGGGGACGGGATAGGAGGTCGAGATAGGAGGTCGAGATAGGAGGACGGGGTAGGAGGTCGGGATAGGAGGTCAGTATAGGAGGTCGGGATAGATGGTCGAGATAGGAGGACGGGATAGGAGGACGGGATAGGAGGTCAGGATAGGAGGTCAGGATAGGAGGTCGGGATAGGAAGTCGAGATAGGATTACGGGATAGGAGGACGGGATAGGAGCTCGGGATAGATGGACAGGATTGGAGGTCGGGATAGGAGGTCGGGATAGGAGATCGAGATAGGAGGACGGGATAGGAGGTCGGGATAGGAGGTTGGGATAGGAGGGCGGGATAGGAGGACGGAATAGTTGATTGGGATAGTTGATTGGGATATGACAACAATATATGAGGACGGGATATGAAGTCAAAAGCTTCCTCCTTTGTTTATTTTCCTTCCCAACAAGGATTAGGAAGGAAAACCGGGCAACGCCAGGTACTCAGCTAGTATCTATATATATAAAACTCAACGTGTGTGTGTGTGTGTGTGTGTGTGTGTATGTATGTATGTATGTTCCACAAAAACTTCCAAACGGCTAAAGAAATTAACATGAAACTTGGCACACATGTTACTTATATGTCAGCAACAAACATAGAATAGGTGATTTAACTCTTACTCACCCCCATTTGCCAGGGGCGGGGTTTATGTTTAAAGTCCCATACAAGTTAATGGGAAAGATGCTACTGCATAACTTCCAAACGGCTGGAGATATTTTGATAATACTTGGTCACATGTTACTTAGGTGGTAGCCCTTGGGGGGTGTATGGTAGTGGTGGTATGGTATAGGTATATAAGGGGTTAATGTTAACCCTAGAAGAGTTTGTGACGCTAGGCTGAGGGCTGGTATGCTGAATCAGTGTTCCGGCCTATCGCCGCCCTTCCCAGTAACGATAGGTGCATAAAATAACTGAAGGTCCACAAGGAGATTTGAACTTGAAGTTGAATAACGTTTACTGAAGTGCTTGCAATATTCACGGTACAGTCACAGTCTCATACAAACAGTCCTTTGGTTACTTAGCGACTGGCAGTAGTTGCGGCCCTTGAGCTAGACAATAAGTCTCTTAATTTAGGAAGAGATTTGCAGATCCATCCGGATTTAGGGGAGGTATTAGGTCCGGAGATGCTGCAGAGTGTTTGTGAGGTGATACACTCTATAATTATAATCGTTCAGATGTTGCCGCAAGGCTCAGGCCTAACTCACTGCGATTACTGCTGTACAGGTCTTGCTTGCTTGACAGCCCACGAGGTAAGAGAGAGAAACATGGCCGCCGCTCCCTTATATGGGCAGGGGGCATGGCGAATCTGATTGGTCCGAACGTTTGCGACATGGTGAGATGGGATTGCTTACGTCACAGGCTCGAAGGCCCTGCAACACCATGGAAACAAGTAATTAACCATTTATTTACATTTATACTATACTATTTATATTATCTATGCATAAATTACTAATTATACGTTAAGATAGAGGCGACTAGGGGTAGACTAGATTACAGGGATCCCTACGTCCTAGGGACTCTGGCTATGGGGACCCATAAATGAATAAGTACCGTATGAAATGCGGTACTGGGACACCAAACTTATATGTCCACTTAAAATATAGGATAGTTAATTTAATGCTTAACTACCCCTATTTGTGAGTGTCAGGGTTTTTGTTTAAAGACCCATACAAATCAATGGGAAATGTATGTTCCCACATAACTTCTGTATGGCTGGAGATATTTCAATACCTGGTACACATATTACGGGTCGGGAAAGGAGGTCAGGATAGGAGGTCAAGATAGGAGGTCGGGATAGGAGGTCGAGATAGGCGGTCAGGATAGGAGGTCGAGATAGGAGGTCGGGATAGGAGGACGGAATAGGAGGTCGGGATAGGAGGTCAAGATAGGAGGTCGGGATAGGAGGACGGAATAGGAGGTCGGCATAGGAGGTCGGGATAGGAGGTTGAGATAGGAGGTCGGGATAGGCGGTCAGGATAGGAGGTCGAGATAGGAGGCCGGGATAGGAGGACGGAATAGGAGGTCGGCATAGGAGGTCGGGATAGGAGGTCGAGATAGGAGGTCGGGATAGGAGGTCAAGATAGGAGGTCGAGATAGGAGGACGGAATAGGAGGTCAGGATAGGAGGTCGGGATAGGAGGTCAGGATAGGAGGTCGAGATAGGAGGTCGGGATAGGAGGTCGGGATAGGAGGTCGAGATAGGAGGTCGAAATAGGAGGACGGGATAGGAGGACGGGATAGGAGGTCGGAATAGGAGGTCGGGATAGGAGGTCGAGATAGGAGGACGGGATAGGAGGTCGAGATAGGAGATTGAGTTAGGAGGTCGGGGTATGAGGACAGGATAAGAGGACGGGATAGGAGGTCGAGATAGGAGGTGGAGATAAGAGGACGGGATAGGAGGATGGGATAAGAGGTCGGGATAGGAGGTCAGGATATGAGGACGGGATAGGAGGTCGGGATAGGAGGTCGAGATAGGAGGTCGAGTTAGGAGCTTGGGATATGAGGACGGAATAAGAGGACGGGATAGGAGGTCGAGATTAGAGGATGGCAAAGGAGATCGGGATAGGAAGTCGGGATATGAGGACGGGATAGGAAGTCGAGATAGGAGGACGGGATAGGAGGTCGGGAAAGGAGGTCGAGATAGGAGGAGGGGATAGGAGGATGGGATAGGAGGATGGTATAGGAGGTTGGGATAGAAGGGTGGGATAGGATGGTGGGATAGGAGGTCAAGTTAGGAGGTCAGGATATGAGGTGGAGATAGGAGGTGGAGATAGGAGGACGGGATAGGAGGTCGGGATCGGAGGTCGGGATTTGAGGACGGGATAGGAGGTCGAAATAGGAGGACGGGACAGGAGGTCGGGACAGGAGGTCGAGATAGGAGGATGGGATAGGAGGACTGGATAGGAGTTCGGGGTATGAGGACGGGATATGGGGTTGGGATTTGACAACAATATATGGGGATGGGATATGAAGTCAAAAGTTTCCTCCTTGTTGATTTTCCTCCCCAACAAGGATGAGGAAGGAAAAACCGGGCAATTCCGGGTACTCAGCTAGTATATATATATATATATATATATATATATATATATATATATATATATGAATCTATGTATATGTGTGTGTATATATGTGAGCAAGTGAATCTATGTGTGTGTGTGTGTGTGTATATACTGTGTGTGTATGTATATATATATATATATATATATATATACATATATATATACACACACATAAACACATACATAGATTCACTTGCTCACATATATACACACACATATACTGTACATAGATTCACTTGCTCACATATATAGGCACATACATAGAGATACACACACACACACATATATATGTATACAGATCATACAGACACACTGACATACAATCACTCACATATATGCACAGTCACTTATACTAAGGCCCCAGCCATCCCTCTCTGCACAGGCCCATACATAGAGATACACACACATATATACATACACACACACTGACATACAATCACTCACATATATTTACAGTTACTTACAGTAACCAACCCCTCTGCATAGACTAAAGTTTCTGGCCGGGATATGCTGTGGGCGGGGCTTCTCTCTGCCTCCTCTGCTCCTGTCTCCTCCGTGTGGAGAGGAGCAGAGAAATAGCTGATAATGACAGGGTGAGTGGCGCCCCCTTCCTGCAGGGAGGGCACAGCACCCTCCATTAAACCCCATACAACTCAACAGCAACGGATCCTTTTTACTGCACCTGTCACCCTGAGTCTGTAGCTCCTTTTGTGAGGGCACTTTAGGGGCATGTGAGGAAAAGGGCAGGGGCTCCAGCCCCCTTTTACCCCTATGTGTGCACATCCCTGGGGTTTACCAAAATGTAGATGGAGGACTGGAGTAAAATTTTGGACAAAAGGCAAAAAACTGGACTTTTCGTAAGGCTCTGGACTTAAAGTAGTGATACAATTAGAAGAGAATGTGGAATCTTCATTTGTGCTTATAGTCGTTTTGTTTTTCTTTGTCAAACTATTTGTCTGAGAGACTGTTTGACAAAGAAAAACAAAACGACTATAAGCACAAATAAAGATTCCACATTCTCTTCTAATTTTATCACCACTTTCAGCAGAGACTCAGCAAATAAATAAGATAGTCCGCCAAAATTGGTAAATTCTCAAAGCCGATCTATACCTGGCCAAAATGCTTCCTGACCAACCACGGTTCACATATAGAAGAGCTCCATCTCTAGAAAGTATTTTTGCCCCAAGCCAAATTAGGAGACAAAGATCCAAAACCATGAAACAAGTTGACATATGTGGAAAACTATTGAAGAAAGGGAGCTTCAAATGTCATAAAAGGGTGTGAAGAAGCAGTAAAAAAGGTTGGGGCGCTCTCTCGTGGGTGATGGGGGCGTGGTAGGATTGTCAGAAACCCCTGCACTCTGGGTGGTGTGATGTCCCGCTGAGGTTATCACCGGTGACAACACCTCACCTAGCGAGTGGGAAGTGGAAGGTGATCGCGGCAGTTGTGCTGCTTGAGACCCCCTGTCCGTGACCGCGAGGGGGTACGGAAATGATGAGACCAGGAAAAGGAGAGGAAAAAATCGGGGGGTTCAAAACGAGCGCTACTGGTGGAATAAAAGGATTCGGAACACCAATAAAGCACAGGACAGTTTATTATAGTTTAGAGCAATAGGACAACGCGTTTCGACACCAGCATTTGCCTTCTTCAGGTCCATAAAACAAATAATTTCGGCGTCCTGGAGCCTGTGTTATGATATGATGGCAGACCAGAGCAGAAGATCGCCGATAATACTGATCAGTGCTATGCCTATGCATAGCACTGAACAGTATTAGCAATCTAATGATTGCTATCAATAGCAAAAAGTGTTAAATAAATGTACATTTTTTTTAAGTTAATAAAAATTTGAAAAATACCCTCCCCCAATATAGAGTTAAATCTCCCCTTTTCCCAATTTTAATTAAAAAAGCATAAACAATTATAAATAATAAACATATTTGGTATCGTCGCATGCGTATATGTTCAAACTATAAAAATGTTATGTCAATGATCCCATGCAGTAAACGGCATAAACGTAAAAATAAAAAAAAAAGTCCAAAATTTCAAATTGCAAAAGAAAATCGATAAAAAGTGATCAAAAAGTCACATCATGCAAGAGAGATGCTACAAAAAACTACAGATCATGGCACAAAAAATGACCCCCCCACACATATACGGAAACATGAGAAAGTTATATGTGGTCAAAATAGTTAGTTTTTAAAAGCAGCAAGCATCACAATAATAGAAAAGTATGTAATCATTGGTATCATTTTAATTGTATTGACCCACAAAAATAAAAAAAAGTAAATTGTACAGCATGAAAACAACCCCCCAACCCCAATTAGCAAAATTGTGATTTTCATTGAAATTTTCTTACACAAAAAATAATTATTTGGGTTTACCATACATTTTAGGGTAAGATGAGTGATGTCACTACAAAGTACAATTGGTCTCACAAAAAAAAAGCCCTCATATGGGTCTGTGAATGAAAATGTAAAAGAGTTATGGATTTTAGAAGGCGAGGAGGAAAAAACGAAATCGTAAAAATAAAAATTTTAAGGCCAAAATGGGCTGTGTCCTTAAGTTGTTAAAATCTCCCTTATCCCGTGGATAGGGTATAACTTCTTCAGATGGGAATACCCCTTACATTTTTCCCAGGACACTCACAGTCCACACATTACATTTCATAGCTAGTCATCTCTAGGGACGAGGGTTCCCAAACCAAATATAGCACACCTCCTTCAACTAGATCATTGACAGAGTTTCTGTGCCATTACTCAGGCCGTGCTACAACACAACACTCAGACAACCTCCATACAGCTGCTACTCAGGAATTTATCACTTGTTTGGGCTTCCAGCCCAAGGCGTATAAGTCAAAACATTCTTTCATTTCACAGGTTGCTAAAGGTTCTCCAACCATCTTACATGGTTCCACCAAACACACATCTTCTAAATAGTCTCTCTCTAGTTCTCTCCTACTATCACTTGTGCACAGTATTTCAATGCCACAACTCAAACACGTTCTTCAGTGCCTGGCATTTCTTTGGATGGCACTGGTATCACCTTGTGAAAGCTGGCATTCAGCCAGGAAGATTATTATCCATGCTGCCTAGTGAACCTGTCAGGACATGGTGGTACCTCAATGCACAACACTCCATTACACTATATTCAAGATGCTTAAACAGTATATAGGACACTCCAAATATAGAATACATACTTAAAATTCTTGTAATAAAAGGCACACTTCAAGTATTTTTTTATATTGATAACCTCACTTACAGGGCTTTCAGTGCAGATCTTTATAAAAGTGTATTACTGTGAATTAGCCATACATAAAAAATGTAAGTATCCAATAAATCCTGATAACATGCTCAGAACATAATTTTCTGGTAAAGAACCCAATTTTAATAATGAGCCTATCCCCCTCACAAGCATGTGTAACTGCTAAGAAATACCCCAATTTCATTGTGTCTGTTGACATTAGAATTATTAACCATATAAAGAAAGATGATTCTGCCTTCCATTAACTTTTATCACCATGCATTTACTTTAATATTGGAAACTCTGCTCTGTGTAATGTGTATCTGTCATTTGTATGCAATGAAGGCATCACAGTGCAGGAGTCATAAGGTCAGCTGATAATCTAGAAGCCATATTTATAGTCAGTGAAAGACAGGAGTGTAAAAATAGCTGGAAATTGAATTAAAGGTGCAGTCCTAAATTTATAATGTATCTCGGTTTTACCTGCTACTTTATTACCCTACAAAGATGGGTCATGTTCAAACAAAGAATTTTTATATGTCACGCCAAATGCAACCAGACTGGCCACCTTAAGGTAAAGGTATGCCAAGGAGTTGTGTGTATGATAGGTAGATAGATAGATGGATAGATAGATATATGTGTGTACATATGATAGAAGTATGCAGGATAGATATGTGTATGTATGATAGATGTTTGCTTGTTTGTGTGATGAATGAATGTAAAATAGATGTAAGTGTGATAGATGTGTGCATGTATGATGTATGTATGATAGATGTATGTATGATGTAGGTATGTATGATAGATGTATGCATGTTTGTATATATTAGATGTGTGTGAAAGATGAGGAGTCTGAAGGAGGAGGTGGACAGAGGGGTCTGGAGAAAGAGACACATAGAGGTGTCTGGAGAAGGAGACAGACAGAGGGGTCTGGAGGATAAGGCAGACAGAGGGGTCTAGAGAAAGAGACAGAGAGGGGTCCAGAGGAGGGGGGCAGACAGAGGAATCTGGAGGAGGAAGCGGACAGAGGAGTCTGGAGGAAGAGGTGAGTAGAGGAATATGGAGGAGGAGGACATAGGGGTCTGGAGGAGGAGGCAGACAGGGAAGTCTGGAGTAGGACAGAGAATTCTGGAGGAGAAAGCAGACAGAGGGGTCTGGAGGAGGAACTGGATAGAGGGATCTGGAAGAGGAGGTTGACAAAGGGATCTGGAGGAGGAAGACTGAGGGGTCTGGAGGAGTCTAACTGAAAAGAAACAGTTTGTGGCAGTATTATTATTATAGATAAAGTTTGTGCAAGGGGGTACAGTTTTTGACAGGGTTATATTCAGATGGAACAGTGTATAGCAGCGTTATATTAATAGGGCATGATGTCTGGCAGGGTTTTATTCAGGTGGCTTAGTTTCTGGGTATGGTCTGTGGTGGTTATGGTGGTGGTTGTTGTCATTTTGTCAGTATAGGATGTCCTCCTAAACTCAGGTGACAGACATAATATTATTGCTCTTAGAGGTATTCCCAACATTTTAAATAATCCCCTACGCTCAGGATAGGGGATATCAAGGTGATTGGTGGGGTCTGACTGATGGTACACCCATCACTAGAAAAGAGGAGTAATGTCCCCATAAATGAATAGAGTGGACCAGTGCTTCATGCATTCTCTATGGAGAGGAACTGCTCCATAAACCATGAATAGAGTGTTGCTCGTGTATGTGCAGTGTGTTGTGTACAGTAGTGGGAGAATATTAAAGAAAGAGGCTGGTTGTGGTTAGGGGCATGTATGAGGGTTTGGTTGGGGCAGTGTCTGAGGATTTGGTTAGGGGCGTAGCTGGGCTATGGGCTCTAGCCCCGGGTCTTTTGGAGATCTAGCAATGCCCTTGACAAATATAGAATAGAGCTAGAAAAAGAAACATTTTGAAAAAATTGGTATTTCCAACCATTAAAAAAGCTATTTTTTCCATATGTTTTTCATGAAAACCAGATGATTTTTTACAGCTGAAAATACCAGTAAACATACGTTTCACACCCTGGGCTTAAGTAAATCCCTGCCAGTGGATAATTGCACTTGTTTTATGGGGGGGAAAATGCACTCCTCTTCATGAACCCAGGTGCATCATCATGCATCATACTGCACCATGTGGCAGTATCAGAAATCTAAACCCTCTCTGTGCCAAGCCTTACCTACTTGATATGTAAGGCGCAGACTTTTTGACTATTTGTGTCAGGCACAGACCTTAATAAATTTCCCTGACCCCCCAATCGCCTTGCATGGGAAATTATTGTTACATAGTAAAATAGTTAAGTTCTGAAAAAAGAAAACAATGTCAAGTTCAACCTATAACACCATTGTATTGATCCAGAAAAAGGCAAAAAAATAACTGAAACTAGGGGGAAATTCCTTCATGGCTCCAAATATGGGAATCAGAAACTAGTTACCATAGCTTGTAATATAACATGTTTAACGAAAGGCATCCATCGCCCTTTCAAATTTGATCAATAAGTCAACTATCGCAACATCATGCAGCAGAGAGTTCTATTGCCTCATTGCTTTCACAGTAAAGAATCCCTTTCTTTGATGATGGTAGATCCTTCTTGCCTCAAGATGTAAAGGATGGCCCTTGCAATAGTTATAGGTATAGAAAAAAAAAGATCAATTCATATATTTTTACAGTGGTTAATTAGGTAGATCATCCATCCTGGGCTGTTTCCCATATTGAGGCGACTTTCCTCTACCCTGCCGCACTATATCTATGATCAGAAAGCTAAATGAATGGGCCACACTTGTGGTAAATGGCATGGTAGGAGACTGTACATACATACAGGGGTCTGGCCCTTTCTACATCAGTGGAGCGTAGACAAACTCTTTATATCTCAGTAAGGCTGGGCCTGTACGTACACTCTACTACCACTCTACTTCCATGCCGTTTATCGCAAGTTAAAAGGCTGGAAGCCCCTTTATCTGCCATAGGCTGTCGGATTGTGGCAAAGTGATATATGGAAGCACTTTAATGGCTATAAAGAGACATCTGGGGAGATGAGATTAATATGGATGGGAGGCCATGGATATATATAACACATCTATGTTGGTGACATAGGTGCCAGTGTTTATCCTGCTAATGTAGGAATAAATAGTAACCAGGAATTGGGCAGATATCGTTCATCTTTGTGAGCCATCATATTTGATTCTTTGCCATATGCTTTTTCGTAACTGGGAATATCTATGCGTACAAGTATATGAGTACCTTTATCATGGGTCTTAATAAACTGATTATAGTATCTAAGGCACTCACTAATGAGAGGAATAAATATAAATGTCCTGTTTGGACGTGTCCTTTGAATCAAATTGAGGAATATCAAGTCTACCTATAGTGTTTGACTCGTGTTTGTGAACATGTTGTAGCGAAATGCGTCGGATTTTATCTGTATATAGCAACAATTGTGTGTTGTCTTGTTGGTGGAGTAATTGGTGTATAGCAACAATTGTGTGTTGTCTTGTTGGTGGAGTAATTGGTGTATAGATATAATTGTGGAATAGTGCAAGTATTGATATATACCCAGCCCTGCTACTATATAATATATGTTTATTTTTTTTATGGTACTGTAGATACATAACATTAGCTCCTGCCTATATAGGGTTCCCCTCATGATAGGGAGCGATAAAAGGTTCCTGAGGGGAGTCACCCTTATTATTGCATGAATAGGCAGGGGGATAAGGGACAGTTAGGGCCTATGACAGGGAGCTCAGAGCAAGAATTATCTGAGCTAACCAAGCTATCGCCCTGTTGACTGGTTAGTTCAACAATAGTCTCCTAACACAAAAGACAGTGTTCTCCTTCATATAAAACAGTTATTGTGTATTATTTTTTGTTTTTATTAATATCACGAGTGTGTTCTTGTAAAGTATATATTTATTTTTTAATTGTAGACCATTAAAAGCTATGTTTTTGGGCTAGTCTATTTTTTGATATTTGTGTTGCCTACATACCCTCTACAAGATCATTATGCCCCCCTGTGCCCCACACATTCTGCTTACAAGAATTATAATTCCCCTTGAGCCCTACATTCCCCCTACAAGAATATTATGCCCCTCTGAGTATCATTACGGTACATCTCCAGTGTTTTCCTGTAAGCACCATGACACCACCCAAGACATCTTTTTTTCCAAACGGAATAACCTCAAGTAACAAGTTCCAGTTTAGCCCCTGTCCTTCTTATAATTAGGTGCCCAAAATTACAGTCATGGCCGTAAATGTTGGCACCCCTGAAATGTTTCAAGAAAATGAAGTATTTCTCACAGAAAAGGATTGCAGTAACACATGTTTTGCTATACACATGTTTATTCCCTTTGTGTGTATTGGAACTAAACCAAAAAAGGTAGGAAAAAAATGTAATTGGACATAATGTCCCACCAAACTCCAAAAATGGGCTGGACAAAATTATTGGCACCCTTAACTTAATATTTGGCAGCACACATATTGGAAAAAATAATTGAAATCAGTCACTTCCTATAACCATCAATAAGCTTCTTACACTTCTCAGCCGGAATGTTGGACCACTCTTGCTTTGCAAACTGCTCCAGGTCTTTCTTATTGGAAGGGCGCCTTTTCACAACAGCAATTTTAAGATCTCTCTACAGGTTTTCAATGGGATTTAGATCTGGACTCATTGCTGGCCACTTCAGAACTCTCCAGAACTTTGTTGCCATCCATTTCTGGGTGCTTTTTGACGTATGTTTGAGGTCATTGTCCTGCTGGAAGACCCAAGATCTCAGATGCAAACCCAGCTTTCTGACACTGGACTGTACAGTGCAACCCAAAATCCGTTGGTAATCCTCAGATTTCATGATGCCTTCCACACATTCAAGGAACCGAGTGCCAAAGGCAGCAAAACAACCCCAAAACATCATTGAACCTCCACCATATTTAACTGTAGGTACTGTGTTCTTTTCTTTGTGGGCTTCATTCTGTTTTCGGAAAACAGTAAAATGATGTGCTTTACCAAAAAGCTCTATCTTGGTCTCATCTGTCCACAGGGTGTTTTCCCAGAAGGACTTTGGCTTACTCAAGTTAATTTTGACAAAATGTAGTCTTGCTTTTTTATGTCTCTGTGTCAGCGGTGGGGTCCTCCTGGGTCTCCTGCCATAGTGTTTCATTTCATTTAAATGTTGACGGATAGTTTGCGCTGTCACTGATGCTCCCTGAGCCTGCAGGACAGCTTGAATATCTTTGGAACTTGTTTGAGGCTGCTTATCCACCATCCAGACAATCCTGCGTAGACACCTTTCATCAATTTTTATCTTCTGCCCATGCCCAGGGAGATTAGTTACAGTACCATGGGTTGCAAACTTCTTGATAATGTTGCGCACTGTGGACAAAGGCAAATCTAGATCTCTGGAGATGGACTTGTAACCTTGAGATTGTTGATATTTTTCTACAATTTTGTTTCTCAAGTTCTCAGACAGTTCTATTCTCCTCTTTCTGTTGTCCAAGCTTAGTGTTGCACACACAGACACAATGCAAAGACTAAGTAAACTTCTCTCCTTTTTATCTGCTTTCAGGTGTGATTTTTAAATTGCCCACACCTGTTTCTTGCCCCAGGTGAGTTTAAAGGAGCATCACATGCTTGTAACAATCTTATTTATCCACAATTTTTAAAAGGTGCCAATAATTTTGCCCAGCCCATTTTTGGAGTTTGGTGTGACATTATGTCCAATTTGCTTTTTTTTCCGCCCTTTTTTGGTTTGGTTCCAATACGCACAAAGGGAATAAGTATGTGTATAGCAAAACGTGTTACTGCAATCCTTTTCTGTGAGAAATTCTTCATTTTCTTGAAAAATTTCAGGGGTTCCAACATTTACGGCCATGACTGTATATACTGGTACTGATAATTCCTCTCACAAAGGTTGTACAGGGTAAGCCACCAACAGTGGAGGCTACTTTCCAAAGCTTTTATCACTTTGACCCTTTCTAAAAAGATCTAAATTTAGCAAGGTTTTTATTTTATTTTTTGCTATGTTTCAGGGCTACAGAGATATCAATCATGTGCACAGGCCCTAAGAGATCAGCAATGCATTATTTATGCTGTGTCTGTCACCCTAGATTCTAATAGAAAAAATTTTGGTTGAGGAAATGCTGATTTTTACTATTTTAAAGAAAAATAAAAACTTAGGACTTGGGCACATCTGTCACTGTCAGGAGTGACGCAAGTAGTAATGTAATAGAGATGACTGGGATAAGGATGATTTATTACGGGAGCGCTGCTCTATTCAGGAAGCATTATCATGTGATGATGGTTGCAGTGCAAGATCATTAGAAAATCTCAGTAGAAGAAAGCGGTCCGTTAAATGTACAACTATTGGCAACCTGACAAGAGACACAAACAAACAAAAACCAGAGAGAGGGAGAGAATGTTGAATATTGTGATTAACCAAATCTTTACAATTCATTAATCTTCCTTTTTAAGATGTTCTGCATATTTCAGTGCCAAGGAAATTCCATAACGGGATCACTTATATCCGTTTATTCTTTGTTGAAAGGCTAGTGACTAAGTCTCACCAGTGGTCAGCACACTTCTGTGGTCTTTTATTAGATAATCTCTTGGACAGGTCACTACCTCCAACAGGATTAGTGCAGTATCCGAGGTTAAAAAAAAACCTTCCCCCATTAAGGTATTTAGAGTTGGATTTTTTTCAGTGATATCATATAAATCTGTTCTGTGAGTTGTCTATAATGCACCCTGAACTTTTTTACATTTGTAAACTCATGTTACGTGTTTCTTTTCTTTACAGCCATCTAATGGTGAAACTGTAAAGTGCTTGTGATATCAGGTCCAATGGGCTTTAGCCTACTCATTGTAATAGCACAACTCTAGAACCTGTCTCCCTAGCCCAGCCTTGTTCTTAGCAGAGGACAGACATTTGGCTTAGACCAGTTAGGTCAGAGACATGCTCAGAGTAACCAGTTCAGTCTGGCTCAGCCAAAAGGGTAGTGCAGTTTCTATATACTATGGTGTACCAGTGATATCTGTCTTGCCTGTACTGTGGAAAACAATTGTTTTAAAATCAACTGGTGCCAGAAAACAGTTTTGTTAATTACTTCTATTTAAAAATCGTAATCCTTCCAGTACTTATCAGCTGCTGTATGCTCCTGAGGAAATTCTTTTATCTTTGAATTTCTTTTCTATCTGATCACAGTGCTCTCTGCTGACACCTCTGTCCATATCAGGAACTGTCAAGAGCAGGAGCAAATTCCCATAGCAAACCTCTCCTGCTCTAACAGTTCCTGACATGGACAGAGGTGTCAGCAGAGAGCACTGAGGTCAGACAGAAAATAAATTAAAAAGAAAAAAACTTCTTCTGTAGCATGCAGCAGCTGATAAGTACTGGAAGTACTGGATTAAGATTTTAAATAGAAGTCATTTATAATCTGTTTAACTTTCTGACTCCAGTTGATTTAGAAAAAAAATAATTCAGCCAGAGTACCCCTTTAAGGCCCATTTCACTCTACGTAATTACTCCGTTTTCAAAGTTCCATCTAAAAATCGGCAGTAAAACGGCAGTTACAAAATCCTATACAGCCGTTAGAAAATCCCATTATAGTCTATGGGATTTTTCTAATAGCCATTTTAATCCGTTATAGCCCGTTATTAATAACAGCCGTTATTTTGTGACGGACGATAGTAGCGGGAGAAATAGTTCATGAGCTACCAAGGAACCTCTCCTTAGAAGCACCACTTTACTTCTGTCACTTTGTCGTTGAAACTTATTATGAGACTGGTTAATATTGCCAAGTTTGCCAAACAGTTTACTTTGTTATGCTATCATCAGTGTCTGGCTTCATCATTATGCTCATAACACCGTGGGCACTATATTGACACACTTCAGACATATTACACTAGGAGTGCCACTGGGGGTCAGTGACTTACACAATTCATGCAACTCCCCTAGTTTCCAATGGTGTGTAAGTGTGTGCACTAGGGACATTCCTTAACCCCTTAACGACGCCGGACATAAACGTACGTCCAGGTGAGCTGGTACTTAACGCACCAGGACGTACATTTATGTCCTATACATAACCGCGAGCATCGGAGCGATGCCCGGGTCATACGCGGCACGTCCCAGCTGCTGATAGCAGCCAGGGACCCGCCGGTAATGGCAGACATCCGCGATTGCGCGAATGTCCGCCATTAACCCCTCAGATGCCGTGATCAATACAGATCACGGCATCTGCAGCATTGCGGAAACTAAAATGGATAATCGGATAGCCTGCAGCGCTGCCGCGGCGATCTGATCATCCAGCATGGCAGCTGGAGGTCCCCTCACCTGTCTCCACTGCCTTCCATGGGTCTTCTGCTCTGGTCTGCGATCGAGCAGACCAGAGCAGAAGATGACCGATAATACTGATCAGTGTTATGTCCTATGCATAGCACTGAACAGTATTAGCAATCGAAAGATTGCTATAAATAGTCCCCTTTGGTGACTATTAAAGTGTAAAAATTAAAGTAAAAAAAGTGGAAAAAAATTTGAAAAACCCCTTCCCCCAATAAAAATGTAAATTGTCCCATTTTCCCTATTTCACCCCCAAAAAGTGTAAAAATATATATATTTTATATACATATTTGGTATCGTATATATCCCAACTTTTAAAATAAAATGTTAATGATACTGTACAGTGAACGGCTTGAACGTAAAAAAAAAAAAAGTCCAAAATAGCTGCTTTTTTTTTTATAACATTTTATTCCAAAAAAATTTATCAAAAATGTAGTAAAAGTTTTATATAAGCAAATATGGTATCAATAAAAAAGTACAGATCACGGCACAAAACATGAGCCCTCATACTGTTGCTTATACGGAAAAATGAAAAAGTTATAGGTCTTCAACATAGGGGGATTTTAAACGCACTAATTTGGTTAAACAGTTTGCAATTTTTTTAAAGCGCAACAGTAATAGAAAAGTATATTATCATTTTAATCGTATTGACCCAAGGAAAAAAGAACACATGTCATTTTTACCGTAAATTGTATGGTGTGAAAACAAAACCTTCCAAAATTTGTAAAATTGCAGTTTTCTTTTTAATTTCCCCACACAAATAGTATTATTTTGGTTGTGCCATACAATTTATGGTAAAGTGAGTGATGGCATTACAATGGACAACTGGTCGACCTCATACTAGTCTGTGTATGAAAATATAAAAGAGTTATGATTTTTTTAAGGCGAGGAGTCCTTAAGGCCCAAATGGGCTGCGTCCTTAAGGGGTTAAGAGCCAGAGGTCCCACTCCTGCTAGTGTGATTCAGGCTTGTAATGTCTGGAACTTAGCTCAACACCCTTGTATTCCTGGCTAAGGGTGCGTTCCCACAGGGCGTATACGCAGCGTATTTAACGCTGCGCAAAATTTATGGCAGCAGCGGGAAATACGCTGCGTATCCCTTGCTCACTATACACACAGGGCTTTCCGGCGGCAGCCCTATGTGTGTAGTGAGTTTTGGAGGCGGAGCCGCGCGTCACAGACACGCCGGCATATGGCTCCGCCTCCAAAACTCACTACACACATAGGGCTGCCGCCCGAAAGCACTGTGTGTATAGTGAGCAAGGGATACGCAGCGTATTTCCCGCTGCTGCCATAAATTTTGCGCAGCGTCAAATACGCTGCGTATACGCCCTGTGGGAATGCACCCTAAATGTTGCATTGCTGCACCCCTGATCAGCACCGAAACACTCAGTGCTGCCATAGTGCTCAGCAACTCGTACTCTGACTGCCCGTTACACATGTTCCAGTCCTCTTATCACACTACTGCTATCACATGACACCTTGTCCTCACAAATAATCTCAGGAGCGGACAGGTCAGTACTTCATATCATTTCAGTAGGTGACCCCTATTGATAGTCACACTGGGTTATATTTGTTTTCTATGTATTTTGATCTCTCATCATCTATTCTTGTTGTTGTTTTTTTTCTACACCTTGTCTATTATTGCATAAGTACTAGTCTCATATCATTTTTGGTTATTGTCCATACAGACCCAACTTGATCAAGGTCCAGGCAGGACTTAAATGTGGAAATAAATATAGAATGTTGATTGGACTGTATATTATCCTATATTAAGCCAGTAATCCAGAAATATGCTGTGGGTATTGTATGGATTGAGAGGGTGTATGTGTCTTTGAGGCCTACAATGTTTATGTTTTTATTACATCTTGTTAAAATGTATATTGTATTGTATCTAAAATATGTAAATAGTTGTCTACAGGGACATGCCTGACAGGCCAATGGAGGAGATATTAGAGAGTTAAACTGTTATAGGTGTCCTGTAGCCTTTTGAACTTTATTTGACCTGTTAGTGAAGATAATTCATCAGTCCTCGTAACCTATGTTCCTCCGGCATTTTACCTCATCTAGTCTCGGTCTCATCTGAGGCCTTCAAGTAAAGCCTGGGATACTGCTGTAGTAGTGATGTTACATATGCAGTATACAGTGACCCCCCCCGACCTACGATGGCCCCCGACATACGATCATTTCAACATACGATGGTCTCACAGAGGCCATTGCATGTTGAAGGCAGCATCAACATACGATGCTTTTGTATGTCGGGGCCATCGCATAAACGGCTATCCGGCAGCGCTGACTGCTTCAGCTGCCGCCGGATAGCCGTTTACGGTGCCCCGTGTGGTCCGCTGACGATCACTTACCTGTCCTCGGGGCTCCGGTGCGTCCTCTTCGGGATCCCCTGCATCGTCGGCGCTCTCCATCATCGTCATCACGTCGCTGCGCACACCGTCCCATCATCCAATAGGAGTGGCGTGTGTAGCAACGTGATGGTGGCAACGGAGAGCGAGGATGCCGGGGAAGCAGAGGCCTTACCGGAGCGTCGGGGACTCCCTGGGGACGCGGCAACAGCGATGGATGGCGACATCCAGGGCAGCGGTGACGTGCGGTGACGGCCTGGAGCGGCGGAGACACGTGAGTACAACCTTTAATACTAGTGGTCTTCAACCTGCGGACCTCCAGATGTTGCAAAACTAAAACTCCCAGCATGCCCGGACAGCCAACGGGTGTTGTAGTTTTGCAACATCTGGAGGTCCGCAGGTTGTAGACCACTGTCCTATACTTTACATTGCACGGATACATTGCAGAGCACCAGTTCTTTTACTTGGATTATTTTAGCATTCTGGTGAAGGGTGTATATTTGTTTAAGGGGATCTGGATTGGGGTCTCTATCTTTTTAGGGGGTTTGTTTAACTGTAGTAACCTGGTCTGGGTACATGATCAAAGGGATCATGTATACTATCTGTGATTCAAATATCAGTTTGGGAGCATGTCCTATAAAAATGGGCAGGATATAGGTTAACAATAATCTGTACATTTCTTATGAGCATTTCCTGATTAGGCTGCATTTTTTTACATTGACTCTTCCTATTTCCCATTTTTTTTGTCCGCCTGGGTAATCTTCCTCCTCCTGGTGTTTGGTCGTCTTATATGTCCACTAATTAATATCCTGATTACATTATAAAATGCCTGTCGGAAAGGACTTCATTATATCCTATTCATATACACGGATCATTGCAAGGGGGATTGTGCGCACTGTTCTGCTAGAAACAATGAATTATGTATCTGATGTATTATTGAAATCATATTTTATCCATTATTAACAAGATACAGTCAGAAAATGCGACTAGAAATCCCTGTCGAAGGTCACAGCTGGGGTGACCTTATCTCAAACGCACAGCGGTGCCAGTATTAAGACTGGATTTTGTCTTAATTCTCAAGTCAAAGAGCACAAATTGAATATTCGTCTCTTTCATTAGGGTTCCTATTTGGGATGGCCATGAAATATGTCTTTGCTAGTAAAATGTTAACTGAAAAGGGATTAAAGTGCTGGATCTGCTTCATAATTGACACTGATATAACATCTTAATTCCGAAATTTTTCTGACATTACATGTGCTGGTGAAGTCAAGATAAGAGCTGTGTGGCATTTAGTTCTGGCTCATGTGATGGGGTAATTGTAGATTTGATGTAATGGCCAAGTAACACATATCCTGTCATTTCTGGTCAGATTTGCCGCAAATATGTCATAGGTAGGGGATATGGATATTTGCATTGCTTATACACATCAGAATGCTGACCAGACTGGTTTTGGATGTTAGTGGCTACAAACTGGCCAACAATACTTTTTTGGTGGAAGGTGTTGGGCATACAACAATATTTCTACAACTCTGTTTCTAGCATTTTGGTCACATAGAACAAGTCCTTCTTGTGTTCCTTTTTCAGCACATTAGGGATGATTAATCAAAATTGATGCAGAGGAAGAGTAGTGCAGTTGCCCACAGCAACCAATCAGTTTGCTTCCTTCATTTTTCAGAGGCCTTCTTAAAAATGAAAGAAGCAATCTGACTAGTTGCTGTGGCCAACTGTCCCACTCTGGCTATACAATGGTTTTTATAAGTTTCCCCATTGTCTCAGACTTGGCCTTTAACCCCTGCCATTTAACTTGTCATGATAATCATATGTCCAGTCTACTTAACCAAATAAAATTGGTGTAGCAAGCTGTGGATTTCCTTTTATATCAAAACTATAGAAACAAAGTTTCAAGTGTTTTTCATGGCCACAATGTAGTTACCAGAAAAAGGTGTCAATCATTTTACTACAGTTTTTTCTCTGTGTTGTTCCAGTCCTGGAACATTCCTCTTTACATTGCCCTGAATTATTACAAGAAGGGCTTTTATAAAGAGGGCTATCCATTTAACAGAAACATTGACTCTGCTTACCTCGAGTAACCTAATTGATTGACTTGTTTTTGCCAATGGCAGGCATTGGGGGACTATATGAGGACCACATAGACTTTAGATAGTTGAAGGTTGCCTGACAACTAATATTTAGTGTTGTATTATGAATAACATGGTTCATCCTGCCATTTTAACTGCTCCTATTTATTTCCTTGATACCCAGGGTGTTATTAAGTTCAGGTCATCTTTCACAGCTAAGAGTCTGACCAACGCCTCTTACATACCACATAAAAAAAGAGTTAGACATTTCTAAAAATCACCTACCCAATAAATATCATACAAATATTACATATTTACTAATGTGCACTTTATTGCTAGACTGCTGGGCCACTTCTGATTACCAGTCTCCAGGGCTGCCATCAGAATTTATGGGGCCCCTTACGCAGCTTGTAGTCTGGCTTTTTGTTTTCAAAGCGGCGAGCAGGCAATAGGGTGGGGAGGGGGGGGGGGTGATGGAGCCTGGCAGGGGGAGAGATTTCTTCCAGGGGTTGGAGCTGCACCCCCATATAGAGAGATTCAGCATATGCCTGGCACCAGGGAATGACACAGATAGAAGAGGGCCCCTTTGCAAAGAATGTGCCTGGGATTCCCCAGGTTAGGTAGTGTAGCATAGATTCCCCACATTAGGCAGTGTAGCCTAAATTCCCCACATTAGGTAGTGTAGCATAAATTCCCCACATTGGGTAGTGTAGCATAAATTCCCCACATTAGGTAGCATAGCATAGATTCCCCACAATAGGTAGCGTAGCATAAATTCCCCACATTAGGTAGCCTTAGCATAGATTCCCCACATTAGGTAGCATAGCATAGATCCCCCACAATATGTAGCTGGCATAAATTCCCCACATTAGGTAGCGTAGCATAGATTCCCCACATTAGGTGGTGTAGCATAAATTCCCCACATTAGGTAGCATAGCATAGATTCCCCACATTAGGTGGTGTAGCATAAATTCCCCACATTAGGTGGTGTAGCATAAATTCCCCACAATAGATAGTGTAGCATAAAGAACCCACATTAGGTAGTGTAGCATAAATTCCCCACATTAGGTAGTGTAGCATAAATTCCACACATTAGGTAGTGTAGCATAAAGTACCCACATTAGGTAGTGTAGCATAAATTCCCCACATTAGGTAGTGTAGCATAAATTCCCCACATTAGGTAGTGTAGCATAAATTCCACACATTAGGTAGTGTAGCATAAAGTACCCACATTAGGTAGTGTAGCATAAATTCCCCACATTAGTTAGTGTAGCATAAATTCCCCACATTAGGTAGTGTAGCATAAATTCCACACATTAGGTAGTGTAGCATAAAGTACCCACATTAGGTAGTGTAGCATAAATTCCCCACATTAGTTAGTGTAGCATAAATTCCCCACATTAGGTAGTGTAGCATAAATTCCCCACATTAGGTAGTGTAGCATAAATTCCCCACATTAGGTAGTGTAGCATAGATTCCCCACGTTAGGTGGTGTAGCATAAATTCCCCACATTAGGTGGTGTAGCATAAATTCCCCACAATAGATAGTGTAGCATAAAGTACCCACATTAGGTAGTGTAGCATAAATTCCCCACATTAGGTAGTGTAGCATAAATTCCCCACATTAGGTAGTATAGCATAAAGTACCCACATTAGGTAGTGCAGCATAAATTCCCCACATTAGGTAGTGTAGCATAAATTCCCCACATTAGGTAGTGTAACATAAATTCCCCACATTAGGTAGTGTAGCATAAATTCCCCACATTAGGTAGTGTAGCATACATTACCCACATTAGGTAGTGTAGCATAAATTACCCACATTAGGTAGTGTAGCATAAATTACCCACATTAGGTAGTGTAGCATAAATTACCCACATTAGGAAGCAGCCTCCCCAACACACACGCACACACACACTCACTCTCACATTCACACTCTCACACGGCCTGTGCTACTTACATCTGCCTGCAAAGACTTCCTGGCAGAGGTGCACACTATAAGTGACGTCATAGGATGAGCCGCGCAGGAGGTCGGCGTCCCAGCGTGGCGTTTGTGATGATGTCTCTCACTGCGCTGTCACGATGCCGGCTGGCAGGAGGTGGATCCTCTGTGCCAGAGAGGGATAGCGAGGACCGTGCTAGTGGACCGGTTCTAAGACACTACAGGTTTTCACCAGAGCCCGCCGCAAAGCGGGATGGTCTTGCTGCGGCGGTAGTGACCAGGTCGTATCCACTAGCAACGGCTCACCTCTCTGGCTGCTGAAGATAGGCGAGGTACAAGGGAGTAGGCAGAAGCAAAGTCGGACGTAGCAGAAGGTCGGGGGCAGGCGGCAAGGTTCGTAGTCAGGGGAGATAGCAAAGTTCTGGTACACAGGGTATAAACACACAAAAACGCTTTCACTAGGCTCTAGGGCAACAAGATCCGGCAAGGAAGTGCAAGGGAGGAGACTAGATATAGCCAGGAAACAGATGGGAACCAATTAAGCTAATTGGGCCAGGCACCAATCATTGGTGCACTGGCCCTTTAAGTCTCAGGGAGCTGGCGCGCGCGCGCCCTAGAGAGCGGAGCCGCGCGCGCCAGCACATGACCGCAGGAGACGGGAACGGGTAAGTGACCTGGGATGCGATTCGCGAGCGGGCGCGTCCCGCTGTGCGAATCGCATCCCCAACGGCCATGACAGGGCAGCGCTCCCGGTCAGCGCTGACCGGGGAGCTGCAGGGAGAAAGGCGCCGTGAGCGCTCCGGGGAGGAGCGGGGACCCGGAGCGCTAGGCGTAACAGTACCCCCCCCCTTAGGTCTCCCCTTCTCTTTATCGGGTAACTGCCTCCCCTGGGATGAGGACACCGGGAAAGGAAGGAGGGATTCCTCAACGGCAGGCAGAACCGCAGGAGTAGGAATGGGGAGAGAGGGCAGAGGGCGAGACCTGGCACGGGGCAGTGTGACACCAGGACGGGGGCCATGGGGTGGCACAGAGGCTTGCCTGACGGGACTGGGAGGGGGGGAGGGGCATTTCCTGTGGCAGGCAGAGTCCTTAATGACCTTAGGGGGACCGGAAACAGGAGGAACCACAGGGTCACGGCAGGGAGTACTGGGAACCGGTTTTAGACAGTTCTTGGAACAAGAGGACCCCCAACTCCTGATCTCCCCAGTGGACCAATCCAGGGTAGGGGAATGAAGTTGAAGCCAGGGAAGTCCAAGGAGAATTTCCGAGGTGCAATTGGGGAGGACCAAAAGTTCAATCCTCTCATGATGAGATCCGATGCTCATAAGAAGGGGCTCCGTGCGGAAACGTATGGTGCAATCCAACTTGGCTCCGTTGACCGCGGAAACGTGGAGTGGCTTGACAAGACGGGTCACCGGAATGCGAAATTTATTCACTAGGGACTCTCGAATAAAATTTCCAGAAGCTCCAGAGTCCAGGCAGGCCACGGCTGAGAGAGAAGAGCTGGCTGAAGCAGAAATCCGCACGGGTACCGTGAGACGTGGAGGAGCAGACTTGGAACCAAGAGACGCCACACCCACGTGAGCTGGGTGCGTGCGTGCGTTTCCCAGGCGTGGAGGACGGATAGGGCAATCCACCAAGAAATGCTCGGTACTGGCACAGTACAGACAAAGATTCTCTTCCTTACGGCGATTCCTCTCTTCCTGGGTCAGGCGAGACTTATCCACTTGCATGGCCTCCTCGGCGGGAGGCCCAGGCGTAGATTGCAACGGATACTGTGGGAGAGGTGCCCAGAGATCTAAGTCTTTTTCCTGGCGGAGCTCTTGGTGTCGCTCAGAAAAACGCATGTCAATGCGGGTAGCTAGATGGATGAGTTCTTGCAGATTGGCAGGAATCTCTCGTGCGGCCAGCACATCCTTGATGCGACTGGATAGGCCTTTTTTGAAGGTCGCGCAGAGTGCCTCATTATTCCAGGATAATTCTGAAGCAAGGGTACGGAACTGTACGGCATACTCGCCAACGGAAGAATTACCCTGGACCAGGTTCAACAGGGCAGTCTCAGCAGAAGAGGCTCGGGCAGGTTCCTCAAAGACACTTCGGATTTCCGAGAAGAAGGAGTGTACGGAGGCAGTGACGGGGTCATTGCGGTCCCAGAGCGGTGTGGCCCAAGACAGAGCTTTTCCAGACAGAAGGCTGACTACGAAAGCCACCTTAGACCTTTCAGTGGGAAACAGGTCCGACATCATCTCCAGGTGCAATGAACATTGCGAAAGAAAGCCACGGCAAAACTTAGAGTCCCCATTAAATTTGTCCGGCAAGGACAGGTGGAGGCTAGGAGTGGCCACTCGCAGCGGAGGAGGTGCAGGAGCTGGCGAAGGAGATGATTGCTGAAGAAGTTGCGAATGTTGGCGCACAATGGTGGACACTTCCGACAGCTGGTGGGTTAGATGGGCGATCTGTCGGGCGATATCAGAGACAACTGGCAGGGGAACCTCAGCGGGATCCATGGCCGGATCTACTGTCACGATGCCGGCTGGCAGGAGGTGGATCCTCTGTGCCAGAGAGGGATAGCGAGGACCGTGCTAGTGGACCGGTTCTAAGACACTACAGGTTTTCACCAGAGCCCGCCGCAAAGCGGGATGGTCTTGCTGCGGCGGTAGTGACCAGGTCGTATCCACTAGCAACGGCTCACCTCTCTGGCTGCTGAAGATAGGCGAGGTACAAGGGAGTAGGCAGAAGCAAAGTCGGACGTAGCAGAAGGTCGGGGGCAGGCGGCAAGGTTCGTAGTCAGGGGAGATAGCAAAGTTCTGGTACACAGGGTATAAACACACAAAAACGCTTTCACTAGGCTCTAGGGCAACAAGATCCGGCAAGGAAGTGCAAGGGAGGAGACTAGATATAGCCAGGAAACAGATGGGAACCAATTAAGCTAATTGGGCCAGGCACCAATCATTGGTGCACTGGCCCTTTAAGTCTCAGGGAGCTGGCGCGCGCGCGCCCTAGAGAGCGGAGCCGCGCGCGCCAGCACATGACCGCAGGAGACGGGAACGGGTAAGTGACCTGGGATGCGATTCGCGAGCGGGCGCGTCCCGCTGTGCGAATCGCATCCCCAACGGCCATGACAGGGCAGCGCTCCCGGTCAGCGCTGACCGGGGAGCTGCAGGGAGAAAGGCGCCGTGAGCGCTCCGGGGAGGAGCGGGGACCCGGAGCGCTAGGCGTAACATGCGCACACCTCCGCCAGCAAGTCCCCACAGGCAGATGTAAATACCAGTTTAGTGGCAGGCAAGACTGGTTGCCCTGTAATTTGTGCACCGGGTCCCTCGGTAGGGCCGGCCCAGCCTTTGAGGGGGCCCGCCGCCTTTTCAAAGGATTCTGACTGATTGACTGACTGTATGTAGTCAGTCAATCAGTCAGTGCAGTGTACAGTGGCGAGCCCCCAGCGGTCAGTGAGTGACAGACATAGTCACTCACTGACAAGCTTAAAAAAAAAAAAGGACAGGGCCGGCCGGGCACCCCTAAAGCTTCGGGCCCCTTAAAGGTGCATGGGTTGTACCCCCCTGATGGAAGCCCTGCCAGTCTCTTTATGTCTCATGTGAGACCGCGATCAAGCAGTACCATGCATCAGAACAATAAACTTCTATATCTGCAATACTAGTAGCTACCACCATGTTTCTGGTGTCTATGGCCAGTTTAACCCTTTTGCATAATGCTCCATAAATGTATAGTGCAGCAAGCCAGAGCTATGAGCAAATGAAGAGGGCTGAGCTGCAATACCATATGCCATATAATAGGAGCTGACATAATCACCCAGTTTAATCGTTGTTCAGCTTCCTGCCTAGACTGTATTAGTTTTGAAGCAGTAGAAATGTAATTAAACGATAGATCACTGGTTATTCTTTAGCAGAAACAAAAAGTAAATGAACCGTTCACAATATGGCCTGATCCAGAACATTTAACTTCAATGAGAAGAGTGAGCATGTTCCTTAATGAACAGAACTGCGAGAAGAAAATACATTTTCTAGAGGAAGTCTTGCAGAATGTAGAATAGTTCTATTTTGTGCCAAACAAACGTTCAATTCCATCTTTATCAGTCCCTGTGCACCCAGAGCGTCTGTTTCCGTTATTCTACGAGGCAGCAGTGTGATTGGTTGCGTACATGAGTGCCCGCATGTCTATATCAAAGAGCATTCTTATGGAAACAACTCCAAGGAATAGTGTTTGGTAGGAATGAACAGATCAAATCTGACGAATCTGAATTTGTTACGAATTTCAGGATAAATTTGAGTCGCAACTAATGCAAATATCGCCGTGATTCGATTGCGCAAATCCCTTCATTAAACTCCATTTAGTGTGGTCCAGGCTCCAGGGCATCTAAAATGGTGGATCCACATGTGAGGACATGGAGCAAGGAATCCTGGGAAAGTGGGAATAAGGGTAGGCAGGATGACCCTGAATCACATGCAGCATTCAGCCTATCAGCAGCCAGTCACCCCTGTGATGTCACAGCCCTATATAATCAGCAGCCATCTTGTGGGCAGTCATTTCAGCCTTTTATTGCAGAAAGATAGAGAGGGATAGACAGTGCTGTGTGTTGCAGAGAAAAGCATTCTTAAAGTAGCGATTCACCTCTCAGTCACATCAGCATTCTATTGCAGAGAGAGGAACAGAGAGCAGTGTGTGTTGCACAGAAAAGCATTTTTACAGCAGCGATTCCCCTCCCAGTCACATCAGCGTTTTATTGCAGAGAGGGACAGAGAGCAGTGTGCTGCACAGAAAAGCTTTTTTACAGCAGCGATTAACCTCAAGCCCAAATCCAGCCTTGAAGCACTGATAGGGAAGGGAGTGAGATTGAGAGAGAAAGTGGAATTTTGGGAGTAGTGCACAGCGACTGTGTGCTGCAGCATTGGTGTGTACAACAACTGAAAAGCTAATAGTAGCCAGCAGGTTAGGGTGAGCAGAGCACTAAAAGCATATTGTCCTCTATTACCTGAAACTTGTGTGCACATCTAAGTGGTGTACAATTTTGTTCCTGTTAAAGTCTTAAGGGCCTAGATACTGTGAAAGGCCAGGCTAAAGTACAAACCTGCTGGTGTTGTAGAAAAATACAATTTTAAGCGTACTGGAGCGCATTGTCCTCCCCTCATAAGTGCATACCACATAGTTCATCTAAGTGGTGTACCAAATTGTTCCTGTTAAAGTATTAAGGGCCTAGAAACTGTGAAAAGCCAACCAAAAGTACACACCTGCTGGTGTTGTAGACAAATACTGTTTTAAGCATACTGGAGAGCATTTTCCTCCCCTCATAAGTGCATACCACATGAGTACATCTAAGTGGTGTACCATTTTGTTCTGGTTAAAGTCTTAAGGGCCTAGATACTGTGAAAGGCCAGGCAAAAGTACACACATGCTGGTGCTGTAGACAAATACTGTTTTAAGCGTAGTGGAGCGTATTGTACTCCCCTCATATATGCACTAAGTATGTCAGGCAGAGAAGTGCCAGGACATGCACGGAGGAGTGGCAGAGGCCTAAATTCATTAGGCAGATGTCGAAGCAGACTAGGGGTGAGTGGCAGCAGGAGTCTCAGCAAGCGGCCTTAGCTCCGGGTATCAGTCAGCGGTCGAGTCTCGACCAGCAACCCATCTGCCGTCATCAATTGCTTAACACGGTCATCCACTTCATCACAAGTGACATCTGACACCCCCAGTCAACAGTCGTTGAGTTTCTCAGACACAACCCTCAGTTGGCATGGCCCAGGAGCAGTCCCTGTCCTCCCATTGCCTCTGTCCTATGCTGTTCCCTCCCCCACAGAAGTATCTTATGCTGTGGGTTCACCTCCACTATCTACTAGAGGACAGTCAGCAGCTACTGCCCAGCCAAGAAGTGGAGGAGAAATCCGCCACTTCCTCTGCTAGACGGGCAAGTAGTGATGAGGAGAGTGGTGTGGGAGGTGTTATTGCGAGCGTTGTGGCTCCTGAAGGAGGACATAAGTGACGTGCGAACACAACTCGATGATGATGAAGCTGATCGCACTTGGGAACCGGGTGCAGAAGGGACTTCATCATCATCAGGAGAAGAGGGTTGCAGGCTGCCCGTGCGGGAGCAGCTGAGACAGCAAGGTGGTAGCATGGTTGGCAATCAGCTTGTGGCAGAAGTGGAAAGTCTGGAGCCAAACGTGACCGGGATAGACCACCTACTTCACGGCATCCTAACTTGCCGGTAGGTAGCGGAACAGGGGTTCCTGGAGTTTGCAGCAGTAGCAGTCAATCAGTGTGGACTGCTTGTGGGAAAATCATCTACTCGGCGGTGTGGCAGTTTTTCATCAAGCATCCGGACGATGTTAACCTGGCCACATGAAAGTTGTGTCAACAGAAGGGGAAGCGTGACCAGGGCCCCAATGTTGACACCACAGCCCTGCATCAACATATGCAGCGTCACCATTAAGTGGCCTGGGAGAACTGTAGCTCCCATGTGGTGGTCCAGCCTGCTGCATCCCCCAGTGGCACGACGCTCCCTGTTTCAGCCAGCCAAAGCTCCACCACCTCAGCCGAAGGGAGCTGTCATACCCATCTTCTGTCGCTCCAGATGCTCCTTCTCCTCCTACTTCGAGTCAGTCATTCCGCCAGCAATCCATCGGCGAAGCCATGTCCAAGAGACAACAGTATGCGCCCACTCATCCAATGGCGCAGAAGCTGAATGTGCTCCTGTCCAAGTTGCTGGTGCTGCAGTCCCTCCCTTTTCAAGAACTGATGGCTTTTGCCGAGCAGAGACTGAGAGTCCCAAGCCGTAATTTCTTTGCAAAGAAGGTAGTATCAGCCCTGCACAATTTTGCAGAACAGAAGGTGGGCCAGTTGTTGAGCCTGTCGGTGTGCACCAAAGTGCACGGCAGCACCGATGTGTGGAGCTGTAACTATGTTCAGGTACAATACATGTCCTTTTCGGCCCACTGGGTGAATGTGGTTCCTGCACAGCCACAACAGCAACTTGGACAGGTGACGCCGCTTTAGCCTCCACGCTCTTAGGCCGTTGGTCCTGTGACAGTGTGCGACTCCGCCTCCTCATCCTTCACCGTGTCCTCCGCCTCCACTGCACGGACAAGTCTAAGTGCCCCTCCAGCATACCATGTCACACTGTTCTTCACATGGTTTTTTTGGTGAACAGAGTCACACAGGGGAGGAACTGCTAAAAGTCATTCACCAAGAAATTGAATCATGGCTTACTCCCTGAAAACTGGAAATGGGAACCATGGGGATTGACAACTGGAAGAACATCTTGTCTGTGCTGCGACAAGGAAACCTGAGTCATGCCGCTGCGTGGCACATGTGTTCAATATGGTTGTCAAGCGGTTCCTGAAGTGTTCCCCCCATCTTCAAGACATCCTAACAATGGGAAGGAAACTTTACATACACTTCAGCCACTCGTACACCGCAAAGCACACCCTCCTTGAGTTGAAGAGTCAGAAGGGTATCCCCCAACATAATCTGATTTGCAACGTTTCCACACGTTGGAATTCCACCCTCCATATGTTGGATTGACTATACGAACAGATAAAAGCCATCACTAATTTCTTGATGATCCAAGCGGATAGGGGGACTCCCCTGTGTAACTTCAATGTGAACTAGTGAAAGCTCATACGTGACACCTTCCATTTGCTCAGGCCCTTTGAAGAAGCCACATTTTTAGTCAGTCACCAGGATTACCGGAAGAACAACATCATTCCACTGCTTCATCTACTACAACACGTGTTGGAAACGAGACGTGGCACCTACATCTCACGGCCACATGAGACCTGTGGGGGCTGAAGTGGATGAGGAGGAAGAGGGACAGCGGCACAGAGGAGCACAGTTAAGGTTTCGCGAGATGGGCGGTTTTTCTAGTCATTTGACAGGAGAGGAGGAGCCGGAGCAGCTGGAGGGGCTAGAGGGTTATGAGGAAGGCGAGACAGAGGACCCAGACACACTGTGGCAGTATGCAGTGGAGATGGAGGCAGAGGGTCCCTCCAAGTCACTTGCACAAATGGCACAATGCATGCTCACTTGCTTGCGTAGTGACTGCCAAATTGCCACCATACGGCAGAGGGATGACTTCTGGCTCTCCACCTTATTGGACCATCTCTACTGGCACAAAATGGGGGTCTTATTTACACCCACTGAGAGGGAGGACAAACTGACCTACTACAGAAACATCCTACGTAGACAGTCCTCTCGCAGGTCTGACTCGGGGGACCCTCTGCGCTCACCTTCCAGTGCCATGGCTGCTGGGGAGGGGTGGGGTGGCAAAAGCAGTACCAGCTCCATCAGCAGCAGCCTGAGACTACAGTCGCTGATGAGTAGCTTTCTTCTCCCACATATTGAAGCAACTCATCCGCAGCAGGTAGACCTGGAGCAGGACCTGAACCAGCAGGTGATGGCATACCTTGACATGACCATGCCAACACACCTTGAAGATCCGCTGGACTTCTGGGCAGCCAATTTTGATTTGTGGCCGCAACTAGCAGACTTTGCCCTGGAAAAGCTGTCCTGCCCGACCAGTGGTGTGCCATCAGAGCAGGTGTTTAGTGTGGCGGGGGCCATAGTAACCCGAAGGAGAACTTGTCTGTCCTCGAAAAATGTGGAGAGACTGACCTTTGTGAAGATGAATCAGGCATAGATCAGCCAGGATTTCCACTCACCAATGCCTGATGCATCAGAGTAGATTGACCATGGTGCCACACCAACACTTCACAAATATGGATAGTGCTAAACATATTTAAGGTGCTGCTCCCCAGTTACAGACATTCCTCCACATCAGACCATAAGTAAGTATTGAGGATATGCATTACGTAAAACTTAACTTTTAATAATATTCTTAGAATAAAAAAAAATCAAATGGACCCTAATTTTTTTTTTAAATCAAACAAAAGGAAAAGTGTACAAAAAACACCATGTGCCACCTGCACCACCAAGTATTGATGTGATAAAAAGATCTCTAAAAAGTATAAGGGAACAACGTATGGTCCATTGTAAACGGTGGGGGTAAAAACTTCCCCTGTACCTTCCCCTACTCTCACATTATTAATTTCCTTCTTCGCAAATGTTACTCACCCTAAAAAGGGCAGCCCCACACAGGAACCTCTCCCTATTTTCCCTTACAAACACTGCCATTTCCCTGGGTTTTTAGGTGGAAATAGAGATAGTTTCCTGTGTGGGGCCGCCAAAAAGGGAATTAAAAGGGCGAGAGTGGGGCCTTACAAGGGATGTTTTTACCCCCACCGGATACAATGGACCCTACGTTGTTCCCTTCCACCTTTTAGAGGTCTTTACATCACATCAATACTTGGTGGTGCAGGTGGCACATGGTGTTTTGTGCACACCTTTCCTTTTTGTTTGATAAAAAATAAAATAAAATTGGCTCCATGTATTTTATCCTGAGAAAATTATTAAATGGGCACTGTCATGAAAACAAAAAATTGATATGTTGTAGTACTTCAGTACTACAACATATCTCTAATATACTTTAATAAAAAAAAAGTGATTTTAAAACAGTTTAAAATCACTTTTAAATTCGGCCACTAGGGGTCGCCCTCCTAGTGGCCGAATGCATTCAGCAGTGACGTCACCACTGAATTTCGACTCGTTGAAGCCTGGCAACGAGTCGAAATTCAATCACTCCTGTGCTCGCTCCCGCCTGTCAATCAGACAGGCGGGAGCGAGCGCTTTGAAGGAAGAAGACGCGCGCAGGCTCGGGGACAAGGTAAAGTATTATGTTCACTGTATTATGTATACTGTTCACCTATACAGTATGCCTCCAGTTCCCCCACTACAACTCCCAGCATGCCCTGGGAGTTTTAGTGGGGAAGCCTGGAGGGACACTGTATAGGTGAACTGAGGGGGAGTGGGTTGAGCGGAGCGCCGGGGGGGGAGGGGGGGGGGGTTGCGGGCTGCGCGCTGCGCACTGTGGAGGGGGTACTCTGGGTGAACTAAGAGGGAGGGGGAGTGAGTTGAGTGGCGCGACGGGCCGGGGGCGGGGGGGTTTGCGGGCTGCACGGCGGGCTGCGCGGCGGGTGATGTGCTCCGGTGTTCACCTATACAGGGTGCCTCCAGTTGTTTCCCCACTACAACTCCCAGCATGCCCTGACAGCCAATAGATGTCAGGGCAAGCTGGGAGTTGCAGTGGGGAAACAGCTGGAGGCACCCTGTATAGCTGAACTACGGGCGGAAGTGCCGTCCCCAGCAGGTATCAGTGACGTGGGGCCTGCTGGGGAAGTCTGCCTGGTAGTGAGCACACTACCAGGCAGACAAAAAAGCATTTTTAATATGCAAAAAAAAAAAATTAAAGGCAGGGAGGGGGTTAGGGATAGATGGGTAATAGGCAGGGACAGAAAAGAAAAAAAGTGATGGTGGGAGCTACCCTTTAAGTAAAGTTTTACATAGTGCATATCCTCAATAATTACTTGTGCACACTAGCACTTTTACAAAAGAAATTGTTTTCTTCTGCCTACCTGCCTCAGCTACTATTCTGATCCTGCCATCCGCCTGATGCCACACATCTGATGCCAAGTTCTCCTTTTTTTACTCACCTTCGTCACTGGGTATTGGTATTGCCACCCACCGCATCACTCTGTCACCGGGTCACTTTCAGGACCCCTGTTGCTGCTGCCACCTCCAGGCTGTCTCATTCTGCCACCATTTGTTCTCCTCGTGCTGATGCCACCTCCACGCTGTGTCATTCAGCCACTATATTATCTCCTCATGCTTCCGCCACCTATAAGCTGTGTCATTAAGCCACTATATGTTCTCCTCATGCTGCCGCCAACTCCTGGCTGTGTCATTTAGCCACTATATGGTCTCCTCATTCTTCCACCACCTCCAGGCTGTGTAATTCAGCAACTATATGTTCTCCCCATGCTTCTGTAAACTCCAGGCTGTGTCATTCAGCCACTAAATGCTGCAACCAATTCCAGGCTGCATCATTCAGCCACAATGTGGTCTCCTCATGCTGCCGCCAACTCCCGGCTGTCATTCAGCCACTACATGTTCTCCTCATGCTGCCGCCACCTCCATGCTGTGTCATTCAGCCACTATATGGTCTCCTCATGCTGCCGCCACCTCCAGGCTGGGTCTTTTAGCCACTATGAGAAAACAAGGGTTTGGGGGTCTCACACTGTGCTAATATGTACCGAGGTTTCTGTGTTACACGAAACCCTACATGCCAGAAAGGGAATAAAGAATATAGTGGTATACAGACCTCTAGGTATATATTAAATAAAATTGTATTAGATAAATATTAGAATTGAGATGTGAGGTAAATGTGTATGTGCAAATAGACTAGCAGTAGATGATATGAGTAAAAATTAGTTTATTAATGTAAAATATAGTAGTCCTAGCAGGGCCCTTGCTATGAATCTACTAAATATATTAACAGCAAATTTGTGCAAAAACAGTTAAAAATAATATTATGTTGTGCAAAGAATAACAAAAAATAAAAAATATTAAAATAAAATAAAATAATGGAGCAGTCACCAATGGTATAGGAAATTGTGGACAGTAATAACATTTTGTAATCCATAGAAATGCTTTGTAATCCACAGAGATACTTTTTCAAATGTCGGGTATACTTTAAGTTTAGCAAATAAAGTATCAAATATATGCCAGTGCTTCTGCACCACTCACCGCTCCGCTGTGTGCAGGAAACCTGGGATGGAAGCCCCTATTTCGCTGGGCTCCGTATCAGACTGGCTCGGCTTGGCGGCTGGCTCAGTGTGGATGTCTGCGTGGTAAGACCAAGGATTTCCCAATTCTGATGGCAACAAGGATGCGGTGTGTAGCTGGTGAGTGGATGCAGGTGCAGATTAGCAATGCTGAAGGCGTCGTCCTCGTGTCGGAGAGCGCACGTGTGCACAGTGGTCCCAAAAGCAAGGGATTCCAGCTGTTGCAAATGGTAGGATGGTGTTAGGCTTCCAATGGTGATCTGAATGCTGGGGGTGGATAATCTAGACACTTTCGGGAGTGACCCCTTTTTCAATAGATGTTGTATATCCCATGTTTGAGGGTTTATATAGTCCATGTTGCTTTAATTGGTGGCCAATTTAAGGTTCATTACAAACTGTGGACTGGGTTGTTGGTGATGTATAAAACACGGACTAGATCATGCACAATTTAAACATAGTATATAGAAATAACTTAGGAACTGCTAGTCGATATGAAAAGTGAAATGGAAGTAGAGATATATTATAAAGATGTAAAATTGGTTTATATGGGTATAAAATGAATTATTCTAGAGTCTAGAGTGTGAATTTTATGTGGATGAATAAAGTATGTTGATAGAATGGATAACATAGATAGTACGTTTAATAAATAATATCAATATATGGATAAATGGAAACCATGAACATATGTACAATAGAATAGAATAATTCACTCTAGAATAATTCATTTTACACCCATATAAACCAATTTTACATCGTTATAATATATCTCTACTTCCATTTCACTTTTTGTATCGACTAGCAGTTCCTAAGTTATTTCTATATACTACCGTATATACTCGAGTATAAGCCGACCCGAGTATAAGCCGAGACCCCTAATTTCAACCCAAAATCCCAGGAAAAGTTATTGACTCGAGTATAAGCCTAGGGTGGGAAATACCTCATCCCCCCCGTCATCATCCAGACCCGTCATTAACATCCTCATCATCATCATCCCCTTGTCATCATCCCACACATCCCCCCTTCATCATCCCCTTATCATCCCACACATCCCCCCTTCATCATCCCCTTGTCATCATCCCACACATCCCCCCTTCATCATCCCCTTATCATCCCGCACATCCCCCTTCATCATCCCCTTATCATCCCACACATCCCCCCTTCATCATCCCACACATCCCCCCTTCATCATCCCCTTGTAATCATCCCACACCCCCCCCCCTTCATCATCCCCACCCCCCTTCATCATCCCCACACCCCCCCTTCATCATCCTCTTCTCATCATTCGCCCTCAGTGGTCTTCAACCTGCGGACCTCCAGAGGTTTCAAAACTACAACTCCCAGCAAGCCCGGGCAGCCATCGGCTGTCCGGGCTTGCTGGGAGTTGTAGTTTTGAAACCTCCGGAGGTCCGCAGGTTGAAGACCACTGCGGCCTTCAACTTCATCCAGCCCCCTCTCACCCCCTTTAGTTCTGAGTACTCACCTCCGCTCGGCGCTGGTCCGGTCCTGCAGGGCTGTCCGGTGAGGAGGTGGTCCGGTGAGGAGGTGGTCCGGGCTGCTATCTTCACCGGGGAGGCCTCTTCTCCGCGCTTCCGGCCCGGAATAGAGGCGTTGCCTTGACAATGACGCAGAATTACTTTGGCAATGAACGCACCTCTGCGTCGTTGTCAAGGCAACGTGACTATTCTGAGGCCGGGCCCCAAGCGCTTAGAAGAGGCCTCCCCGGTGAAGATAGCAGCCCGGAACACTATCCCACCGGACCACCTCCTCACCGGACAGTCCTGCAGGACCGGACCAGCGCCGAGCGGAGGTGAGTACTCAGAACTAAAGGGGGTGAGAGGGGGCTGGATGATGTTGAAGGCCGCAGTGGTCTTCAACCTGCGGACCTCCGGAGGTTTCAAAACTACAACTCCCAGCAAGCCCGGACAGCCGATGGCTGGCCGGGCTTGCTGGGAGTTGTAGTTTTGAAACCTCTGGAGGTCCGCAGGTTGAAGACCACTGCGGGTGGGGGAGTTCACTCGAGTATAAGCCGAGGGGGGTGTTTTCAGCACGAAAAATCGTGCTGAAAAACTCGGCTTATACTCGAGTATATACGGTATGTTTAAATTGTGCATGATCTAGTCCGTGTGTTATACATCACCAACAACCCAGTCCACAGTTTGTAATGAACCTTAAATCAGCCATCAATTAAAGCAACATGGAATATATAAACCCTCAAACATGGGGTATACAACAGCTATTGAAAAAGGGGTCACTCCCGAAACGCGTCTAGCTTATCCACCCCCAGCATTCAGATCACCATTGGAAGCCTAACACCATCCTACCATTTGCAACAGCTGGAGTCCCTTGCTTTTGGGACCACTGTGCATACGTGCGCTCTCCAACACGGGGACGACGCCTTCAGCATTGCTAATCTGCACCTGCATCCACTCACCAGGCACACACCGTATCCTTGTTGCCATCAGAATTGGGAAATCCTTGGACTTACCACGCAGACATCTACACTGAGCCGGCCACCAAGCCCAGTCAGTCTGCGATACGGAGCCCAGCGAAATAGTGGCTTCCATCCCAGGTTTCCTGCACACAGCGGAGCGGTGAGTGGGGCAGAAGCACCGGCATATATTTGATACTTTATTTGCTACTATTTTGCTAAACTTCAGTGGACTGCAACACTACCAATATACTTGAAGTATACCCAACATTTGTAAAAGTATCTCTGTGGATTACAAAGCATTTCTATGGATAACAAAACGTTATAACTGTCCACAATTTCCTATACCATTGGTGACTGCCCCATTATTTTATTTTATTTTAATATTTTTTATATTTTTATTCTTTGCACAACGTAATATTGTTTTTAACTGTTTTTGCACAAATGCGTTGTTAATATATTTAGTAGATCCATAGCAAAGGCCCTGCTAGGACTACTATATTTTACATTACATTAATATTTACTCATATCATCTACTGCTAGTTTATTTGCACATACACACCTACCTCACATCTCAATTCTAATATTTATCTAATACAATTTTATTTAATATATACCTAGAGGTCTGTATACCACTATATTCATTTAGCCACTTTATGGCAGTGTTTGTAGGTGGAAATAGGGAGAGGTTCCTGTGTGGGGCCGCCCTTTTTAGGGCGAGTAACACTTGCCAAAAAGGGAATTAATAATGCGAGAATAGGGCCTTACAAGGGAAGTTTTTACCCCCACCTGTTACAATGGACCATACTGTACGTTGTTCCCTTCCACCTTTTAGAGGTCTTTGCATCACATCAATACTTGGTGGTGTAGGCGTTTTTTTGCACACCTTCCCTTTTGTTTGATTAAAAAAAAAAATGGGTCCATATATTTTATCGTAAGCATATTATTAAAAGTTACGTTTTACGTAATGCATAGCCTCAATACTTACTTGTGCACACTAACACTTATACCAAAGAGACCATTTTCTTCTGCCTACGTGCCTCAGCTACTATTCTGATCCTGCCTCCCACCTGATGCCACACATCTGATGTCAAGTTTTCAGTTTTTCACCCACCTTCATCACTGGGTACTGGAATTGCCACCCACCGCACCACTCTGTCACCGGGTCACTTTCAAGACTCCTGATGCTGCTGCTGCTGCCATCTCCAAACTGTGTCCTTCTCCCACCATATTTTCTCCTGGTGCTGATTAGTGTTGAGCGGCATAGGCCATATTCGAATCGCGAATATTCGTGAATATATGGACGAATATTCGTCATATATTCGCTAAATTCGCATATTCGTAATATTCACGTTTTATTTTTGCATATGCGGAAAAATTGCGTAAATTCGCATATGCGAAAATTAGCATATGCAACTTTTCGCATATGTGAAAATTCGCACGCCAGTCTCACACAGTAGTATTAGAGCCTTCTTTAAACCACACAAGCTGGAAGCAGAGAGGGATGATCACTGTGATGTGTACTGTGAAAAAAACAAACAAAAATAAAACGAATATTCGTAATTACGAATACAGTAACCCCCCGACCTACGATGGCCCCGACATATGATAAAATCGACATACGATGGCCTCTCAGAGGCCATCGCATGTCGATGTCAGCATCGACATACGATGCTTCTATATGTCGGGGCCATCGCATTAACTGCTATCCGACAGCGCTAAATGCTTGAGCTGCTGTCGGATAGCAGTTTAAGCATCCCTGGCAGGTTCGCTCACCTATTCCCGCTGCTCCGGGTCCACTTCGCGATCCTCCGGTGTCTTGTGCATCTTCTCCAGGGTCCGGGCCTCGCTTTTCGGGGTCGTTATTACGTCACTACGCACGCCGCGCCGGCGCCGCAGCGTAATAACGTCACCAGAAAGCGAGGCCCGGACCCTGTAGAAGATGCGGAAGAAGCCGGAGGATCGCGAAGAAGACACCGGAGCAGCGGGACAGCATCGGGAGCCCCTGGGACAGCATCGGGAGCGGTGAGGACCTGGCCCGGAGCGGCGGGGACAGGTGAGTACAGCTTCCTATACTTTACATTGCACGGATCCCTCAACATACGATGGATTCGACAAACGATGGGTCGTTTGGAACGAATTACCATCGTATGTTGAGGGACCACTGTATATAGTGCTATATTCGCGAATATTCGCGAATTCACGAATATGCGATATTCGCGAATAAAATTTGCATTGCGAATATTCGCGAGCAACACTAGTGCTGATTTCACCTCCACGCTGGGTCATTCAGCCCCTATATGGTCTCCTCATGCTGCCACCACCTCCTTGCTGTGTCATTCAGGCACTATATGGTCTCCTCATTCTTCCACCACCTCCAGGCTGTGTAATTCAGCCACTCCACAGTATATCCTCCTTATGCTGCTGCCAACTCCAGTCTGTGTCATTAAGCCACTATATGGTCTCTTCATGCTGCCGCTAACTCCAGGCTGTGTCATTCAGCCACTATATGGTCTCTTCATGCTTCCGCCACCTCCAGGCTGTGCCATTCAGCTACCAAAATTTCTTCTCATGCTTCTGCAAAATCCAGGCTGTGTCCTTCAGCCACTATATGCTGCCACCAACTTCATGCTGTGTCATTCAGCCACTATATAGCCTCCTCATGCTGCCGCCACCTCCATGCTGTGTCATTAAGCCACTATATGGTCTCCTCATGCTGCCGCCACCTCCACGCTGTTTCATTCAGGCACTATATGGTCTTCTCATGCTTCCGCCATGTCCAGGCTGTGTCATTCAGCCACTATGTGTTTTTCTCATGCTGCCGCAAACTCCAGTCTGTGTCATTCAGCCACTATATGGTCTCCTCATAATGCAGCCACCTTCACGCTGCGTCATTCAGTCACTATATGGTCTCTTCATTCCGCTGCCAACTCCAGGCTGTGTCATTCAGCCACTGTATGGTCTCCTCATGCTGCCGCCATCTCCACGCTGGGTCATTCAGCCACTATATGATCTCCTCATGCTGCCGCCATCTCCACGCTGTGTCATTCAGTAACTTTATGGTCTCCTCATGCTTCCGCCACCTCCAGGCTGTGTCATTCAACCACTATATGTTCTCCTCATGCCGCCGCAAACTCCAGGCTGTGTCATTCAGCCACTATGTGCTCTCCTCATGCTGCTGCCAACTGCAGGCTGTGTCATTCAGCCACTATATGTTCTCCTCATGCTGCCACCACCTCCACTCTGTGTCATTCAGCCTCTATATGGTCTCCTCATACTGATGCCACCTCCAGGCTCTGTCATTGTGTCACTCTGCGAGTGATTCTAATAGCGATGCTGTCAGGGTCTGGAGTGGTATGCCGGGAAGACACAGGTAGTGGATCCTCTATGTCAGTGAGGTGATGGTGTGGGCCATACCAGGGGAACGGAATCTAAGGGGTTACTGGTTTTCACCAGAGCCTGCCGCAAAGCGGGATGGACTTGCTGCGGCAGGTAACCCCCAGGTCGTTCCACCCAATAACGACTCAACCTCACTGACTGCTGAGTCAGGCGCGGTACAGAAGGACTAGGCAAAGGCAAGGTCAGATGTAGCAGAAGGTCACAGAAGGTCAGGGCAGGCAGCAACGGTTCGTAGTCAAGGGCAACGGCAAGGGTCTGGATACACAGGCAAAGGACACACGGGAACGCTTTCACTGGCACAAGGCAACAAGATCGGGCAAGGACAGGAAGGGGAAGTGGGTTTTTATAATGTGGAAGTGATTGGTACAGATTGGGTCAGACACCAATTAATGGTGCACCGGCCCTTTAAATTTCAGAGAGCCGGCACGCGCGTTCCCTAGAGAGCGGGGCCAGGCGTGCAGGGACAGGACAGCAGGAGGACGGGGCAGGTGAGAAGTTTGGGATGCGACCCGCGAGCACTCAGAAGAACGCCGCGAGCGCTCCGTGGGGGGGAGCAGGGACCCGGAGCGCTCGGCGTAACAGTAGCCCCCCCTTTGGTCTCCCCCTCTTTTTGGAGCCCAGGAATCTGCGGACAAGCTCTTTGTCCAAAATGTTGGCCTCAGGTTCCCAGGACCCCTCCTCTGGACCACAATTCTCCCAATCAATTAAAAAAAATCTTTTACCTCGGACAATCTTGGAGGCGAGGATCTCTTTGACAGAGAAGACATCAGGAGCCAGAAACAGGAGCAGAAACAGTGACCTTGGGAGAATAACGGTTAAGTATAAGAGGTTTGAGAAGAGATACATAGAAAGAGTTAGGAACACAAAGAGAAGAAGGAAGGTGGAGTTTGTAGGAGACAGAATTGATTTGGTTTTTGATTTTAAACGGCCCGAGATAACGAGGACCCAACTTGTAGCTAGGGACACAAAACCGTATGTATTTGGCAGAGAGCCACACTTTGTCACCAGGGATAAAGACAGGAGGAGTTCTTCTCTTTTTATCCGCATGTCTCTTCATACGAGAAGAGGCCAGTAAGAGCGACTTTTGAGTCTCCTTCCAGATAGCGGAGAAGTCCCGGGTTACTTCATCCACGGCAGGAACTCCAGAAGAAGTAGGAATGGGGAGGGGGGGGCAGTGGGTGACGCCCGTACACCACAAAAAATGGAGACTTGGCGGAAGATTCAGAATTTTTGAAATTGTACGAGAATTCAGCCCAGGGCAGAAGGTCGACCCAATCATCTTGTTCACTCTTTCCACTTGTCCATTGGATTGGGGTGATAGGAGGAAGAGAAATGTAATTTGATCTTTAATTGATTACAGAGAGCTCTCCAAAATGTTGACACAAATTGAACGCCTCTATCCGAGACGATATGCGTGGGAAGTCCGTGAAGACGAAAAATCTGCAGAAAAAATTGCTTTGCCAACTGTGGCGCAGAAGGAAGGCCAGGAAGCTGAATAAAATGAGCCATTTTGAAAAAACGATCAACGACCACCCAGATGACAGTGTTGCCATGGGATAAAGGAAGATCAGTGATGAAGTCCATGGCAAGGTGGGACCAAGGTTGTTCAGGCACCGGCGGAGGAAGGAGAAGACCTGCAGGCTTCTGGCGTGGGGTCTTGTCACATGCACATACAGTATAGGCTCGTTCGAAATCGGTGACATCCTTTTCCAGGGAGGGCCACCAATAGTGTCTGGCAATCAACTGTATAGATTTTTTGATTCCAGCGTGACCAGCCAGAAGGGAGGAATGGCCCCATTTGAGGATCCGGAGGCGAAGACGTGGAGGAACATAAATTTTTCCTGGAGGAATTGGCACCAGAGGAGCAGGAGCAGAAGAGATCAGACACTCAGGAAGGATGATGTGCTGAGGAAGGGTCTCGGCTTCAGAGGCATCGGTGGATTTGAAAGTTGAAACGGGCAAAAAACAATGACCATCTAGTCGGGCGAGGATTTAGCCGCTGGGCGGATTGAAGATAAGACAAATTTTTTTGATCTGTATAGATGGTGATGGGATGAAGGGATCCTTCCAGAAGATGTCTTCACTCCTCAAGTGCCAACTTAATAGCCAACAGTTCACGGTCTCCAATGGAATAGTTTTTTTCAGGAGGAGAAAAGGTTTTGGAGAAAAATCCGCAAGTGACATTTTTTCCTTTAGCGGATTTTTGTAGGTGAACAGCTTCGGCTCCTACTGAGGAGGCGTCAACCTCGAGGAGGAAGAGTTTCAGAGGATCTGGTCTGGACAAGATTGGAGCAGAGGAGAAGGCGGCTTTGAGGTTGTCAAAGGCTTCCTCCGCCTTTGGCGGCCAGGATTTCGGATTAGCATTTTTCTTAGTCAGTGCTACAATAGGAGCAACGATGGTGGAGAAGTGGGGAATAAATTGACGATAATAATTCGCAAATCCGAGAAATCTTTGGATAGCTCGTAGGCCAGTGGGGCGAGGCTAATCAACTACCGTAGATAGCTTATCAAGGTCCATTTGAAGACCTTGACCGGACACAATGTATCCCAGGAAGGGAAGACTACTGCGTTGAAATAGACATTTGTCAATTTTGGCGTAAAGTTGATTTTGGCGTAGTCGCTGAAGCACTTGACGGACATGAAGGCGATATTCCTCTAGGTAGGAGGAAAAAATGAGGATGTCATCAAGATAGACTACCACACAGGAATACAGCATGTCCCGAAAAATCTCATTAACAAAGTCCTGAAAAACTGCTGGGGCGTTGCAAAGTCCAAAGGATATGACTAATTATTCAAAATGACCATCTCTGGTATTGAAGGCTGTTTTCCATTCATCACCTGCTCGAATACGGATGAGGTTATATGCGCCCCTTAGATCAAGTTTGGTGAAAATCTTAGTTCCACGCAGTCGGTCAAAGAGTTCGGAGATGAGAGGCAGAGGATAGCGTTTTTTACTGTAATTTTATTAAGACTGCAGTAGTCAATACAGGGGCGTAGAGATCCATCTTTTTTAGCAACGAGAAAAAATCCAGCTCCGGCTGGAGAAGAAGATTTCCGGATAAAAGCTCTTTTGAGATTTTCCTGTATGTATTCCGTCATGGCTTGAGTTTCCGGGGCAGAAAGTGGGTAAATACTACCACGGGGGGTGTGGTACCAGAGAGCAAGTCGATTGGGCAGTCATAGGGTCTATGTGGAGGTAAGACCTCTGCTTGCTTTTTACAAAAGATGTCCGAAAAAGTCCTGATAGGCCTTAGGAAGACCTGGCAATGGAGTAGCCATGGAGACTTGGCAAGAAGGAACTGGGTGGAGACATTGCTTGTGGCAAGAAGTTCCCCAACTTTTAATGTCCCCGGTGGCCCAGTCGAGGCTAGGCGAATGACGTTGGAGCCAGGGCAAGCCCAGAAGAATTTCAGAAGTGCAGTTGGGTAGCACAAAAAATTACAATACGTTCATGATGGTGAACTCCAACACTCATGAGTAGCGGTTGAGTGCGGTAACGCGCGGTGCAGACCAGTCTCTCTCCATTGACGGATGAAATGAAGAGAGGTTTGACAAGACGGGTAACTGGAATATTGAATCTGTTGATTAGGGAGGCTTCAATGAAACTTCCTGCTGAACCAGAGTCCAAGAAGGCCACAGCGGGGAAGGAAGTATTAGTATTAGCGGGTATGGCAATCCGCACAGGTATAGCCAGTCGTGGAGAGGAAGAATTCACACCTAGCAACGATTCTCCTACGTTATCTAGGTGCGAGCGTTTCCCAGACGCGGAGGATGAATGGGACAGTCCTTTAGGAAATGTTCAGTACTAGCACAGTACAGGCACAGGTTTTCGTTCCTACGGTGAGTCCTCTCTTGTTGGGTCAGGGGAGACCGATCCACTTGCATAGCCTCCTCGGTGGAAGGCACAGGAACAGATTGCAAAGGACGCTGGAAGAGAGGTGCCAGGGGAGGAAACCGCCTGGTGCGAACAAGATCCTTTTCCTGGCGTCTTTCAGTGAAACGCATGTCGATGCAGGTGGCCAAATGGATGAGTTCAGACAGGGTAGCAGGAATTTCTCGTGCGGCCAGAACATCTTTGACCTGACTGGATAAGCCTTTTTTGAAGGTCATGCAGAGGGCCTCATTATTCCAGGGTAGCTCAGAGGCAAGGGTGCAGAACTGAATGGCGTATTCGCCCACTGAAGACCTCCCTTGGACAAGATTCAATATGGCTGTCTCGGCTGAGGAAGCCCGGGCTGGCTCCTCAAAGACACTGCGTACTTCTGAGAAGAAGGACTGGATAGTAGCAGTGGCAGGATCGTTGCGGTCCCAAAGTGGTGTGGCCCAGGACAAGGCCTTTCCAGACAGCAGGCTGACTACGAACGCCACCTTAGACCGTTCTGTAGGAAATTGGTCTGACATCATCTCCAGGTGTAGGGAACACTGGGACAGGAACCCACGGCACAGTTTAGAGTCCCCATCAAACTTGTCTGGTAGGGACAGGCGGAATCTGGGAGCGGCCACTCGCTGCGGAGGAGATGCAGGAGCTGGCAGAGGAGATGGTTGCTGTTGTTGAGGCAGAAGCTGTTGCAGCATAGCGGTCAACTGAGTCAGCTGTTGTCCTTGTAGCACGATCTGCTGTGATTGCTGGGCGACCACGGAGGTTAGGTCAGCTACACTGGGCAGCGGGACCTCAGCGGGATCCATGGCCGGATCTACTGTCAGGGTCCGGAGTGGTATGCCGGGAAGACACAGGTAGTGGATCCTCTGTCAGTGAGGTGATGGCGTGGGCTGTACCAGGGGAACGGAATCTAAGGGGTTACTGGTTTTCACCAGAGCCCGCCGCAAAGCGGGATGGACTTGCTGCGGCAGGTAACCCCCAGGTCGTTCCACCCAATAACGACTCAACCTCACTGACTGCTGAGTCAGGCGCGGTACAGAAGGACTAGGCAAAGGCAAGGTCAGACGTAGCAGAAGGTCAGGGCAGGCAGCAACGGTTCGTAGTCAAGGGCAACGGCAAGGGTATGGATACACAGGCAAAGGACACACGGGAACGCTTTCACTGGCACAAGGAAACAAGATCCGGCAAAGACAGGAAGGGGAAGTGGGTTTTTATAATGTGGAAGTGTTTGGTACTGATTGGGCCAGGCACCAATTAATGGTGCACTGGCCCTTTAAATTTCAGAGAGTCGGCGCGCGCGCCCTAGAGAGTAGGGCCGCGCACGCCGGGACAGGACAGCAGGAGGACTGGGCAGGTGAGAAGATTGGGATGAGACCCGCGAGCGGGCGTGTCCCGCTACGTGGATCGCATCCCGGCCGGTGATAACAGTGCAGCGCTCCCGGTCAGCGGGTCTGACCGGGGCGCTGCATGCAGAAGAACGCCGTGAGCGCTCCGGGGGGGAGCAGGGACCCAGAGCGTTCGGCGTAACAGACACCTCTGATCTGCATGTCATACTGAATAACGATATTATTTCATTAACGCAGCACACACCCTATGCGTGTTACAGCAAGGTAAAATATTTTACACCCCTATTGAAGCTCTCTGTAGGCCAGAAATAGCCATTTTAATAGCAATTTGCCGCAAATAAATTCAGACCCAAAAAATTTGGGGGGAAATACGGCGAATCAGCAAAATCTAATTTTTCAAAAATTCACTCATCTCTAATGTTTGGGAAAGCCTCTTTGGAAATGATTCAATCATGATGCTTCACAATTATTTTTGTTTCACTGTGGAGCAGCTATTAAAGCTGGAAGGTACCTTAAAGTGTTAAAGGGGTACTCCCATGGAAACCTTTTTTTTTTAATCAACTTGTGCCAGAAAGTTAAACAGATTGTTAAATCACTTCCATTAAAAAATCTTAATCCTTCCAGTACTTTTTAGGGGCTGTATATTAAAGAGAAATCCAAAAAAGAAATGCATTTCTTCTGATGTCATGACCACAGTGTTCTCTGCTGACCTCTGCTGTCCATTTTAGGAACTGTCCAGAGCAGCATATGTTTGCTCTGGAGATTTTCCTCTGCTCTGGACAGTTCCTAAAATGGACAGCAGAGGTCAGCAGAGAGCACTGTGGTCATGACATCAGAGGAAATGTATTTCTTTTTTAGATTTATCTTTAGTATACAGCTTCTAAAAAGTACTGGAAGGATTAAGATGTTTTAATAGAAGTGATTTACAAATCTGTTTAACTTTCTGGCACCAGTTGATTTAAAAAAAAAAAAAAAGTTTTCCCCTTAGAAAAACAGGAACATGTCAAAAGTTTGTATCTGCTGAGACCCCCACCTATCAGGAGAATGAGCCAAGAGAAGTGCATGGCATTGCTGTTCATTCCCAGACTTATAGTTCATTCCCAGACTTTGTCTCACTGCTCCATAGACTTATAATAGAGCAGCAAGAAGGGCAGTGAACAGCAATGCCATGCACATCTCTTGACTTGTTTTGCTGGTGGAGGTTTCAGCGCTGAGAGCCCCGAACAATGAAAGTGCTCAACATTTCCTTGTGACATATTAAAAGTTCTTCTAAGAGACATTGACACTTTAAATGGGTACTCCGCACCTAGACATCTTATGCAAAGGATAGGGGATAAGATGTCTGATCGCGGGGGTCCTGTCGCTGGAGACCTCTGCAATCTCAGCTGTGGCACCCCAGACATCTGGCTCATGGAGCAAACTTCGCTCCTTGCCTGATGACTGGTGATTCGGGGCGGAGGATTGTGACATCATTGTATGCAAGTGTATGAGAGGGAGGGTGATGGTCATCATGCCCCCTCCCATTGACTTGCATTGAGGGGGCATGGCCATGATGTCACGAGCGGTGCGTGACCTTGACGTCATGAGCCTCCGGCGCTGCATCCGATGCTCTAAACGAATGCCGGGTTCAGCAGGGAGATTGCGGAGGTCCCCAGTGGCAGGGATAAGGGGATAAGATGTCTAGGGGCAGAAAACCCCTTCAATTTTGCAATAGACAGTGTGATTGATACAACAAACTGATCACTGTTTATTTGTCCAAAATAAAAAATTGTCTGTGTTATGACATATACCTGTTTATAGCAATGCTTAAAGAAATGCAGAAAAGCCATAACGCAGCATATGCAGCATATGCAGCCCTTCTGTTCAAACCATCTCTTTTCTTTAAATTCCAGTTGTTGACATCAAGTCTACATGGCCCTATCTTTTTGTACAATAATGCATTCCCTAAAAGTAAAACCTGAAATATTCGGGTTCCCACAGATTGGCAAGACCAATAAAGTAGAGATACAGTCATGGCCGTGAAAGTTGGAACCATTGAAATTTTTCAAGAAAATGAAGTATTTCCCACAGAAAAGGATTGCAGTAACACATGTTTTGCTATACACTGTTTATTCCCTTTGTGTGTATTGGAACTAAACCAAAAAAGGAGGAAAAAAAGCAAATTGGACATAATGTCACACCAAACTCCAAAAACGGACTGGACAAAATTATTGGCACTCTTTCAAAATTGTAGAAAAAAAAGATTGTTTCAAGCATGTGATACTCCTTTAAACTCACCTGGGGCAAGTAACAGCCGTGGGCAATATAAAAATCACACCTGAAAGCAAAAAAAGGAGAGAAGTTCACATAGACTTTGCATTGTGTGTCTGTGTGTGCCACACTAAGCATGGACAACAGAAAGAGGAGAAGAGAACTGTCTGAGGACTTGAGAACCAAAATTGCAGAAAAATATCAACAATCTCTAGGTTACAAGTTCATCTCCAGAGATCTAGATTTGTCTTTGTCCAAAGTGCGCAACATTATCAAGAAGTTAACAACCCATGGCACTGTAGCTAATCTCCCTGGGCATGGACGGAAGAGAAAAATGTATGAAAGGTGTCAACGCAGGATAGTCTGGATGATGGATAACCAGCCCAAAACAAGTTCCAAAGATATTCAAACTCTCCTGCAGACTCAGGGTGCATCAGTGTCAGCGCGAACTATCCATCGACATTTAAATGAAATGAGACGCTATGGCAGGAGACCCAGGAGGACCCCACTGCTGACACAGAGACATAAAAAAGCAAAAATACATTTTGCCAAAATGAACTTAAGTAAGCCAAAATCCTTCTGCGAAAAGTCTTGTGGACAGATGAGACCAATATAGAGATTTTTGGTAAAGAACATCATTCTACTGTTTACTGAAAATGGAATGAGGCCTACAAAGAAAATAACAGAGTAACTACAGTAAAATATGTGTTTTGGGGTTGTATTGCTGACTTTGGCACTGGGTGCCTTGAATGTGTACAAGGCATCATGAAATCTGAGGATTACCAATGGATTTTGGGTCACACTGCACAGCCCAGTGTCAGAAAGCTGGGTTTGCGTCTGAGATCTTGGGTCTTCCAGCAGGACAATGACCCCAAACATACTTTAAAAAGCACCCAGAAATGGATGGCAACAAAGCGCATGAGCGTTCTGAAGTGGCAAGCAAAGAGTCCAGATATAAATTCCATTGATAACCTGTGGGGAGATCTTAACATTTTTTCCAAAGGGTGTGCAACCAAATATTAAGTTAAGGGTGCCAATAATTTTGTCCAGCCCATTTTTGGAGTTTTTGTCAAATTTGCTTTTTTTCCTCCCTTTTTGGTTTAGTTCCAATACACACAAAGGGAATAAACATGTGTATAGCAAAACGTGTGTTACTGCAATCCTTTACTGTGAGAAATACTTCATTTTTTTTGAAAAATTTCAGGGGGGCCGTCATTTACGGACATGACTCTATATGTGCTTTGCATGATAAACCTTCCCCCTGTAATATAGGCCCTATAGATTAGATAATTTCCTCATCAACATAGAAATAAATATATCTCCATAAATGTTTTAATGGCCGACATTGCAGCTGCAATTAGCAACTTTAAACTGTTACCCATATGATAATATCGCTAAGCGAAATTTGTTTATTGCTGTGATGTTTGCACACGAAAACTTAGAAACAAATATATACAATATAATCCCCGCTGCTCTGAATATACCGACAACCCTCTCTATCCCTGGGGACCGAGCACAACGTACAACTGCTGAGTGAATAATTAGTTGCAATTAGTCCTAGAAACTGATGCCTTCAGAGATACTCTGCCAAGTTTTTAAGCACTTTCATACTAATGGATTTTTTTCACTACTATAAATCTTTACGGAGGAAGCAAGTGCAAATTGATTTTTAAAGAGCCTTTCCAACATGGAATTTATCTTTTAAAAACATTAGATTCCAAAACAATTACATATATCTTCTGTCCATTTAATGCATTCTCGTAGTTTTCGTACAATTTTTCATCATAACGCTGTTATCCATAAGGCGGTGACACCAAAAGTTACAGTGAAAGGTAGAGATCAAAGAGATGAACCATGGCGTGGAGACAAATCAAGCAGTCCTCCAAAGTTGCAGCAAAGTTCCATTTTTAGAACTGTAATTCTGAGAGTGTCTCATTCTGATCTCCTTCTAGAAACAGCTGGCAGGGGTCCTGATGTGTCTTAGTTAACCATCATAGCCAGCAATTAGTCAGTTTGTTGCGTGGCATTTAAAGGCACGTGCAATTATTAATGAACACTCTCATTTGTATTGTTTCTGGTGGGTTCATTCCAAATTGGAAGTGGCTGCTGTCTCCTCTGCCAAATCTTGTTTTATATATTCATGTTACTGCGTAATAGGCGTTCTACAAACTTTTTGGATGGTATGGGCTGCAGATCCTAAACAGTACTTTGGTATGGTCAAAAAGTAGTGGAGCTAGTGTAGAAGCTTTAAAGGGGTACTCCGCCCCTAGACATCTTTTCCCCTATCCAAAGGATAGGGAATAAGATGTTAGTTCGCCGGGGTCCCGCTGCTGGGGACCCCGGGGATCGCTGCTGCAGCACCCCGCTATCATTACTGTGCAGAGCGAGATCGCTCTGCACGTAATGACGGGCAATACGGGGGCCAGAGTATCGTTACATCACGGCTCCGCCCCTCGTGATGTCACGGCCCGCCCCCGTCAATACAAGTCTATGAGAGGGGGCGTGGCGGTCGTCACGCCCCCTGCCATAGACTAGCATTAAGGGGACGGGCCGTGATGTCATGAGGGGCGGAGCCATGATGTCACGCTGCTCGGCCCCTGTATCGCCCGTCATTACGCACAGAGCGAACTCGCTCTGTGCAGTAATGATGGCGAGGTGCCACAGCGGTGATCCCCGGGGTCCCCAGCAGCGGGACCGCGGCGATCTAACATCTTATCCCCTATCCTCTGGATAGGGGATAAGATGCCAGGGGCGGAGTACCCCTTTAAGCAATAAACAGAAGGTTCTTGGGTGAAGAAACTATGGCTGGTGTGCGTAAGTTCAATAATGTCAAATAGGCTCTCAAAATTTGAAAGACTTGAAGTGAAGATTCTGTAAAATTCTTACCCCCATCCAAATCTATGCAGAGGACAGTGCATGCTTGTGTGTTAGCCACCGGGATAATGAACGTTACGCTGCAGGCTAGCTAGGAGTAGTGCTTCTTCAACTTATACATCTCATGGCAGGGTGGAAGCTGTTTCTATATGCACATTTGCTTTGATATAACTTTGAATGTTACAGGGTTTTTTTTTAGCAAAAATAATTATATTTTGTCACTGTACCTTTAACCCCTTAAGGACGCAGGGTTTTTCTGTTTTTGCACTTTCAATTTTGCACCTAAAATTCCATTTTATGGCTTATTTTTTGCGTCACCAATTCTAGTTTGCAGTGATATTAGTCATTTTACCAAAATATCCACAGCGAAGCGGGAAAAAATAAATTGTGTGGCAAATTGTAAGAAAAAATGCCATTTTGTAAATTTATGGGGCTTCCGTTTCTACGCAGTGCATTTTTCGGTAAAAATAATATATTATCTTTGTTCTGTAAGTCCATATGGTTAAAATTATACCATACTTATATAGGTTTAATTTTGTCTTACTTAATTTTGTCTTACTTTTGTCATAACTACATGCAGGAAAATGTATACGTTTAAAATTGTCATCTTCTGACCCCTATAACTGTTTTGTTTTTCTGCTTACTGGCCGGTATGGGGGCTCATTTTTTGCGGCATGATCTGAAGTTTTTAGCTGTACCAATTTTATAATGATTGGACTTTGTGATCGCTTTTTATTCATTTTTTCATGATATTAAAAGTGACCAAAAATACGCTATTTTGGAGTTTGGAATTTTTTTGCGCATACGCCATTGACCGTGCGGTTTAATTACCATATATTTTTATAGTTCAAACATTTCCCACATATGCTTATTTTTATTTACACAGTTTTTTTTTTTAAATGGGAAAAGGGGGGTGATTCTTAGTTTTATTAGGGAAGGGGTTAAATGATCTTTAGTAACTTTTTTTTCACACTTTTTTTTTTGCAGTCCTCCCTAGTGGCTATTACACTGCACACACTGATCTGCTACACAGATCATTGCCGTGTCAATGACACGGCAAAGATCAGTTTCATCGGCGGTCAATTGCTCAAGCCTGGATTTCAGGCTTGGAGCAATCAATCGTCGATTGGACATGACGCAGGCAGGTAAGGGGAGCTCCGCTCGCGTTCTAGCTGACTGGGAAATCACGAATTAACCGCACTGGTCCCGATCAGCCCAACTGAGCTGTCGGGAAGCTTTCATTTTCATTTTAGACGCGGCGATCATCTTTGAACGCCTCGTCTAAAGGGTTAATAGCACACTGCACAACGATCGGTGCCGTATGCTATTAGCCCAGTGTCCCGGCTTTCATTAGCCACCGGGACTGACGCCAGTTTTTAAGTGGGTCCAAATTGGTGGGTGTTCCACCATTGCCAACACTAGATCCAATTTGTCAAGTATATCAAGCAGGTTCTCTGTGTTTAATGGAGTTAAAGTCACAGCTCTGTGTTAGTCAAGTTCTTCCACACCAAACACTTTTTAAATGATGCATTCACAGATACAGGTCCTACTCGTCAATAATCTCATATAGGCTCTTAAAATTTTGAAGATTTCGAGTGAGGGTTCTGTTATGTTCTTCCACACCACACTCTATAAACTCATATGTCTAGGCAAATACTTGGACCATAGATATGTAGGTATTTTAACAGGTCAAATCCGTGAGTCACCTCTGAGCACATAAGTCATTGATATGCCAACATTTAAGGCCACTTATCATCTATAATTAAATAGGGCAAATTATTTGGTTGTCTATAGCACGTTTTACCCAATAAACATATTGTACATTAACCAGGACTCTCATCTGGGTACAAAAGTCATTGCTTCCTACCCCGGAGCTTCAAGCTTAACCTTGGCTCATAATACCAGGAGTATAGGGTTAACTGCTCTACATCAATTATCTCGGTCAGAAAAAATCCTGTTGGTTTCTCTGCAGCAGCTAAATGAGAAGTGACTGGTCTTTAGAGCACAGAGCTGAGGTATCGCTTAAAAAGCTTATAAATTATGGGTCCTAGCTGTTAGACATGTCCAGAGTGTCACCGACAAAATTATGATTGGTAATTGCAAAATGCAAAGTGTAGCATAGTAAATCCAAATTATCAATAAGGCTAATAACTGTATCCAAGGCCCTAATCTACTGTACTAGAAGACGTTTTCGTCAGCAGCTGGGTCATTGCTCTCCCATAAACATCTTCAGCTAAAAGCTTCTAGTCTCCAGTGGAGATTTACATACCTGGGACTCCTCCTTGCTCAGAGCACCATATGGAAATCACTCTGTAATTTTCCTTTCCTTCTTAATAGATACAAAGAGATGTTTCAGGGAGTTGGAAACTAATTACTATAAGTTGTAATCTGATGGAAACAAGAAGCCCTCTGGACCTATTCGCTTATTAACAGCTTAAGAAGTAAAAGTATTATGAGATGGGTTGACATGCAAAATGATCCCGGGCCTACTGAGTGAAAGAGTATTAATTAAAAGCTACTATATGTGTTTGGCATTATGGGACATGTGAGCGGAAGATAAGGCATTAATATACTGTAGATCTTTTGAGAAATGACAGTGTCATGTTAAAGGCACACTGTCAGCAAATAGAAAAAGCATATTCTGCTCTATAGGGGGAAAATATAACTCTGTGCATCCACTGACCCATATCTAACCAGAAAGGAAGTGGTGGAAGATGTCTCTGGACAAAATTACATCGTATAAATGCTACTTATAGTTTATAGAAAGCTGGGTGGCACAGTAAGAAAGATTGTTCACCAGAAGTAACAGGCTGAAGGCTGGGCATTATACCATTTAGGACCACCAGTTGATAAGTCAAGTTTCAGGGGGCCAAAAGCAACTTTGGCAGATTTGCTTTTTACTTACTGGAATGGTTACAACAGTAATAGAAAGCTTTCTGTCTTCCCTGCCATAAACTTTAATAAAAAGTTAGACTTGCCAACTTTAGCCAGACTAGGCAATTCTGTATGTGTATAGGTGTTTCCAGATCTTCCCTGGCAGCTTATGTTGGGGTTTAGAAGTGTTCGGTATGCTGGATTACAACTGCCTGACTCTTTCCTTCCCAGGAGATACTGCCAGAGTTGACTGGCAGCAGCTTACCTCTCCTCTCCACATCCAGAACACATGTGGCTAAACTGAACCTTATCATGTATCTGGTGAATAGATAGATATAGAGATAGATGTCAGCCATACTAACTTTTGGTGATGGCCATTGAAGGTGTGTGGGCGCCTACATAGCTCAGATGTAAGGTCAAGCTTCTCACAGTGGGTGGAGTTAAACCACTCTCTGTTTCCAAAGGTAACAAGGAGAATTTTAAAGAGCGGCTTTAAATATAAAAAAAAAAAAACTGGCCAAAATGTATCAATCTGCCTGAATTGAAAAGCATTTGTTGTTTTAGGAAGATTAAAACAAGTATCTTGTAGTATGTTGTATCATATGAAGGTTGTCATTCCTTTGTGTTGATGCGTAGCTCCATATCCCCTGCATAGATGCAGAATTAAATTATAACATTTTGACTTCCAGCAACCGTCACTATAGAGAGCTCACAGAATATATTTGATACATTGAACTCAACAATAAAACAGTCTGCAGTATGTCCCTCTAGTGGAGATTGCAGGCAGCAAAAATGTCATCATTTATGTCAATGCAGAGGATTAAGAGTTCTGTATCAAAACACATAGCCAGTATAACTATAAAGATACATTAAAGAGGTTATCCAGGAATAGAAAAACAGAGCTACTTTATTTTAAAAACCGCTCCCTGTCTTTCTCCAGGTTTGGTGTGGTTCTGCAGCTCAGTTCTATTGAAGTGAATAGAGCCAAGTTGTAATACCACACCCAACCTGGAGACAGACCTTAAAGGGGTTAGCTAGGAATAGAAAAGCTAACCCCTTTAAGGTAGAGGCACACATTTATTTTTTAAATGGGTACTCCACCCCTAGACATCTTATCCCCTATCCAAAGGATAAGGGATAAGATGTCTGATCACGGGGGTCCCCGCCGCTGGGGACCCCCGCAATATAGCATGCGGCACCCACCTGTTTCTTGTCCGGAAGCGCTGGAGGGTCTGGGTCCCGACCACGGGAATGGAAGTCCATGACGTCACGACTCCCCCACGTGTGACATCTCGCCCCCTCCCATAGACTTGAATTGAGGGAACGGGGCGTGACGTCACACGGGGGCGGAGTTGTGACATCACAGACTTCCATTCCCGTGGTCGGGACCCAGACCCTCCAGCGCTTCCGGACAAGAAACAGGTGGGTGCCACATGCTATATTGCGGGGGTCCCCAGCGGCGGGACCCCCGCATTCAGACTTCTTATCCCCTATCCTTTGGATAGGGGATAAGATGTCTAGGGGTGGAGTACCCCTTTAACTCTATGTTAAAGTGTTAATGTCCACTATAAGAAGTGATTAGAGGGGATGACAGAACTAAACCATTGTTCCATTTAAGTTTTTCCGCATTTCTTTTATCCACCGCTATAATAGATTTTTACTGTAAAGTAGCCATAACAGTTTATCCAAGATTTATTTCACATCTATATAAATGAAAATTGAAGGGGTATACAGGAGGATGGGCAATGGTGTAAAGACAATGAGAAGGAGATCGGGGAGGATATGTATTCAGCTCCTCACACTTCCAATTCTCTAGAAATCAAAATGTATTACCACTTCTATAGCCATAACTCTCAAAGATGCTGTCACTGGCGACTTCACAGAGAATATATTTACATGATAACCAAGGCAGAAGGTAGGAAAACACAAACAGCGTTCTCCAATCTAATTCCTGGCATTGACTCCATAAAATACCTCAACAATCTGTATCAAAGAGAGAGTTGATTATTAATAGTAAAGACAAAGTTATTCAGATCCATCTGATGTGTTGGAAGCAGACAGCTGAAGTGTTCTTCTAACACAAGGAAGGTAATGCTGACGAGACTTAGCTCTTGAAGATTTCTATGGAGACGCAACGTACGCGGCATCCAAACTGTTCAAATGGCAGCTACCTTACACTGTATAATGTTATTGGATTGATCCAAATGTGTCATTCTCAACCTGCTAGCTGAGACTTCAATTTCTTATGAAACCCTATCTCACATTTGGTTCAGTCCTGCCATTATATTAGGGAATGGTCCTAAAAAGTTTAGGTCCATGAGTTTTGGCAAATTCAACTACAAACTGCTGTCAGTTTTCATTTAAATAATACTTACATTACTGAAGCTTCTTTCCTAGAACTCTGTATTGTGTCATTCCTTTTGTTTTTCTTACAAATGTATGAATACATTGGCAATTAGGCAGTACCTTTGACTTTGTCTAAGGGAATATGTCCTTACATTGTCCAATCCGTATTTTGTCACACTGTATAAGTACATACCCTTTTGTAAAGAGGAATGCTAACAACCAATGGTGAATGCATTCATACATTTCCAGGAGTTAAAGGAGTACTGCAGCCGACGTCAACTCTCCAGGTCCAAGATTCGCAATGCATCTGAAGGATTCCCATTTTGGAGCATAGGATTTTTAAAGATTCTGTCTGACATGAGTGTTTTAGTGAATTTGTGTGTGGCGTCGGACAGGGTAATGTGTAATTAACCTTATCATCATGCCAGGGCGTGGTTGACCTATACACCACCCAAGGTAGGCCAGCTTCACCTGTGCCAGACACGGGGGGAAATAATCACTCCGACCAAGGTTACGGTTAACTGGCTTGTTTTACTGAGGTTGGAAAGATGGTACAATCCGTTAAAGGTCAGATTATAGTAAAGGAGAAGCTTATCGGCTTGCTGGGACTTATAGTTGATTGTGCTGTATATGACTGATTCAGCCCACGCTATAATTTAGAGACTTGGACTTGACTAACTTGCTGGACTTGACTAGTGTGCAATTTGAACTCTGAACTCTGACCTCACTATAAATGGGAGGAATTTAGAGAGATCCCATTGGCCGGACAAGTCACATACTGACAACTGCATACTCCCCTTAACAACAAAGGCCTTAGCAACAAGAGATTTAAGGCAACAAGTACATAGATAATACAAATACATTAACCCTTATATGAGAGCATATTATACAGTGCATTATAGAGAGTTATGAGGAGAGGGGACCCATGACAGACATTGAGCAGCATCTGCCACACAAGATGGGGAGGAGTACAGAAGAACACGTGATTCTGTACTGGGTCACCGCTTGTATTGTATACAAAAAAATACTAAAACTTCTTAAAGGAGTACTGCAGCCGAAGACAACTTGTGGATAGGGGTCAAGTGTCTGATCGCAGGGGGTCCGACCGCTGGGGCCCTCCGCAATCTCCCCTTCAATGACCCGGAACTGCCACGGCTTTGTACAGCTAATGCTTGTGTCATAGACTTCACTAAGAAGTCGACAAGCATGCCCCTTCCAATTAGCTCTATGGGAGAGGCGGGGATGCATGAACGCTGCATCTCCGACTCTCTCATAGAGATACATGGAGAGGTGTGTTGACCGCGGCGTCATGCCGTGTTCGACACACCTCCTGCATGGGGAGAGCAGTGGCATTTCCGGGTCCCTGTTTGGGACCCAGCAGTTGGACCCCCTATAATCAGGCACTTATTTCCTATCCTGTTGATAGGGGATACGTTGTCTTCAGCTGCAGTATTCCTTTAAGAATCTCTAGCATTCTTTTGTATAAAATACAAGCATTCACTAAAGCACTCATGTCAGACAGAATCTTAAAAAATCCTATGCTCCAAAATGAGTATCCTTCAGGTGCATTGTGAATCTTGGACCTGGAGAGTTGACCAGTCCCAATCTGAGTTTACCCTCTCTAATCCCCATTCTATGATACTTGGATGACTATGGCAAACAAATTATCAAAGGGGTTGTACAGAATGAGAAATAAATGCCAAGCCTGTCTACAGTTTGTTTGACTGCACTCAATAAAGCCCTAACAAAGCCCTATACACACTGCAGCTCCTTTCCCATTCGTTCTTGTTTTGCTGAATTTTCCTTTCTCTCATCTTGCCCCATCCACTTTCACCATAGACAAGCAGGATAATTAACTTTCCCTAACGAGGGGAACAATAGTTCTGTGCAGAAAATAATAGCAGCTCTTATCAGATTCCAAGGCGTTGTTGGAAAACAAAATCAATTAGCTTTGCAATGCAAATGAACAAGAGAAGACAGTGGTCTATTACAAGTCTGTTAGTGAACCTCGCAATCTCCGCCAGACAGTCGGAGAAAATGGGAGTTCAGATAGTACAGGCTGACATACAAGATAATAGCTGTCCACACATCTGCCGAAAACACCCTCACACAAATGTTTTACAGATAAATGATTTAATAGTTACAAGCGGTGATAATTACACAAGGCATGGGTTGAAGAAGAGGATCTGTGTTGGCTCCTTTGTTGCATACGCTTTAAAAATCCCATACCAGTAGTGTGCAGCATGTGGCTTTCCATGTACAAAGACAACAACAGGCACAGGATTTAAGGTGTCAGCAGGGTGAGGAGTTTGCTGCCCAGGCATATGTCTCCTTGCCTTTCTAGCATCCTCCTTACCTTTTCCACACTGACACAAACTCCCAATCCTGTTTAAACATCCAATTCTATGCCTGTTGCTGCCCTATTTCTATCTATTAATGTACAGTTTGTTCCCCCAAAACAATGCACCCTATACATATTACTATCATAACTATAGTTACTTGAGTTTCAGTTTTTTGCAGAAGACATTTTTGCAGTCAGAGTTCCACTATGTCCATAAGACATCCCATTAAAGCCTGCCACCTGTTCATAAATTGTATCATTATTTTAAGACATATTAAATAGATGGACATGCAATTTTGATAGATATAAGATAGTTATTTAATTAATAGATATTACATAAGCCAATACAAGATTTTAGATATCTATAAGATAAATAGATTATAGACATTATATGGCAGTTATTTGATAGCTATTAGATAAATAGATATTACATGACACACATCTGATAGCAGGATGGATAGATAGATACAAACAGGAGAATACAGCAGCACACTGCTAACACAAAGTTACAGATAAAACATGAAATGCTATATTGCTACAATGAAAAAATAAAAATTGAGGTGCTTTACTCATCATTTGGCCAAATAATTTAGACCATCCCACCGCAATAAGGTGACCTCATTAGGACAGACCCTACATTGTGAATGTACCTCTGTGCAATCAGTTACCAGGCTTGTAAGGTCTGATACATCCATCACCTTATAAGATGGGTGGGGTGCAGGAACCAACATAGAGGTAGCCACTACCCCTTATGTATAGCATAAAAAAAGGTAAGTTGGCCAGAACATACTGATACTAAATTATTGCATGGACCCGGCATATAGCAATATAGCATTATAGCATTTCATGTTATATCTGTATCTTTGTGCTAGCAGTATGCTGCTGTATTCTCCTGTTTGTGTATATTTAGCCTAGTAGCGTGCACCTGTATGCCGGGTCCATGCAATAGTTTGGTATCAGTATGTGCTGGCCAACTTATCCTTTTTTGTGTTATAGATAGATAGATAAAAAGATAGACAGACAGATAGATATGAGATAGATAATTATAGAGAGAGAGAAAGAGGAGATAGATGTTAGATAGAAAGATAGATAGATAGATAGATAGATAAATATATAGATAGCGGCAAGTAGAAAACAGCAACAGCAGGCAAAAATACAGCATGTGGACAAAATGTTTAGCTTCTTTATTTCATCCAAACTATCCAAAAATGCAACGTTTCAGCTACCAGCTTGTAGCCATTTGCAAGCATGAAAATGGCTACATGCTGGTAGCCGAAACCTTGTATTTTTGATGGTTTGGATGAAATAAAGAAGCTACGCATTTGTTTTTACATATTGTTAAGTGCTGTTGCTGTTTTCTACTTGCTGCTATCTGGAAGCATGTGACCAGGGCTGTTGAGCTACTTGCACCTGTCGACTTTATTGGGGTTGTGTTGCTTTCCATGTACAGAAAGATAGATAGCTAGATAGATGACAGAAGCGTGGTCATTGAAGCGTGCACCCCTCTACTATATTGAAGCTATACTTGGACTCAAAATGGACTCACATACCGCCACCGCGGGTTTGGTAACTACATCTGATGAATTTTCATACTCTGACTCTGACATAGATATAATATTAAGCCGTGTGGATGGGGACGCCGCTTTTTTGCATGTACCTTCAAAGTTTGAGGTTCAGAGACAATTTGAACTAAAAAAAAAACATCTGCTATCATTGAATTTACATGCTGCCACACTCAGCAAGTATTATAAGTCTCAGAGGATACCACGTGGAATGCGCATACAACCACGTGAGAATGCTTATGCTAACAATATCAAATTTCACAGCCGCTATGAGAAAATATCTAATAAGTATTCATTTGATTTATTATTGTTAAATCTGGAATTTTTACAAAAAGATATTGTGGTTTGAGATTTATCAAAGCCTGTGTGAAGGAAAAGTTGCCCATAGCAACCAATCAGATGGCTTCTTTCATTTTTAACAAGGCCTCTGCAAAATGAAAGAAGCAATCTGATTGGTTGCTATGGGAAACTCAGCAACGTTTCCTCTGCCCAGGTTTGGGTTTCTCCCCCATTGTGTCTACTAAAAACAAGGTAGCTTCACTGGAAACTGGATTGAGGGAAATATTACCGGATGACTGTGAATCTTTTATCTCCAAACAGACTGTGTATTTGCAAAAATGTAAGCAGAAACAAGAGATTATTAAGAGACTGAAGTGGTCTCTTTTTTAGAACAAAGCTCCACTGCATCAAAAAACCAATCCGAAGAGGAGGCAAGCAACATCGGCGATTCCGTAAAGACCAGAGGAAAGGCTCAACAACAGACTCTGTATGAAACCAAATGAAGACCCCTGAAGGTTCCAGGGCAATTAATCATAAACAACCTTTAAGGGGTGAAACCCCTTGCAGGGACAACCCTTACTAGAAACTCCCCGTAAAATTTGATACTTTATTAGATGCCGATATTAAAATTAAATACATATATACCCTAATGACATACACTTAAAATTATCAGCGGTATCAATAGGTCAAGGAGAAAGAGAGAGGGTAGCCTCTCCTATATTCTCTATGAGAACTGACACTTATTTGTAAGTATTATGTGTACTGAATCGGTACACTTGTGTGTCAGACTTGGTATGTATTATTAGCCACTGCCTATCCGCTGGATAAAATCATTAGCTAGCTCACCCGATGTTTCGCTGAGCGAGTCAGCTTTGTCAAGGGCTATGGGGCTAATGGAGCTTTGTCAAGGGCTATTAGCCTCATAGCCCTTGACAAAACTGACTCGCTCAGCGAACCGTCAGTCCATTTTTGGAGTTTGGTGTGACATTATTTCTAATTTGCTTTTTTTCCCTCCCTTTTTTGGTTCCAATACACACAAAGAGAATAAGCCTGTATAGCAAAACATGTGTTACTGCAATCCTCTTCTGGGAGGAGAAATACTTAATTTTCTTGAAAAATGTCAAGGGTGCCAACATTTACGGCCATCACTATATACACTGGGCTGTACAGTTCGACCCAAAATCCGTTGCTAATCCTCAGATTTCATGATGCCTTGCACACATTCAAGGCACCCAGTGCCAGAGGCAGTAGAATGATGTGCTTTACCAAAAAGCTCTATCTTGGTCTCACCTGTCCACAAAACATATTCCCAGAAGGATTTTGGCTTACTCAAGTTCATTTTGGCAAAATGTAGTCTTACGTTTTTATGTCTCTGTGTCAGCAATCGGGTCCTCCTGGGTCTCCTGCCATAGCGTTTCATTTCATTTAAACATCGACAGATAGTTCTCGCTCCCTTCATTTCATTTAAATGTTGACGGATAGTTTGCGCTGATACTGATGCTCCCTGAGCCTGCAGGACAGCTTGAATGTCTTTGGAACTTGTTTGGGGCTGCTTATCCACCATACGGACTTTCCTGCATTGACAACCTTCATAAATTTTTCTCTTCTGTCCATGCCCAGGGAGATTAGCTACGGTGCTATGGGTTCATAATGTTGCGCACTGTGGACAAAGGTACCGTATTTATCGGCGTATAACACGCACTTTTTAGGGTAAAATTTTTAGCCTAAAGTCTATGTGCGTGTTATATGCCGATACACCCCCAGGAAAGGCAGGGGGAGAGAGGCCGTCGCTGCCCGCTTCTCTCCCCCTGCCTTTCCTGGGGTCTAGAGCCCTGCTGCCGGCCCCTCTCACCCCCTGGCTATCAGCGCCGCTGCCCGTTCTGTCCCCTGACTATCGGTGCCGGCGCCCCATTGCCGGCGCCGATAGCCAGGGGGAGAGAAGCGGCGCCGACAGCCAGGGGGAGAGAAAGGGCAGCCGCACCCATTTCCGGCGCCGCTGCCCCGTTGCCTCCCTCCATCTCCGGTGGCATAATTACCTGGGTCGGGTCCGCGCTGCTGCAGGCCTCCGGCCTGCGTCCCCGGCGTCATTGCTATGCGCTGCACGGCGCGGCGCATGACGTGAGTGCACCGCGCCGTGCATAGCAACGACGCAGGGGACGCGCGCCGGAGGCCTGCAGCAGCGCGGACCCGACCCAGGTAATTATGCCATCGGGGATGGGGGGAGGCAACGGGGCAGCGGCGCCGGCAATGGGTGCCGCTGCCCTTTCTCTCCCCCTGGCTATCGGCGCCGGCAATGGGGTGCCGGCACCGATAGTCAGGGGGACAGAACGGGCAGCGGCGCCGATAGCCAGGGGGTGAGAGGGGCCGGCAGCAGGGCTCTAGACCCCAGGAAAGGCAAAGGGAGAGAAGCGGGCAGCGACGGCCTCTCTCCCCCTGCCTTTCCTGGGGGTGTATCGGGGTATACACGCGCACACACGCACTCTCATTTTACCATGGATATTTGGGTAAAAAACTTTTTTTACCCAAATATCCTTGGTAAAATGAGGGTGCGTGTTATAGGCCGGTGTGTGGTATAGCCCGATAAATACGGTAAATCTAGATCTCTGGAGATGGACTTGTAACCTTGAGATTGTTGATAATTGTCCACAATTTTGGTTCTCAAGTCCTCAGACAGTTCTCTTCTCCTCTTTCTGTTTTGGTTAGTGTGGCACACAGAGACACACAATGCAAAGACTTAGTGAACTTCTCTCCTTTTTATCTGCTTTCAGGTGTGATTGTTGCATTGCCCACACCTGTTACTTGCCCCAGGTGAGTTTAAAGGAGCATCACATGCTTGAAACAATCTTATTTGTCCACAATTTTGAAAGGGTGCCAATAATTTTGTCCAGACCATTTTTGGAGTTTGGTGTGACGTTATGTCCAATTTGCTTTTTTTCCTCCCTTTTTTGGTTTAGTTCCAATACACAATTCCAATTAGCTCTTGGATCATCCTGATCCCTTGCCACGGGACATGTTCCTCACAATAACACCACAGACCACAGTTCCTCATACAAGTCTGGCTCCTTGCCAGCTTTATTTCCACAGGTTGCAGGTAAAAACAAAACATAAATAGGAACAAAATAAAGTCCTAGACCGTCTGGTCGCTGACTATAACTCTCAGCAGGCCCTGTCTATCAACTGGTGAGCTTCCCTCATCCAGTTAAAACCTGTGCCACCTGCAACCTGTTTTACTACCAGTTCACACCCGAACTTGGACCACTCGCAGCGCCTGCTGCTTGTTACCTAAACAGGGCCCGTGTGTCTCCCCCTCTAACAGCCAGAATACTGTATCCAAGGGAGAGCACAGATTAGACTGACTCTCCATCTTATATACACCTCTCTTCCCTGCTGCATCATTAATTAAGAAGCAGGTGAGAGATTCTTCAGGGTGAGCCAAGGAAATACACCCTTTCCTTGCCCCCTTATCACAATAGATAGATAGATATGAGATAGGTAGATATTAGATAGATAGATAGATAGATCGTATAACTGTATTAGGTGTCTGAATTAAGAAGACACATATTTAGTTATTAGTTTTGAGCTATATATTTATTTCATTGGACATGTTTTCAGAGTTTCGCCATGTCCATTGCCCAGTGACAATTGTATAACCTGTTAATAATTTCATCCTCATTTTAAAATCTAATATTCTTAAATTATATTCTGCCATAGAAACTTCATTTTTGGCTTGTATGGAGGGTCCCCTGAGCTACAATATCAATTTCAATTCAATTTCATTTCTTAAGTAGCGTCCCCCTCCTCTGAGTTCTGAATAACACTGACATTGCCAGTCCCATAAGTGATTAATAAAGACTAACTTTAATTAGATAAGATGAAAAAGGCAGATTTGCCTGATTGTATTTTTTTTTCAAATCTCTGGCCTCATTATATTAAGGTTGAAATGGAATAAAAATATTACAATTCTACCTGGTATTTCCAATGCAGGCTATAACCTCACTATCACTAGTGTTTCATGTAATTTCAAAGGCCCCTTTCACACTGCCGTTTGTGACCCAGAAGTGCAGTGGCCGTTACAAAATGAGGCGAGAATAGCGTGACAAAAATTTGTGCCATCTTTTTCTCCAGCTACCCCCGCTAAAAAACAACGGCACACGACGGACCCAATTATAGTCCATTGGCTCCATTGGGACCCATTGTTGCCCGTTGTGCCCCGTCCCTATAATGACCTTTAAAGTAAAATGTTTTAAAGTAAGATTCTTATTGTTCCTCATAGCAACCAATTGTAGCTCAGCTTTCATTTCTCATATTGCTCATAGCTGAGCTGTGATTGGTTGCTATGAGCAACAAAAAGAATCTTACTATAAGACATCTTGAGCCATTTAACACGTTCGCGCATCTTGGCTTATATATAAGCCGCAATGTGCAGTCAGTTCGCGCATCACGGCTTATATATATGACACGCAGTTAACCCGGCGATGCGCGGAATCGCACAGGTTAACTGGCAGAAGTCCCGTTGTTTCCAGCAGACGAAGTCGGTCAGAACGGGGGAAGATGGCTGCGGGGGCTCGCGGGGACCTGCGGCATAGGAGGGGAACACGGGGGAACGGCGGCCTTACCTGGAGCAGTGGCGGGACCAAGGAGCAGTGGAGGGAATGGCCACGTGGAGGATCAGCGGCGGGACCGGCAGGTAAGTACTTGGTCCTCAGAGGCAGCAGTGAAGATCTTCACTGCTGCTTCTAGGAGTCTTAAAACTACAACTCCCAGCATGCCCAGACAGCCTTTGGCTGTCTGGGCATGCTGGGAGTTGTAGTTTTGCAACATCTGGAGGGCCCCAGTTTGGAGACCATTGTATAATGGTCTCCAATCTGTGCTCTTCCAGCTGTTGCAAAACTACAACTCTCAACATGCACTGACTGTCCATGCATGCTGGGAGTTGTAGTTCAGCAACATGTGGCCCTTCAGATGTTGCCGAACTACAACTCCCGGCATGCCTGGACAGTCAGTGCATGTTGAGAGTTGTAGTTTTGCAACAGCAGATTGGAGACCATTATACAATGGTCTCCAAACTGGGGCCCTCCAGATGTTGCGAAACTACAACTCCCAGCATGCCCTTCAGCTGTCTGGGCATGCTGGGAGTTGTAGTTTTTCAACAACTGGAGACTGGTTGGGAAACATTGTCTGTTTCTAACTCAGTGTTTCCTAACCTGTGTGCCTCCAGCTGTTGCAAAACTATAACTCCCAGCATGCAAAACTATAACAGGCCATGCATGCTGAGAGTTGTGGTTTTGCAACAGCTGGTGCCCCCCCCCCCCCCTGTAAATGTACAGGGTACATTCACACGGGCGAGGGTTTTACAGTGGACTTCTCGCTGCAAGTTTGAGATGCAGCAAATTTTGCGCTGGGAAACTTGCTGTAATCCCCCGCCCGTAAGACTGTACCCTAAAAACACTACATTACACTACCACAAAATAAAAGAAAGAGTTAAAAACACTACATATACACATACCCCTACACAGTACCCCCCAAATAAGAACGTCCGGTTCGCCACTGTTTCCAAAACGGAGCCTCCAGCTGTTGCAAAACTGCAACTCCCAGTATTTCCGGACAGCCATTGACTGTCCAGGCATGCTTGGAGTTTAGCAACAGCTGGAGGCACCCTGTTTGGGAATCACTGGCATAGAATACCCCTATGTCCACCCTTATGCAAATCCCTAATATAGTCCTCAAATGCACATGGCGCTCTGCCTTTGGAGCCCTGTCGTATTTCAAGTCAACAGTTTAGGACCACATATGGGGTATCACCGTACTTGGGAGAAATTGCGTTACAAGGTTTGGGGGGCTATTTCTCCTTTAACCCTTTATGAAAAGGAAATGTTGGGGTCTACACCAAAATTACATTTTTTACACTAACATGCTGGTGTTGCCCCATACTTTACATTTTCACAAGAGGTAAAAGGGAAAAAAGCCCCCCAAAATTTGTAATGCAATTTCTCCTGAGTATGGAGATACCCCATATGTGGGCGCAAAGTGCTCTGGGGGCGCACAACAAGGCCCAGAAGGGAGAGTGCACCATGTACATTTGAGGTGATTTGCACACGGGTGGCTGATTGTTACAGCAGTTTTGACAAACGCAAAAAAAAAAAAAAAAACCACATGTGACCCCATTTTGGAAACTACACCCCTCACGGAATGTAATAAGGGGTGCAATCAGAATTTACACCCCACTGGTGTCTGACAGATCTTTGGAACAGTGGTCCGTGAAAATGAAAAATGTTGTACAGCCCACTGTTCCAAAGATCTGTCAGACATCAGAGGGGGGTAAATGCTTACTGTACCCCTTGTATGCCATGTGTTTTTTTTTTTGCTGTCCTGGCACCATAGGGGCTTCCTAAATGCAACATGCCCCCCGAGAAAAATTTGCTCTCAAAAAGCCAAATATGACTCCTCTTCTGAGCATTGTAGTTCGCCCATAGTGCACTTCAGGTCAACTTATGGGGTACCTCCATACTCAGAAGAGATGGAGTTACAAAATTTTTTTTTTAGGGGGGGGGGTATTTTCTGCTATTAACCCTTGCAAAAATGTGAAATTTGGGGGGAAACATACATTTTAGTGAAAATATATATATTTTTTTTACACATGCAAAAGTCGTGAAACACCTGTGGGGTATTAAGGCTCACTTTATTCCTTGTTAAGTTCCTCAAGGGGTCTAGTTTCCAAAATGGTATGGCATGTGTTTTTTTTTTGCTGTTCTTGCACCATAGGGGCTTCCTAAATGCAACATGCCCCCTAAAAACCATTTCAGAAAAACTCACTCTCCAAAATCCCCTTGTCGCTCCTTCGCTTCTGAGCCCTCTACTGCGCCCGCCAAACACTTTACATAGAGATATGAGGTATGTCCTTACTCGAGAGAAATTGGGCTACAAATATAAGTATAATTTTATTCCTTTTACCCCTTGTAAAAATGCAAAAATTGGGTCTACAAGAACATGCGAGTGTAAAAAATTAAGATTGTGAATTTTCTCCTTCACTTTGCTGCTATTCCTGTGAAACACCTAAAGGGTTAAAACGCTGACTGAATGTCATTTTGAATACGTTGGGGGGTGCAGTTTTTATAAAGGGGTCATTTGTGGGGTATTTCTAATATGAAGACCCTTCAAATCCACTTCAAACCTGAACTGGTCCCTGAAAAATTGTGAGTTTGAAAATCTTGTGAAAAATTGCTGCTGAAATTTGAAGCCCTGTGGTGTCTTCCAAACGTAAAAACTCATAAATTTTATGATGCAAACATGAAGTGGACATATTGTATATGTGAATCAAAAAAGTTTTTTTTGCAATATACATTTTCCTTACAAGCAGAAAGATTCAAAGTTAGAAAAATGCTAAATTTTCAAATTTTTCATAAAATTTTGGGATTTTTCACCAAGAAAGGATGCAAGTTACCACAAAAAATTACCACCACGTTAAAGTAGAATATGTCATGAAAAAACATTCTCGGAATCAGAATGATAACTAAAAGCATTCCAGAGTTATTAATGTTTAAAGTGACAGTGGTCAGATGTGCAAAAAACGCTCTGGTCCTTAAGGCCAAAATGGGCTTGGTCCTTAAGGGGTTAAGGGCTTGTTTTTTGCACAACCAATTGTACTTTCTAATGATATCTTTCATTTCACCATAAAATTTTGAGCGCAACCAAATAAGTGATTATTTATGGTGGGAAATTGAATAGAAAAACACAATTTTGCAACTTTTGGTGGGTTTTGTTTTTCCGAATTGCACTTTATGAATACTTGCCAAAAATGACATGTTCTTTTAATTTTTTGGGTCAATATGATTAAAATGATGTAACAAAGAAAAACAGGTGTCCTGCACTCACCGTCCAGGTGCTGATAATTCGGCTCCCATCTCGGGCTGCTCAATCCGCCAAGGAAGACATGAATGGCATAGGGCGCTAAGAGGCGACTGCCAGCTGTTTCACGCATACAGGTGCGCTTCTTCCTGCCTCTGGAATATTAATTTTATAATTATATCGATTTATTTTATAATTATATATTATTTTATTTATGAAATTTTTTTTTTACAGTTTTTTTTTTTTTTTTTTACTTTTATTTTTTCCCCCGCGCCTTATAAAGATCTATGGCAAAATTTAAAAAAAAAAATATTTGTGGCACAAAATTGGAAACTTTTAACTTTTAGGACCTTCTGTTTCTACCTGGTGCCCTTTTCGGTAAAAATTACACATTCTGTAGGTCCATAAATTTGAAACTCACCGCTATACAGGTATCTACATGTTAAGAAGTTTGGAATCACAGGGTCTTGGATTCAGATGCTGTGGAGTGCTCAGTGGCCATACAGTTGAAATGATATCCAACTTAGGCTTCTTTCACACTGCTGTTGTGACATGGCAGTGTGACATCCGTCAGGGAACCCGGGGAGAATTGCGGGAGAAAAAATACATCATGCAACGTTTTTTCCTCCCGTTACTCCAGTCAAAAAACAATGGCGCCCGACAGACATAATAGTAAATGGGATCTGTTGGGAACCGTTGTTTCCCATTGTGCCCTGTCAAAAATAACATCCGTTAAGGCACAAAAAAAAGGGGGGGGGGGGCTTATATAGGTTTCATTTTGTTTTACTTAATAAAAAAATTATAACTATTTATATGAAAATTAGCACATTTAAAATTGTCATCTTCTGACCCCTCTAACTTTTTTAGTTTTTCCATATATGTGGATGTGTGAGGGCTAATTTTTTCATCACTTGAGTTTTAGTTTAGAAACAGCCGTTGCTTAATTACAACTTATATCTTTCCCAGACATCTCAAGGCTGTCTGAAAATGAAGGGGGTTGTAGTTTAGCAATAGCTGGAGGCTCCCTGTTTGGAAATGCTGGTTTAAGGAAGGACACCATAAATGTACTAACCAATTTTCCGAGTTTCTTTCTTATCATTTCAGATCCGTGTATGCAGAGGATGACCAATTTTTTTTTTGTTTAATATTAATAAAATGATGTGGGAGAGAATTTTTTTGAATAAAAGTTTATATAGTGTTATGTTTTTTATTTTTTATTTACTTTACAGGCTTAGTAGTGCAAGCTGTCTTACAGACTAAATACTTTACTAAGCTGGGGATTAGCGATAGCCACAAAAATAGCTAGCGCTAACCCCCAATGATTACCCTGGTACCCACTGCCCCAGGGCAAGAGATTGCAAGAGCCAATACCAACAGGCCTGGAGTGTCAACATTGATGCTCCTGGGCCTAGGCGGTAAAAAGTTGGCATTATTTAGGCTGGGGAGGGCCAGTAACAATGGTCCTCGCCCACCCTGGTAACATCAGGCTGTTGCTGCTTGGTTGGTCTCTGGCTGAGAATAAAAATATGGATAACACCCACACATTTTTGCATAAATATTTAAATTTAATTTTAAAAAAATGCATGTGTTCCCCCTATTTTCATTCTCAGACAGATACCAACTAAACAGCAACAGCCTGACGTTACCAGGGTGGACTATGACCATTGTTGCTGGCCCTCCCCAGCCTAAATAATGCCAGCCTGTTACCGCCTAGGCCCAGGAGCGCCATATTTGACTCTCCGGGCCTCTTGGTACCGGCTCTTCCCGGTACAGGGGTAATATATGGGGGTTAGTGCTAGCTATTTTTGAGGCTAACTCTAAGTTCTGGGTTAGTAATGAATTCCTTCTATAAAACGGCTTCCACTACTAAGCCTATAAAGTAAATAAAATTAAAAAACACAATGCATTTATTCCAAACACTCCCCCACAAGCCCTTGTTAACCATTTTATTAATATTAAACAATCAGACAGGCAGGGAGCGAGTGTATTGGCTACCTGGCCACTGGCCGGGAGGCTACTCCTCCCACACATGTCGCCGCTGCTGCTGCCCCAGCAGTACGCCGCTGCTGCAGGACTGTGCGGCATGTAAGTATGTTTAGGGGAGATATGTTTAGGGGGATCAGAGTTTTAACACGGAGCATGGGGGAGAGCGGGGTTCGGGGTTTTAACACGGGGGGTGGCGGGGAAGCGCGGCACCACGCCGATGGCCCTGACTTATTATTTTCAACACAGGGTGCCTCCAGCTGTTTCATTACTACAACTCCCAGCATGCCCTGACAGCCAATAGATGTCAGGGCCAGCTGGGAGTTGTAGTGGTGAAACAGTTGGAGGCACCCTGTGTAGATGACCTAAGGGCGGAAGTCAGCCCCCCAGCAGGCATCAGTGACGTTGTGCCTGCTGGGGATGTCTGCCTGGTAGTGAGCACACTTCCAGGCAGACAAAAAAGCATTTTTAATATAGTATAAAAAAAAATTTAAAGCAAAGAGGGGGTTAGGGATAGATGGGCAATAGGCAGGGACAGAAAAAAAAAGGATGGTGGGAGCTACACTTTAACTACAACTCCCATCATGCAAGTTATAGTTTAGCATCAGCTGGGGGCACCCCGTTCCTTAACTACAATTCCCGTCATGGGAGTTGCAGTTTAGAAAAAGCTGAAGGTACCCCGATTCTAAACTACAACTCCCATGATGAGATTTGCCGTTTAGCAACAGCTGGAGGCACCAGCTGCTCCCCGGCCACCCGCCCGCTAGCTGTTGCAAGACTACAACTCCCAGCATGCCCTAACAGTGAGGAAATGCTGGGAGTTGTAGTCACAACGGCTAGCAGGCCGATGGTAGTTGCAGGTGGGTGGCTGGGGAACAGAAACGTCCGGCTCCCAAGAATGTGAAACTACACTGTAATTTCATATTTCCCGGCCTGAGGTGTGATTGGATGATCGGTCTCGGACAATCACGGCTCTGGCGGGGACATATGAAATTACAGTGTAGTATTGAATTCTGGGGAGCCGACCGGCTCTGCTCGTCGGCCACCCGCCCGCAACTAACACCGTCTCGCTAGCCGTTGCAACTACAACTCCCAACATGTCCAGTGGGGAGTGAGGGTCGAGGGCGACAGGTGGGAGAGGACCAGGCCAGGAGGAATTGATGAGCTGGGGCGGGTGATGACAGGGGGAGCTGATCTGCTGAGATGAGCGGCTAAGGGGGGAGGGGGCTGGACTGTTAAGATGTCTCGCGGAGGCATGAAAAACAGTGTAGGGTGGGTAGCGGGGATGAGACGGAGCCCGGTCGGCTGCACAGTGATGCCAGCATGGGCTCCTTTGTACAGCTGTGATTTCATATTTCCCACTGGAGCCGTGGTCTCGGCTCCCGGCGGGAAATATGAAATCCTGGTCTCCTAAGCAAGTTTTGTAAGCCAGGTCTGGGCTGGCTTACATTTACAGTAATTTGAGGTGGTTGCGACTTTGTGTGCGACTTTCACACTTGATAAATCCCTGACCACTGCAAAGTGGTTACAGGCAAAAGTCGCACAAACAATAGCTTAGACGCATGTGCAACTTTTTGTGCGACTTTGTAAGCAAAAAAGAGCTCTAAATTGCTTGATAAATCTATAACTTTTTTATTTTTCCATATACAGGGCTCTATGAGGGCTCATTTTTTGCGTGGAGATTCCAAGTATGTTGAATTATGTTTATTTATAGTTTTTTTTAATGTAAAATGGGAAAAGAGGAGATTGATTGAAATTGGAATGATTTAATAGTGACTCTGCCACTGTATAAAATGCTAGAGGGAGTGAACAGTACCCCCATTGCAAGAGGAGGCAGTAGTGTCAACTGCATTCTTCTATTTTATTTATATATATATATATATATATATATATATATATATATATATATATATATGTATATATATTAATTTTTTTTTTTTTTAAATCTCTCTCTCTCCATTAGGTAGTCTGTCCACGCCTTGCACTACTGGTACAGATGATCCAACATGTGTAATGTTCAGTTCCACTGCATTGGAACATTGCAAATAAGGTGGTATTAAAGACTATTTTGATGCTGTAGGTCTGTGAGGCCTTGTTTAAAAGCGTAAAAATGGCTAAACCAAACGCAAACTTTCCGCCAAAATTTTCCAATCAATGTTTGACAACAAGATTTGTCACATGTGCCATACAGGTAGAGAGTGTTATGCTACCTAGATACAGCGGGGACAAAATGTTTGTGCTTTTATCAGTGACCCAGTGTAAAGCTTCTTACTGCAGACAGGGCAGCAACTTCTTCGCTGAGTGGTTTCGCCCAGACTTTGCAGATATAATACAGCATGGCATTGGTTGACTTTGCAGTGATAAAAGGAGGAAGGAGGAAGAAAGTAAACTATGCTCTTCCCTTTGGAAGGGGGGGGGGAGGGTTGCAAAATGTCTGTGGAGGAGGACCTGGATGAGGAGAATGGGTGGCAGAAGTTGAACCTTGGAGCACATAGTAGGGGTGCTTTTTCCTCTAACCCTTCTTCAGCCAACCACTCCTTAACACCTTAGGGACCCGGGGTTTTTCCGTTTTTGCACTTTAATTTTTTCCTCCTTACCTTTAAAAAATCATAACTTTTTAAAATTTGCACCTAAAAATCCATATGATTGCTTATTTTTTGTGCCACCAATTCTACTTTGTAATTACATCAGTCATTTTACCCAAAAATCTATGGCGAAACGGAAAATAAAATCGTTGTGAGACAAACTTATATGCCATTTTGTAATTTTTGGGGGCTTCTGTTTCTACCGTGTAAACTTTTTGGTAAAAATGAAACCTATTTATTCTGTTGGTCCATACGATTAAAATGATACCCTACTTATATAGGTTGGATTTTATCGTACTTCTGAAAAAAATCATAACTACATGTAGGAAAATTTATAAGTTTAAAATTGTCATATTCTGACCCCTATAACTTTTTTATTTTTCCGTTTATGGGGCGGTATGACGGCTCATTTTTTTGTGCCGTGAACTTAAGTTTTAACGGTACCATTTTTGTATTGATCAGACTTATTTATCGCTTTTTATTCATTTTTTCATGATATAAAAAGTGACCAAAAATGCACTATTTTGGACTTTGGAATTTTTTTGCGCGTATGCCATTGACCGTGCGGTTTAATTAAGGATATGTTTTATAATTCGGACATTTCCGCATGCGGCGATACCACACATGTTTATTTTTATTTACACTGTTTTTTTTTTTTTTTAATGGGAAAAGGGGGTGATTTAAACTTTTATTAGGGGAGGGGTTAATGATCTTTATTCACTTTTTTTTTGCAGTTTTATAGCTCCCATAGGGGGCTATAACACTGCACACACCGAACTTTTACTTTAATCACTGGTTTCTCATAGGAAACCAGTGATCAATGATTCTGCCGCTTGACTGCTCATGCCTGGATCTAAGGCACTAAGCAGTCATTTGGCGATCGGACAGCATGGAGGCAGGTAGTGATCCTCCGGCTGTCTTGTAAGCTGTTTGGGATGCTGCGATTTCGGTGCGGCGATCCCGAACAACTCCCTAAGCTAACCAGGATGGTTGTTCTTTCACTTTAGATGCGGCGTTCAACTTTGAACGCCACGTCTAAAGGTTTAATAGCGCGCTGTACCGTGATCAGTACTGCGCGCTATTAGCCACGGGTCCCAGCCGTTGTTAGAGGCCGGGCCCGACCCACTATGGCCGTGGCCCTGCGTTATAGAAAGGAAAAGGACTCAGGACTTACCGGCTTCGTCCTTGGTCCTTAAGAGGTTAACCCCTTAAGGACTCAGCCCATTTTGGCCTTAAGGACTCAGACAATTTAATTTTTACGTTTTCATTTTTTCCTCCTCGCCTTCTAAAAATCATAACTCTTTTATGTTTTCATCCACAGACTAGTATGAGGACTTGTTTTTTTGCGCGACCAGTTGCCCTTTGTAATGACATCACTCATTATATCATAAAATGTATGGCGCAACCAAAAAACATTTTTATCATAAAATGTATGGCGCAACCAAAAAACAACAATTTTTGTGGGGAAATTAAAACGAAAAACGTAATTTTGCTAATTTTGGAAGGTTTCGTTTCCACGCCGTACAATTTATGGTAAAAATGACATGTGTTCTTTATTCTGAGGGTCAATACGATTAAAATGATACCCATTATTATATACTTTTATATTATTGTTGCGCTTAAAAAAAATCACAAACTTTTTAACCAAATTAGTACGTTTATAATCCCTTTATTTTGATGACCTATAACTTTTTTATTTTTCCGTATAAGCGGCGGTATGGGGGCTCATTTTTTGCGCCATGATCTGTACTTTTTTTTTATACCACATTTGCATATAAAAAACTTTTAATACATTTTTTATAATTTTTTTTAATAAAATGTATTAAAAAAGTAGGAATTTTGGACTTTTTAATTTTTTTTTGTTCACGCCATTAACCGTATGGGATCATTAACATTTTATTTTAACAGTTCGGAACTTTACGCACGCGGCGATACCAAATATGTCTATAAAAAATTTTTTTACGCTTTTTGGGGGTAAAATAGGAAAAAACGGACGTTTTACTTTTTTATTGGGGGAGGGAATTTTTCACTTTTTTTTACTTTTACTTTTAAATTTTTTTAGATTTTTTTTTACTCTTGAATAGTCCCCATAGGGGACTATTCATAGCAATACCATGATTGCTAATACTGATCTGTTCTATGTATAGGACATAGAACAGATCAGTATTATCGGTCATCTCCTGCTCTGGTCTGCTCGATCACAGACCAGAGCAGGAGATGCCGGGAGCCGCACGGAGGTAGGAGAGGGGACCTCCGTGCGGCGTTATGAATGATCGGATCCCCGCAGCAGCGCTGCGGGCGATCCGATCGTTCATTTAAATCGCGAACTGCCGCAGATGCCGGGATCTGTATTGATCCCGGCACCTGAGGGGTTAATGGCAGACGCCCGCGAGATCGCGGGCGTCAGCCATTGCCGGCGGGTCCCTGGCTGCGATCAGCAGCCGGGATCAGCCGCGCATGACACGGGCATCGCTCCGATGCCCGCGGTTATGCTTAGGACGTAAATGTACGTCCTGGTGCGTTAAGTACCACCACACCAGGACGTACATTTACGTCCTGCGTCCTTAAGGGGTTTTAAGGGTTTTTTTTATTTAATTTTTTTTAAATGTGAGGATATTGTGACAGAGAAACTGACAGTCAAGTTTCACTCTCGATGCTTTTAATGGATATTTATGTTAAACTCAGGTGGAAACACTATGGCCCAGATTTATCAAAGAATGTGTACGGTAGAGCTATTTTCCCACGTTTATTTGGGTGGTAGGTTTGACTATCGTGCATTTTATTTATCAAGAAAGTGCAGCAGGATGATGAATTTTGCACAGCTCTGCTGTGGTGGGAGAAGCTCTACCACATACACTTTTTCTAGACACTTGTGAGGGAGGGAAGTAGACACTTTCCCGGGTCCTGAATTTGGCAGGTTAGGTGTTTTTACTTTAGATGTTTTTTTTAGAGCTGCCTGGACATTTTTACTTGCATTTTAGAGGCTACAATCAAATTTGTTTGCAGTGTCTAAGGGGTTAAAGCTGGGCATCACCATGATCAGTAATGTTTGGCATTAGAGATGGGTCCTGGTGGCAGATAGCTGCCAGGACCACCCAGTTATGACCCGCGCTCAGCTCCTGAGCGCATGTCATAGAAGGGGAGTGGGACGCTGTCGTCCACAAGAGGTTAAAGGTTGAATTGCAGAAGGTAGAAGTGATTTTCAAACATGACCACTGCATGGTCAGAAAGAAAAAGTTCTACGGGTAGGCAAATAGAGTGAAACCGTCTATATCAAAAGGCGCATAAAAGTCTCAAATATGCTGCTTGCGTCTGAACTGCGCCTAAACATAGACAAAAAAAATTATCTAAATGCAATGATAAATCCCCGTCCCCCATAGTGCCTCATATATTAAGAATGGTGTCTAGTTTTCTTTGCGGGTGTTTATTTCCAACAGGTATTTTTCCATGGTATTTACTCGTGTACCTAGTATTTGGGAATTTTTCCTATGCTCTTTTTAGCCTCTTAAGGACGCAAATGAATACATTTAAAAATGTCATCTTCTGACCACTTTAACCTCTTAAGGACCCATGACGTACGCGTATGTGATGAGTCCGCTCCCGATCTATAAAGCGGGGCCACGGTGTGGCCCCCCCGTCATAGCGGGTCGGGCCCAGCCTCTAAAAACGGCCAGGACCCGGGCTAATAGAGCACGGCATTGATCGCGGTGCTGCGCACTATTAGCCCTTTAGACGCGGCGTTCAAAGTTGAACGCCACGTCTAAAGTGAAAGTGAAAGCATGCCGGTTAGCTCAGGGAGCTGTTCGGGATAGCCGCGGCAAAATAGCGGCATCCTGAACAGCTTACAAGACAGCTGGAGGATCCCTACCTGCCTCCACGCTGTCCGATCGCCAAATAACTGCTCAGTGGCTGAGATCCAGGCATGAGCAGTCAAGCGGCAGAATCATTGATCAGTGGTTTCTTATGAGAAACCACTGATCAATGTAAAAGATCAGTGTGTGCAGTGTTGTAGGTCCCTATGGGAGCTATAACACTGCAAAAAAAAGTTTAAAAAAAGTGAATAAAGATCATTTAACACCTCCCTTTTCCCATAAAAAAAAGTATAAATAAAAATAAACATATATGGTGTCGCCGTGTGCGGAAACGTCCGAATTATAAAAATATATCATTAATAAGCCGCATGGTCAATGGCGTACGCGCAAAAAAATTCCAAAGTCACAAATAGTGCATGTTTGGTCACTTTTCATATCATAAAAAAATGAATCAATAAAATGATCAATAAGTCCTATCAATGCAAAAATGGTACAGCTAAAAACTTCAGATCCCGGCACAAAAAATGAGCCCTCATACCGCCCCATACACGGAAAATAAAAAAGTTATTGGGGTCAGAAGATGATAATTTTAAACGTATTAATTTTCCTGCATGTAGTTATGATTTTTTCCAGAAGTACGACAAAATCAAACCTATATAAGTAGGGTATCATTTTAATTGTATGGACCTACAGAATACAGATTTTTACCGAAAAATTTACTACTTAGAAACGGAAGCCCCCAAAAGTTACAAAACAGCATTTTTTTGTTCAATTTTGTCTCACAATGATTTTCTGTTTCGCTGTAGATTTTTGGGTAAAATGACTGAAGTCATTACAAAGTAGAATTGGTGGCGAAAAAATAAGCCATCATATGGATTTTTAGGTGCAAAATTGAAAGAGTACCAGACGCCCCGGAAGAAGCCTATCTTGGTGAAACGTTGGGCCACGGAGGTCTGGTCTTACACTCTCTCACCCTCTCCACTAGGTAATTTATTGTTTATACTTTATTTACGTCCTGTTCTAGCCTGCATATACTTTTTGCGTGAAATCCACTTAGTTTCTATGCACCTTGTTATGGGGCTATTAATCTGGATTTAACCCCCTCCCCGGCTTATTGATTTATTTATTTTGGGTATTTTGCTGTATTTCCCCATTACCCATCTATCTTTGTACCTGCGGCATTGTATACATGAATCTGATGTACCCTGACCAGTCCCCCCCCCTTCCTGCCCTTGTGGATCTGGAGTTGTATCTCTAATTTTATGTGCTTTTAGGTGTTTGTCCTATTATTGTGCATGTACTAATAAAGCTTGATGAGTTTTTGATACTTTGGTCTACATACGCTCTTCCTTTTGAATTACCTTTTTAGGACGAGTAACACTTGCCAATAAGGGAATTAGTAGTGCAAGAGTAGGGCCTCACAGGGCCTTGTTGCCGTTCTGAGACTTGTGGTGCTTTTCACCGGATGGAATTGTAAGATTTGAGGTTCTGGTAGCTATGGTCCTTCCAAGGCACTGTAACTGATTCAGCGGGGACCTGTAGTTCTCCAGCGAGTGAAACTTGTAGCATGACCAGGGATAAAACTGAAGTAGGCCTCAGCTTAGGAGACACAATATCGCACACACCTGAGCTTAGCTATGCTCAGGAGTACACACTGGGGTGGACTATCGCGTACTAACTAACTTCTCCTCCGTACCTTACTATACAACAGGTGCTTTTGGGGTCTCATTGGCTCACATGGTCACATGGGGGTTGCTGCTTCCAATTTTTAATGGCACAGTGATACATTAAACTTACATACATAAAATAACAATCAAATAAATTTTAGAAAAATAGAATATTTTATATTACATTATACACATTATTTATTTTATCAAGAAACTCTAGTGGGCCAACCACGGGACAGACACTCGTGCTGGGACACCACATACATAATGCAAACGGATGTACAATGGATGTGATAGACTAGACTGCAGACAGATAAAGGGGAAGAGAAGGCCCCATCTGCAAGGGCTTGCAATCTGCGAGGAGAGGGAAGACAGCGTTATCTGTGAGCAGGTAGGGAAGTAGCCAATCATAGTGCAGTAGCAACAGGTATAATTTAGGTTGGTGGTGGATGAGAACCGTATGCGTCAGGGTAGCAAGTTTCAGTGTATGGGGGAAGCACAGGAAAAGTTTTTGACATGGTGGTGTGAGGTGCGGGCAAGAGGAGAGCACAGGCGGAGGTCTTGAGAGGATCAAAAATTTCATGAGGGGTGGTATTGAGATCAGATTAGAGATGTATGGGGGGGGAGATGTTGTGGGTGGCCCTGTATGTCATGGTAAACAGTTTAAACTAAATTTGTTGGGCATTGGGTAGCCAGTGAAGGGATTGACAGAGGGGAGAGGCTGAGGAGAAGCAAAGTTAGAGGTGGAATTGTCGGCCAGCAGAGTTGAGGGTGGATAAAATCCTGCATATGCCCCTGTCACTGACTAATGCTTCCTGTACAGTGGATGTTTTCTCAATGTTCTCAATAAAAGAAATGGCAGTCCAGGTCTGATGGATACACAAAAGGGAAAGTGACCGATTATGATCAGAGAAAACATTGCAGTGCACCTGTGAGTCACTGGATGTAACTGCACTTTATTCTCTTATATGGTCTTCATAAATTGTGTAGAGCTGGTATCTACCACTGTATGGGGGCATATTCTTTTGTGTATAGTCTTTTAAATGAAGTGGTCATAGTGTGGTGGGCTTATGATTCACTTTTTTTTACCCTCCCCCCACCCCCTTGTGAAAATCCTGCATATGCCCCTGTCACTGATTAATGCTTCCTGCACAAAGGATGTTTTCTCAATGTTCTCAATAAAAGAAATTAGTAGGATAACAATCACTCCACATTTTATTAGCAATCAATGCAGAAATCCAGGTAACTTTAAAGGCTTCTTTTTCTTGCATCAGTAAGACATAATGGGAATTTTTAGGCCTCCTAAGCTTCCAGTCCTAAGACACTGCTGAAGTCTAATTAAAGGAGTCATGGGGTGCAGGACAACTTTGGATAGGAATAAGTGTCTGATCGCAGGGGGGTCCAACCGCTGGGACCCCCTTGATCTCCTGCACAGGGCCCCCGCTCTCTGCAGGGAAGGAGCAATGTCGTCAACGGCGGGAAATGGTGGCCGATATGCCCCCTCCATGTATGTCTATGGAAGAGGCGGAGATACAGTAGAACGTTCCTGTACCTCTGCCTCTCCCATAGAAATACATGGAGGGACGTTTTGTCCCCTGCTTTGTGCAGGGGATGACGATTCCTTGCACGGGGCGGAAATCGCTCTGTGCACTAGGAGAGTGGGGCGCCATGCAGGAGATTATGGGGGTCCCAGCAATCGGACCCTCATGATCAGACACTTATCCCCAATCATTTGGATAGGAAATAAGTTGTCCTGCACCTTGTTCTTTAATTGATGCAGTAAAAGTAGACTATTCAACTGAAGTTACCAAAAAGTTGTAGAAGCTTCCTTGCCCACAAGTTACTTTTGAAGCACAAGTTATTCTGTAGACATTTAAATGTAGTGTTGTTTCACAAGGCGCCCAAGCTCAGTAGAGCTTATAATTTGAGTTGCAAGTGAATTAGTAAAACAGCCTTACACTTATTAGATTCGTAGAAGCGTTACAGGCTGGGGTCTCTCAAATGACCCCTTTCCTCCTTCCCGTTATAACCAAATGTTATCTCAGCCAGTAATAAGGCTTTGCATTTGTACAAATTAATGGTGCATTAAACAAGCCTACAGAAGTGGGAAAAAATTAAAAACTGTAAATGTTCCTAAGTGGACACATTTCAGAGAAAAATGAAAGAGTGGAATCTGGGAAAAATATCAAGGTCATGACATTAAAAGGAAGATATTCCATTATTATTAAGTGGGGAAACGTTATTCTTTCCACAGAATTTCACCCATGGCACTCATTAGCCACAGATTACATTAGAGATACTGCATTTATGATACAATATTTGTCTTCTTAACAGCGTTACCTCAGCATCTCCAAACACCTCTTAATTTCCGCTAGATTGAAAAGTACAAGTAGTCGGAGACTGTAGCATTGAAATGAGAATGTCTGATACACTATATATGTGAACAAAGATAAAACTGTCAGCCAAGTCCCAGAGCATAGAGTTGCCTGGTCACTAGGGAGTGTTCCACTGAAGCACCAATGTCATTCAGATCTTCAGTATCCTCAGCAGAGGTCCACCAGCTTAACAAGAGAAGGAAGGTTTGCTATTTCTTGTTTTCAACAGGGGGAAGGCTACTGTTTATTATTTTTATATTATTAATGATAATTGGACACTGAAAGAGGGCACCGGACAATATACAGAATTCTTGTTTTCCAAACCAATTTGATGATAGTGGCTGCTAAGCAATCCAGAAAACCCCACACTGATGTACCAGCCTACCATAGGCATGGGAATGAGTGAAGTCCATTGTGGTATGTTCCCTCCCCTCTGGGCTACACGTAACAAGACACTCTGAGCTGAAATGATTAGCCAAATCCCCATGTAAATACAGGTTCAGGTATATTTACCGTACCAAATCCCACACTGGTGCTCTGGTCCTCTGTTTACTACACCTAAAACCAAGCTGTCCTTACTGATGATGTTCCAGACCCACTGCAGTGTGTTTGAAGCAGAGCAGAGACAGTGTATCACAAGGGAACGAAAACAAAGACAGCACGGTGCAATGGGGCATCATTGCTGGACTCAGCAAGGTAGAAATCCCTTACCCTAGCACGCTGTCATTTGTTTTTTACTTAAAACAGAAAGCGCCTTTAAGTAACAGAGAAATAAGACTTACCCCCTCACTCACTCCCATTAACTTACTGACTTCACCATGTTGGTTTAAAATTTAGCATTTTTGCAGGCGGTTTTTATTCTTTTTTGGACTTTAGCGATTCAAAAAAATTATGGCGATACCTTTTTTATAAAAATTTCGTAGGGTACCATAAAAAAAAATGAATTGTTATTTGTAAAAAAAATTGTATCTAACAAAATGTATCTTTTTTATTACGAAATGTTTATTAATTTTTAAACAGGGATCAATTTATGTGAGCGGGTAAAGCATTAAAAATGTAGTCGACAATAATAAAAATGTACTGTGTGAGTGTGATTTTTCACTGTTATTTTTTAACATTTTTTAAGTAGTAGTACTACTCTCAGCATGGAACAGTTACATGATGGGAGTAGTAGTACCTGTACAAATTGACAGATCGCCCGTTGCGACTCTCCTGTATGATGTATAGATGCGGAGGCCGATCTTCTATGCTCCCCTGCACTGACGTATATATACACATATTCATATTTCCCGCAGAGAGCTGTGATTGGCCAGATGGTTCAAGCCTATCACAACTCTAGGAATATGTGTATATATACGGCAGTGCAGGGGACCGTAGAAGAGCGGCCGCTGCATCTATACATTATACCGGAGGATCACAGCGGGTGTCAGGAGTAATACCCGCTGTGATCTTTCCTTAACTACAAGTACTAATACTCCCAACATGGAGTACACTCTGCCCCATGCTGGGAGTTGTAGTACCTGCATTAATAGACAGATCACATCATGTGTCAGAAATTACACTCGCTGCGATCTGTCTATTAATGCAGGTACTACAACTCCCAGCATGGAGCAGAGTGTGCTCCATGTTGGGAGCAGTAATACCTGCAGTAAGCGACAGATCACAGCAGATGTCACTCCTCCTGACACCCAATGCTGTGCGCTATGCGCAAGCCCAGCAAGGAAAGAGTTAAGTTACACTGCTGGACAGTGTAGGTTAACCCCTTGGGCGGTATACACTATATACAGCTATTTATAGATAGCTGTATATAGTGTATACAGAAGACGAAGTCTGCTTACTTCCCTCGAGTCCCGGGCAGGTCAGTGTAGCTCCGCCCTCTAGTGATGATGTCATTAGGGGCGGAGCTACAGAAGGGAACCAGGCTAGTAAATCTGAAGCTTTGTTCACATTGTCCGTTTTGTATAATATGAACAGACCCTTCTGGCAGTGTCTACCCAGACAGGGAGACTCCAGCTGTTGATAAACTACAACTCCCAGCATGCCCAGACAGCCAAAGGCTGTCTGGGCATGCTGGGAGTTGTAGTTTTGCACCAATTGGTGGCTCTCTGTTTTGGTAGACATTGCATCATGGGTGCTCTCCCCAGCAGACAGCGCCAAAAATGTCATAACCAATTTTTTTTTCTTCTCTTTTCAGATCCATGTATGCAGAGGATTACGGCGGATTTGATGGATTACGACGGCGGATTAATTTTTTTCTTTTAATAAAATGGTTAACGAGGGCTGTGGGGGAGTGTTTTTTTTAAATAAAATAATTTTTCGAATTCGTTGCGTTTTATTTATTGAATTTTCAGGCTTAGTAGTGGAAGCCGGTCTTTTTGTCGGAATCCATTGCTAAGCCAGGACTTAGCGCTGGCCACAAAAACAGCTAGCGCTAACCCCCAATTATTACCCCGGCACCCACCGCCACAGGGGTGCCGGGAAGAGCCGGTACCAAGAGGCCCGGAGCGTCAAAAATGGCGCTTCCTTTGGCCTAGGCAGTAACAGGCTGGCATTATTTAGGCTGGGGAGGGCCAGTAACAATGGTCCTTGCCCATGCTGGTAACATCAGGCTGTTGCTGTTTGGCTGGTATTGTGATGAGAATTAAAATACGGGGAACCCTATATGTTTTTTTTTTTAAATAAATGAATACATTTTAAAAAATGCATAGGGTTCCCCGTATTTTCATTCTCAGCACAATACCAACCAAACAGCAACAGCCTGACGTTACCAGGCTGGGCGAAGACCATTGTTACTGGCCCTCCCCAGCCTAAATAACGCCAGCCTGTTACTGCCTAGGCCCAGGAGCGCCATTTTTGACGCTCTGGGTCTGTTGGTATGGGCTCTTCCCGGCACCCCTGTGGCGGTCAGTACCGGGGTAATAATTGGGGGTTAGTGCTAGCTGTTTTTGGGGCTAGCGCTAAGCTCTGGCTCAGTAATGGATTCCATCAAAACGAACGGCTTCCACTACTAAGCCTTAAAATTAAATAAAATAAAAAAACACAACACATTGGAAAAATTATTTTATTTTAAAAAACACTCCCCCACAGCCCTCGTTAACCATTTTATTAAAAGAAAAAAAAATCATCTGCCGTAATCCATCGAATCCGCCGTAAACCTCTGCATACACGGATCTGAAACGAGAAGAAACTGTATACTACACGGCCCGGGGAGGTGAGTAGTGATGCTGTACATCACTCCTCATCTTCTTACACTCTGTGGACCGGGCGCTCAGCATCCGACCAACAGAGTGGTACCTGAAGGCAGTGAGAAAACTGCCACAGGGGACAAATTTGGCTGTTTCCACACACCAGGGAAAATGCCAGAAAAAACACCTGAAAAACTGCCAACATGGAAGGAAAATTTGTGGCATTTTTTCCTGGCGTTTTTGCTGGTGGGAAAAAATCTCAGTGGAGACCTAGCCTTATAGTGTGAGTAAACAGGAGTCAGACGAGGGGTCAATTCTTAAATATGTCCAGTAGGTCCTGAGATATGTCCCCCAGAATATCCTCTGCTAAAGTCAGTGAATTTTTTTGCTGGTTCAATTTACATATTCATTGTCTGTGACTCCACTTCAGTAGGATGTGGAGCTACAGACAATGAATATGTAAATATACAGTTAAGCTCCGCCCCCCTGCATGTGATTCACTGAATTTAGCTGAAGATCTTCTGGGGGACATATCTCAGGACATACTGGACAGGTTTAAGTAAGTGACTTCTCATTGGACTCCTGTTCACCCACACTATAACCCAATGTATTGGGTTTAGTGTGGGTGAAAAGGCTGACAGTTTTCCTTTAAAGTTTTCCTGTCATTAAAAACAATGTTTAATATGTCCATCAGACCCACTGTGATCGTGAGTTATAAGCCGGCAAAGTGGGCGGCATTGAGCTCTGCTTCCCAGCTTACTGAGAGGTCCCTATGTTTCTCTGTATGGATGGATCTCTGAGCTGTCTGGGGAGCAGAGCACAATTCAGTCGCCTTTCCCACAATCGCAGCGAGCCTCAGCAGTGAGACCCGGTGCGATCAACAACTTCTAAAATATATGATCAACTTGTCAAAATGTGTCTTTAAGACAGTACTGCTTTAAACTTACTTATATTCTCATAACGTATTCCTGTATTTTTATTCTTTTTTCCTGACTTGAATGTGTGCTACTCTTGTCAGTACCAATATTGAAAGGTTACTAAATCATCAGCTGCTATGTAACATGACAGTATTCACCAGAAATCTATAATGTGGAGAAAAATACAAATTTGTCTAGGGAAGAAAATGTTTTTTGTCAGAGCAAACTACTCAGCTTCTCTTAATAGAGCATTGACAGGCTGTACTTGATGTCCTAAATATATATATATATATATATATATATATATATATAAAAAAAAAAATTATATATATATATATATATATATATATATATATATATATGATGTCCTAAATACAAAACAGTACTCTACAGTGGCTCCAATTGTTCTTCTTACCCAAACCCATCCTATTTGTGACTGTAAAAAAAATTGAAATTTGTTACAATAAACAATATTTACAAAAATGGAGCAATCTCATAAGAGTCTGGGTTTCAATGACCATTATGAGATTGCTTCATTTTTGTAAATATTGTTTGCTGTAACAAATGTCTTTTTTTTTTATAGATGTCACGCCCCTTTCCCCATTCCCGATCACATGACCGCAGTTGTTTACCTTGTTGCCATGGAGCTCCACCGCGCACCGTCCTTAAATGAGATAGCTGTGCCAGCGGAAGTTGTACTTTGGCTAGAGGAAGTGACGTAAGTCATGAAACAGTCTGTCCTGGATCTTGCCCCCGCCACCGCACCTGCCCGTGTCTACGATGTACCACACTTGAAATAAAGTACCACTGCTGAACTGTGAGTGCAGTCCCCTGCCTTCTTTGTATTTTACAATAGTAACTAACCCACTATCATTGCCCACATCTTCATTCTTCATTCTTTGCATCAATTTAGAAAAGAGCCCACATTTACTTTATTTTTAATTCATAGCTAAACAACTGAAAAGTGCTTTTTATTTGTCACCAAGTTATTTTATTTTGCAACTTTTACATCCCTTTCTCAAGCTTGCATTTTCTTTTGTACGCTACTTTCAACTGCACAAAATTTATCAATATTAGCCTGTGACATATGATGGACTTGGCATTCTTTCCAATGTTTTTTTTTTTTTTTTTTTTTTTGTTATTTGTTTGCCATCTATAGGGTGGAGGGGAGTAACACAAAAATGTTGCAACTGTTTAAAAAGTCGCATATAGTAAAAGGTGGAGATTTATTAAAACTTGTGCAAAGAAAAGTTTACCTGATGCCTATAGCAACCTATCAGATTCCTTCTTTCATTTTTATAAAGGCACTGGTCAACTTTTCCTCTGCACATGTTTAATTAAATCTCCCCCAATGTCCCTTTAGTTCCAAACGCTGTGTGCACGCTGCAGGGGGTTGGCCATGCCCCCCTCGTGATGCCATGCCACGCCCCCTCAATGGAAGTGTATGGGAGGTGGCATGGCACGACGGCACGAGGGGGCATGGCTGACCCTTGCAGCGTACACACAGCGTTCAGAACTAAAGCCAGTAATGTCTGAGCGAAGGACAATCCCAAAAAATTTAAGGGAGGGTGCCTATGTCGGCTACGCATCTCCAACAATTAGGAGATAGGTGAGGAAAAATACAATGTAATTTATCAGGCGTGTGGTACCAATGGGTGAGAATTTTAAACTGGTTTTCTTTGAGGGATGCACAGAACAAAACTTTAGAGGCTTGCTTCCATATAGTTTGCCACTGAGGCAAGGAAAGTGAGCAATTCAGGTATGCGTCCCATTTATCCATATACCCATGCAACGGTAGAGAAGTCATTTGCATTTTAAAGCGAGCAGGTTTTGGGAAACTATAGTTATCAGAGGGAATATCCAAATGCATTTTAATCTCCTCATAGTATGGATATGAGTCTCTGGGTAAGTTAAATTTATCCCTCAGGGCATTAAAGGGGTAAAGTGTTCTCTTTATCGGGTCTATTAGGTCCGCTACATGAAATAGGTTGGCCCTAATCCATGGGGAAATCTGTTCTATATCACTACTATTGGGGATTTGGGGGTTAAATAAAATTGGAGTGAGAAGGGTTTTAGATGATTTTAAGGAAAAGGATTTGCAGGAATACACTTTAATAAAATGGGAATGGTTGGTGATATTAACTTCCTGTTTTTGGCACATTAGTATATGTGAGGGGGGAAACTTTTCAAGATGGGTGGTGACCATGGTGGCCATTTTGAAGTAGGCCATTTTGAATCCAACTTTTGTTTTTTCAATAGGAAGAGGGTCATGTGACACATCAAACTTATTGGGAATTTCACAAAAAAAAAAAAACAATGATGTGCTTGGTTTTAATGTAACTTTATTATTTCATGAGTTATTTACAAGTTTCTGACCACTTATAAAATGTGCTGCCCATTGTGTTGGATTGTCAATGCAACCCTCTTTTCCCACTCTTCACACACTGATAGCAACACCGCAGGAGAAATGCTAGCACAGGCTTCCAGTATCTGTAGTTTCAGGTGCTGCACATCTAGTATCTTTGCAGCATAGACAATTGCCTTCAGATGACCCCAAAGATAAAATTCTAAGGTGGTCAGATCGGGAGACCTTGGGGGCCATCCAAATGGCCCACGACGACCAATCCAATTTCCAGGAAACTGTTCATCTAGGAATGCTCACACATTGGATAGATCCCTCCAAGACTGTTGGAACACAAACATTGATGGTATGGTGTGGTATATGGGGTAAAAGATAGTGGGGCCATTCTTCATCAATGGATATGCAAAATTACTACATGATGATGTGTTTCCCTCTTTATTCACTGAAGCTGGCACGCTCCCTGAGTTTTTCCAGCAAGATGGTGAACCACCATATTATGGGTGTCAGGTCCAAGCACTCCTAGATGAACAGTTTCCTGGAAAGTGGATTGGTCGTCGTGGGCCAGTTGAATGGCCCCCAAGGTCTCCTGATCTGACCCCCTTAGACGTTTATCTTTGGGGTCATCTGAAGGCAATTATCTATGCTGTGAAGATACGAGATGTGAAGCACCTGAAACTACGGATACTGGAAGCCTGTTCTAGCATTTCTCCTGCAGTGTTGCTATCAGTGTGTGAAGAGTGGGAGAAGAGGGTTGCATTGACAATCCAACACAATGGGCAGCACATTGAACACATTTTATAAGTGGTCAGAAACTTGTAAATACCGTATTTATCGGCGTATAACACGCACTTTTTAGGCTAAAATTTTTAGCCTAAAGTCTATGTGCGTGTTATATGCCGATACCGCCCCAGGAAAGGCAGGGGGAGAGAGGCCGTCGCTGCCCGCTTCTCTCCCCCTGCCTTCCCTGGGGTCTAGAGCGCTGCTGCCGGCCCTTCTCACCCCCTGGCTATCGGCGCCGCTGCCCGTTCTGTCCCCCTGACTATCGGTACCGGCGCCCCATTGCCGGCGCCGATAGCCAGGGGGAGAGAAGGGGCAGCGGCACCCATTGCCGGCGCCGCTGCCCTGTTGCCTCCCCCCATCCCGGTGGCATAATTACCTGAGTCTGGTCCGCGCTGCTGCAGGCCTCCGGTGTGCGTCCCCTTCGTCGTTGCTATGCACTGCACGGCGCGGCGCATGACGTCAGTGCGCCGCGCCGTGCATAGCAACGACGCAGGGGACGCACGCCGGAGGCCTGCAGCAGCGCGGACCCGACTCAGGTAATTATGCCACCGGGGATGGGGGGAGGCAACGGGGCAGCGGCGCCGGCAATGGGTGCCGCTGCCCCTTCTCTCCCCCTGGCTATCGGCGCCGGCAGTGGGGCGCCGGTACCGATAGTCAGGGGGACAGAATGGGCAGCGGCGCCGATAGCCAGGGGGAGAGAAGGGCCGGCAGCAGGGCTCTAGACCCCAGGAAAGGCAGGGGGAGAGAAGCGGGCAGCGACGGCCTCTCTCCCGCTGCCTTTCCTGGGGATGTATCGGGGTATACACGCGCATACACGCACCCTCATTTTACCATGGATATTTGGGTAAAAAACTTTTTTTACCCAAATATCCTTTGTAAAATGAGGGTGCGTGTTATAGGCCGGTGCGTGGTATACCCCGATAAATACGGTAACTCATGAAAGAATAAAGTTACGTTAAAATCAAGCACATCATTGTTTTTCTTGTAAAATTCCCAATAAGTTTGATGTGTCACATGACCCTCTTCCTATTGAAAAAACTAAAGTTGGATTCAAAATGGCCGACTTCAAAATGGCCACCATGGTCACCACCCATCTTGAAAAGTTTTCCCCCTCATGTATACTAATGTGCCACAAACAGGAAGTTACTGTCACCAACCATTCCCATTTTATTAAGGTGTATCCACATAAATGGCCCACCCTGTATATATATATATATATATATGAAAAATGAAAAAGAAGAAAGCGGCTGCAGCACACCGGAGTAGCAAAAATATAAAGTGGTTTATTCCAGCTAAAAATAGGACATATTTTTAGCTAAAATAAACCACTTTTTATCTTTGCTACTCCAGTGTGCTGCAGCCGCTTTCTTCTTTGTCGCTTCTTGGCCTTTTGGCTAAGATCAAGTGTAGTATCTGTTCTTATCAGTTTTTCCTGCCAGTGGGCAGTAACGCCAGTATGGGGCTGGTGGGGATGGGTGCTGCATGGAGGGGACAGGTGTACCAGGGCTTTCCGGGGCTGGTTCTGAGGAATCGGCTCAACAGCTGCCCCGATGTGACCTGTTCCCTCCTGGTCTCGCCGTGAGGCTGAGAGGGTCTGGAGCCGAGATACTTTTGTGCCTTGGGGAGTGGTGACCCCGAGGTGCCGAAACTCACTGGGTGTACTGGCTCACTGAGTGGAAGCACGGGCACCATAATCTCTTTACTTTGTGGCACTCACCTCTTGATTCCCGGCCTTCTGGCTAGGATCGGAGACATTTTTATAGATCCGTCCGGATATCCGGGCAGTATATCTGCACACATTCACTTATTTATTTCCTTTTTGTCTCACTGTGTCACTTTTTGCGTGTTGTGTGTCCACAGGATTTGTCAGGATGCGGTAGTCCTTCTAGGTGTCCCTCCTGGCGGTCTAGGGGAGATGTGTGTGGCCATTAGGTTCCGCACCTCCCTGCAAACACCCTGGGTACAGAAGAGGGTTGCATTGACAATCCAGCACAATGGGCAGCACATTGAACACATTTTATAAGTGGTCAGAAATTGTAAATAACTAATGAAAGAATAAAGTTATGTTAAAACCAAGCACATCATTGTTTTTCTTGTAAAATTCCCAATAGGTTTGATGTGTCACATGACCCTTTTCCTATTGAAAAAACAAAAGTTGGATTCAAAATGGCTGACTTCAAAATGTCCGCCATGGTCACCACCCATCTTGAAAAGTTTCCCCCCTCACATATACTAATGTGCCACAAACAAAAAGTTAATATCACCAACCATTCCCATTTTATTAAGGTGTATCCACATAAATGGCCAACCCTTTATATATGACTAAGCACCTGAGCGTGCGAAACGCGTCAGATTTTGTCCTGCCTACAGCATTTGAAAAAATCCATCTACAAGTTTTACCTGCAACTCCCTGAGTGCCGGACGTTTTCTTTTGTGAGATATATATATATATATATATATATATATATATATATATATATATATATATATATATATAGTAACATAGTATATCAAATAAAATAAAGATATAAAATTTTTTTTAACTCTGAACAACCAGGTATGGAGCTTGTCAGTGAGGATTAATACGGTGTCAAGAGATTATTTATGTATATATATATTACATGTATAGTACAGTTAGCCGATAAGTAGAACGTTATACAAGATACATATGCCAAAAATATTTGAGTAGGAACAGACAATATGAATACTACAGACAGTGACTGTATGTATTTAGGCAGGCTCAGTACATAATAATAGTATGTTACAGCATCAGGTAGGGACATCCAGTATGAGTGTGACAAGCAGTAGTTTGTATATGTGTAGCATCTATGTGCAGTAGGACTAGCAACATCTAGGCAGCATATATGTGTAATTAGTTCAAGGTAGTGCATTATCATATATGGCGGAAGGCACAAGTGTACTCACCACTTTATTGCAGTAGGTGCCTTTAACAAGTGTGCTGGGGAAGAAAAGGTTGGATGGGGTTAAACTGGGGTTAAAAAGTGACTCTGCGGCCAGTGTTTGTGGGTAAACATGAATACCTGGTGGGCATCCTGTCTGTGTAGCGGTGCCTGCGTGGTCTGGCTGCCGGGAGCACGCGCATAAAGCAGAAACTCCCGACACGTCACTTCCGGCCAGCGCCGACATTGTCATGGTACCGCAGACGCTGTGCTGTCAGCGACGCGCAGGTTCATCTGTATTGTATGGGGCTCCTGTTCCTTTTACAGCTCGGGCTTGAGAAAGAGTAATTGGAAAAGGTGGAATGGCATGAAAGGGGTCAGGGGTGTTCCTGGAGTAAAATAGAAGCAGGGGTCCCTACGTACATAAAAAAGTCAAAGGCAAATGCAACTTTTATTCCCACCATCATAAAGGCCATCACCTTCACACCTTTTACAGATTTGTTTTAGAGGAACTCACCAGCTTACCTGCTACAGCATCACACAAGTTACTTAACAATAACCTTACTAAAGAAGAAAATGGAGCAATGAAACCCCTGAAGGAGAACCAGGATCTATTTATACGCAATGCTGACAAAGGAGGAGTAGTAGTTCAGAACAGAGCCGATTACCTCAAGGAAGCCAACCGCATATTATCAGACACATCGTACTACACAAAACTACCAGCAGAGCCATCCTCAGAGTACCACCGTGATTACATAAAATATATCTCTGCAGCTTACTCTGACGGCATACTTAATAAAGATGAAAATCTTTTTCTCACAGTACCAGCTCCCAGACTTCTACCCAAGATTCCTAAAGATCTGACATACCCACCAAGTAGACCGATAATATCAGGAATCAGATTGCTCACCAGCCAACTGTCACATTTCATAGACCTGTTTCCACAAGAAATCGTCACCACACTCCCATCATACCTAAAGGATTCAGCAAGCCTCATCCAAGATTTCATGGACATCCACTGGGAACCACACTACATGTTCCTCCCCCTTGACGTATCCTCACTATACTCAAACATCCGTCATGATCTCGGACTAAAAACCACATCTGAATTTTAAATCAAAACTGGAAACCTGGAAGAAAAACAGATCAATTTCCTATTAGAAGGATTGGAATTCATTCTCACTCACAATATATTTAGCCATGAAAACATTCTTTACCATCAAAAGCGTGGCACCGCAATGGAGATCCGTATGGCCCCTAGCTATACAAATCTTTTTATGGCGGAGGGGTTCAAATCCAAAAACATACATGCTCTGGACATTCTATATTACAAACGATACATAGATGACTTATTCATCATTTGGAAAGTAGGACCAGAAAAAGAAGACAATTTCATCAAACATCTGAATGACAACAATTGGGGCCTGGCGTTCAGCCCAAACGTCAGCCATGAATCAATAGGTTTTTTGGACCTTAAAGTAAGTCACACTGATAAACAAATCCTAACATGTACCCATTTCAAAGAAGTGGATACCAACAGTGTCGTGGACTTTAAAAGCGCCCATTACAAAAACTGGCTTAAGAACATTCCGTTTAGCCAGTATCGGAGAATACACAGGAACTGTACACAAGTGGACGATTACAAATCACAATGTAAAATACTGGAAAAAGTTTCAAACAGAAACACTATCTCACTAACATTCTAAAAGATGCCTTCACTCGCAATTTATCTAGCAGCCAGGTATCTCTACTACCTCCATCCACCATCAACTCATCCACCGAAACAGTGAATTACTCCAATACAGACACAAAATCTATAAACAAGCCGACTGAATTTAGTACTAATTTTATTGCCACATACAATCAGTCACAACAGAAAATCTGTGAAATCTGTGAAAAAACTGGCACATCCTACTTCAAGATCCTATTTTAACCCCTTAAGGACCATGGACGAATGCATACGTCTAAACTCTCCGGTAGTTAAGGACCAAGGACATACGCGGACGTATCGATCAGCAGTCACCCCACGCAAATGCCCAGGGGGTCATTAGACCCCCCCCCCCCCCATGTCAGCGATCGCCACAAATCGCCGGTGAATTCACACCGGCGATTTGCGCAATTCCGGGTCATACGGGTCTTTGGTGACCCAGTGACCCGGAAAATAAGGGGGATCAGGGCTGTCCAAGACACCCACGATCCCCCTGAAGGGATAGGAGTGAGGTGGCAGGGGTGCCACCCCTCCTATCCCTGATATTGGTTATCTATAAGCGATGACCAATAGCAGATACGGGGCGGGGGGTTAACTTTCGGTTTCCCCGTTCTGTCCACCCACAATAGGTGGGGCAGAACGAGGAAACCGAAGGGAACCGGCGCTGAAGTCCACTTACTGCGGCAGAGACGACGATCAACGACAGGGATCGGTGGCAGCAGAGGACGGTGATGCGGCTCCCTGGATCCTTCGGAAGCCGGTGAGTTGCCTAGCAACATCTGGAGGGCTACAGTTTTAGACCACTATACAGTGATCTCTAAACTGTAGCCCTCCAGATGTTGAAAAACTACAAATCCCAGCATGCCCAGACAGCTGTTTGCTATTTGAGAATGCTGGGACTTGCAGTTTTGCAACAGCCGGAGGCAGAGGCGGCTCTCTTATTAGGCGATTTAGGCGGCCGCCTAAGGCCTTGCGCTAAAAGTGGCCTCGCGACTGCCACTATACTATACTATGGCTGCAGGTCGGGCCCTCATGCACAGCCCGCGGTCCCGGGCCTGAAGGGGAGGCTTGTTGCTGCGGTAGCGACGCTGCCAGTAAGGCGCTAGTGTCTAGTGTCAACCCCCATTCCCTCTCCTCTACCACCCGCTGCCGAGACGTACACCTCCCCCATCCACCTCTCAGCGTACACAGCGCATGCAGCGCAGGCACTACAGGCATGCTCCCTTGTAGTAAGTGCAGCGCTGCCTCTGCTGGGACCCTCCTCGCTGATCTTCATGGTGGCCGCAGGTGAGTGAGGAGGGGTTAATTTAGTTTGTGGTCTGGAGGAGCGGCGGGGGCTTACTTTTTGGCCTGGGGGTGGGGTTATTTTCGGGTCCGGAGGAGTGGCGGGGGTGGGGGGTCTTGGGTTATTTTCGGGTCCGGAGGAGCGGGGGGGAGGTTAGATTTGAGGTCCGGAGGCAGAGTGTGTATGTAAAATTTGTGTGTGATGTGTGTATGTACTGTATGTATGATGTGTGTGTATGTACTGTATGTATGATGTGTGTTTATATACTGTATGTATGATGTGTGTGTATGTACTGTATGTATGGTGTATGTATGATGTGTGTGTATGTACTGTATGTATGGTGTATGCATGATGTGTGTATGTACCGTATGTATGGTGTATGTGTGATGTCTGTGTATGTAGTGTATGTATGGTATATGTATGATGTGTGTATGTATGGTATGTATGTACTGTATGTATGATGTGTGTTTATGTATGGTGTATGTATGATGTGGGTGTATGTACTGTATGTATGGTGTATGTATGATGTGTATGTACTGTATGTATGATGTATGAATGATGTGTGTAATCAACATGTATAATGTTTGGAGATGTGTGTAAGCTACAAGGATGTATGTATGATGTGTAGATATATTATGCAGGGGGATCTGTAGGTGGCGGGTGTATTTATGATGTGTTTATGTATGTATATGTATGATGTTTGTATGTATGTATTATGCATGTGTAGCGGAGGCGGCGTGTGTATGTATGATGTGTGTGTGTATATGTATGATATATGAATCATGTGTGAGTGTGCATGAATGAAAGATGTGTGTAAGCAACATGCATGTATGTATGTATTATGTGTGGAGATGTATTTTGCGAGGGGATCTGGAGGTGGCAGGTGTGATGTGTATGTATGATGTGTGTGTTTGTATGTATTATGCATGTGGGGGCAGGGGCGGCGTGTGTATGTATGTTGTGTGTATGTACTGTATGATGTAGTAACAATGTGTGTATGTACTGTATGTATGATGTATGAATGATGTGTGTGTATGTATGAATGATAGATGTGTATAAGCAACATGGATGTATGATGTGTGTAAGATAGAAGGATGTATGTATGATGTGTGGAGATGTATTATGCGGGGGGATCTGGAGGCGGCGGGTGTATATATATGATGTGTATGTGGGAGGGGGGCGGAGTCGGCGTGTGTATGTATGATGTGTGTGTATAATGTATGTATGATGTATGAATGATGTGTCTATGTACTGTTTGTATGATGTATGAATGATGTGTGTGTATGAATTATATATGTGTGTAAGCTAGAAGGATGTATGTATGATGTGTGGAGATGTATTATGAAAGGGGGGATCTGGAGGTGGCGGGTGTATGTATGATGTATGTATGATGTGTATGATGTGCGTGTGTATGTATATATTATGCATGTGTTTGTGTGGGAGGAGGGCTTGTTTTTTGCGCGACCAGTTGTCCTTTGTAATGACATCACTCATTATATCATAAAATGTATGGCGCAACCAAAAAACACTATTTTTGTGGGGAAATTAAAACGAAAAACGCAATTTTGCTAATTTTGGAAGGTTTCGTTTTCACGCCGTACAATTTATGGTAAAAATGACGTGTGTTCTTTATTCTGAGGGTCAATACGATTAAAATGATACCCATTATTATATACTTTTATATTATTGTTGCGCTTAAAAAAAATCACAAACTTTTTAACCAAATTAGTACGTTTATAATCCCTTTATTTTGATGACCTATAACTTTTTTATTTTTCCGTATAAGCGGCGGTATGGGGGCTCATTTTTTGCGCCATGATCTGTACTTTTTTTTGATACCACATTTGCATATAAAAAACTTTTAATACATTTTTTATAATTTTTTTTTAATAAAATGTATTAAAAAAGTAGGAATTTTGGACTTTTAAAATTTTTTTTCGTTCACGCCGTTCACCGTACGGGATCATTAACATTTTATTTTAATAGTTCGGACATTTACGCACGCGGCGATACCAAATATGTCTGTAAAAAATGTTTTTTACGCTTTTTGGGGGTAAAATAGGAAAAAACGGACGTTTTACTTTTTTATTGGGGGAGGGGATTTTTCACTTTTTTTTTACTTTTACTTTTAAATTTTTTAACATTTTTTTTTACACTTGAATAGTCCCCATAGGGGACTATTCATAGCAATACCATGATTGCTAATACTGATCTGTTCTATGTATAGGACATAGAACAGATCAGTATTATCGGTCATCTCCTGCTCTGGTCTGCTCGATCACAGACCAGAGCAGGAGACGCCGGGAGCCGCACGGAGGAAGGTGAGGGGACCTCCGTGCGGCGTTATGAATGATCGGATCCCCGCAGCAGCGCTGCGGGCGATCCGATCGTTCATTTTAATCGCGAACTGCCGCAGATGCCGGGATCTGTATTGATCCCGGCACCTGAGGGGTTAATGGCGGACGCCCGCGAGATCGCGGGTGTCGGCCATTGCCGGCGGGTCCCTGGCTGCGATCAGCAGCCGGGATCAGCCGCGCATGACACGGGCATCGCTCCGATGCCCGCGGTTATGCTTAGGACGTAAATGTACGTCCTGGTGCGTTAAGTACCACCTCACCAGGACGTACATTTACGTCCTGCGTCCTTAAGGGGTTAAAGTTGGATGGGAAAAGGAAATAAAAAATTTCACAAAAATGCTGGTGTTATCCGAAATTTTTCATTTTCACAAGGGAAAATAAGGAAAAAAAGCCCCCCAAAATTTGTAACCCCATTTCTTCTGAGTAAGAACATACCCCATATGTGGATGTAAAGTGCTCTGCGGGTGCACTACAATGCTCAGGAGAGAAGGAGCGCCATTGGGCTTTTGAAGAGAAAATTTGTCCGGAATTGAAGGCCACGTGTGTTTACTAGGCCCCCATACTGCCAGAACAATGGACCCCCCCCCCCACATGTGACCCCATTTTGGAAACTACACCCCTCACTGAATGTAATAAGGGGTACAGTGAGCATTTAAGCCTCACAGGTGTCTGACAGATTTTTGGAACAGTGGTCAATGAAAATGAAAAATTTTATTTTTCCTTTGCTCAGCCCACTGTTCCAAAGATCTGTCAAACTCCAGTGGAGTGTAAATACCCACAGCACCCCTTATTAAATTCTGTGAGGGGTGTAGTTTCCAAAATGGGGTCACAAGTGGGGGGTCCACTGTGCTGGCACCACGAGGGGCTTTGTAAACGCACATGGCCCCTGACTTCAATTTCAAACAAATTCTCTTTCCAAAAGCTCAATGGTGCTCCTCCTCTTCTGAGCATTGTAGTTCGCCAGCAGAGCACTTGACGTCCACACATGGGGTATTTCCATACTCAGAAGAAATGGGGTTACAAATTTTGGAGGTAATTTTCTCCTATTACCCCTTGTAAAAATGTAAAATTTGGGGGGAAAAACAGCATTTCAGTGAATTGTTTTTTTCATTTACACATCCAATTTTAACAAAAAGTCGTCAAACACCTGTGAGGTGTAAAGGCTCCCTGTACCCCTTGTTACGTTCCTTGAGGGGTATAGTTTCCAAAATAGTATGCCATGTGTTTATTTTTTATTTTTATTTTTTTTGCTGTTCTGGCACCATAGGGGCTTCCTAAATGTGACATGCCCCCCAAAAACCATTTTAGCAAAATCTGCTTTCCAAAAGCCAAATGTGACTTCTCTTCTTAGCATTGTAGTTCGCCTGAGAGCATTTTAAGTTCTAACATGGGGTGTTTCCATACTCCATAGAAGAGATGGAGTTACAAATTTTGGGGGGCATTTTCTCCCATTACCCTTTGTAAAAATGGTAACTTTGAGGAAAAAACACCACTTTAGTGAAAAAAATATTTTTTTTAATTTACACATCCGACTTTAACGAAAAGTCTGTGGGGTGCTAAGGCTCACTGGACCCCATCTTACGAGCCTTGAGAGGTGTAGTTTCCAAAATGGTATGCCATGTGTTTTTTTTTTTTCTTTTGCTGTTCTGGCACCATAGGGGCTTCCTAAATGTGACATGCCCCCAAAAACCATTTCAGAAAAACTCACTCTCCAAAATACCATTGTCTCTCCTTCCCTTCTGAGCCCTCTATTGCACCCGCCGAACACTTGACATACACATATGAGGTATTACCTTACTCAAGAGAAATTGGGTTACAAATTTTGAGTGGATTTTTCTTCTTTTTCCCCTTGTAAAAATTCAAAAACTGGGTCTACAAGAACATGCGAGTGTAAAAAATGAAGATTTTGAATTTTCTCCTTCACTTTGCTACTATTCCTGCTGAATGTCATTTTGAATACTTTGAGGGGTGCAGTTTTTATAATGGGGTCTTTTATGGGGTATTTCTAATATGAAGGCCCTTCAAATCCACTTCAAAACTGAACTGGTCCATGAAAAATTCAGATTTTGAAAATGTTGTGAAAAATTGGAAAATTGCTGCTGAACTTTGAAGCCCTCTGATGTCTTCCAAAAGTAAAAACATGGCAACTTTATGATACAAACAAAGTAGACATATTGTATTTGTGAATCAAAATATAATTTATTTGGAATGTCTATTCTCCTTATAAGCAGAGAGCTTCAAAGTTAGAAAAATGCTACATTTTCAATTTTTTCATCAAATTTTGGAATTTTTCACCAAGAAATGATGCAAGTATCGACAAAATTTTACCACTAACATAAAGTAGAAGATGTCACGAAAAAAATAATCTTGGAATCAGAATGAAAGGTAAAAGCATCCCAGAGTTATTAATGCTTAAAGTGACAGTGGTCAGATGTGCAAAAAAACGCTCTGGTCCTACAGTGAAAATTGGCCTGGTTCTTAAGGTGTTAAGCAAAGTGATTCCTACTACACCTAGGTTCACATTCCGTAGAGCGAAGATGCTGAGACCTGGCACCAAATCGTTTGAAAAAATCCATGGCAACCAAGGAACCTTTGCCACTAACCCTAGCTCCCTTACCAGCAAGCTCCTTCAAATGTGTACGGAAAAGTTGCCTCTGCTACGAGAACATCACTCAAAATTCATGTACTTTCAGCTCCAAAATCCCCTCCATGACCTTCCCCATCAAAGCCCACCTAACTTGCGGTTCCTCTTACGTCATCTACCTCATTAATTGCATCTGCGGATACAATACATCGGAAGAACCACACAAACCAATGCCTGAATGGACATCGCCACAATAGTTCAAAGGGACATCTCAAGCAAAGTGTATCCCGCCATTTTACAGAAAGACACACCAAGGACTTTTCTTCTATCCAAATCACGCCGATTGAACAAATCCCATGTCATACAGAGGACAGAATGCAGACCCTGAACAGGAGAGAAGCTTATTGGATCTTCAAAATGCGCTGTCTACATCCGGAAGGTCTCAACTAATGAATTGAACTTGCGAACACTTCTGCAATAATGCTTTTTTATAAGATTTACCATTTTTGTTTCCCTTTCCTCTTTTTTTTATTATTATTTTATTTATTTTTTTTACAAATATTAATATCATTTGTACACCTTCCTTCAACACATACCATACAGACCACAAACTCCTGTATACCACCCCTCTATACATACAACACATACCACTATACCACACATCATACCCCACAGGCAAATACCCTTCAATGCTGTTATACATATACCCTTTCATTTTTTACTATTTGCAAATATCCAGTCAACCAACCATCATTTTCCATCCAGTAGTCTATTATATCCATTGTCTTATACCATGAACCTGTATCCCATTCATAATATCAAACCATCCCCTCCATATTCATATCTAAGTCACACATTCCCAATAACCATACACCTGTATCCCATTCATAATATCAAACCATATCCATATCTAAGTCACATTCCATTAAAGGGTACCTCTCATCAAATAAACTTTTGATATATTTTAGATTAATGAATGTTGAATAACTTTCCAATAGCATGTTAATGAAAAATATGCTTATTTCTATTGTATTTTTCCCGATCAGTCCTGTCAGCAAGCATTTCTGACTCATGCTGGAGTCCTAAACACTCAGAGCTGCCAGCCTGCTTTGTTCACAGCCAAACAGGCTGTGAACAAAGCAAGCTGGCAGCTCTGATTGTTCTCCTTTGTGAACAAAGCAGACTGGCAGCTCGTAGTGTTTAGGACTCCAGCATGAGTCTGAAATGCTTGCTGCCAGGACTGGTAGGGAGACCCCTAGTGGTCATTTCTTCAAAGTGGAAAATTAAATAGAAAGAAACAATTTTTTTAATAACATGCAATTGTAAAGTTATTCTGCAAACATTAATCTATAATATATCAAAAGTTTTTTTTTGATGAGAGGTACCCTTTAACCATCCATCCCCCTGCTTCTATTTTACTCCAGGAACACTCCCACAATCACCTGACCCCTTTCATGCCATTCCACCTTTTCCAATTACTCTTTCTCAAGCCCGAGCTGTACAATGAACAGGAGCCCCATACAATACATATGAACCTTTGCACCGCTGAAAGCACAGCGTCTGCGGTACCATGACAATATCGGCACTGGCCGGAAGGGACGTGTCGGGAGTCTCTGCTTTATGCGCGCACTCCTGGCACGTGCAGCCAGACCACACCGGCACCGCTACACAGACAGGATGCCCACCAGGTATTCATGTTTACCCACAAACACTGGCCGCAGAGTCACTTTTTAACCCCATCCAACCTTTTCTTCCCCAGCACAATTTTAAAGGCACCTACTGCAATAAAGTGGTGAGTACACTTGTGCCTTCCGCCATATATGATAATGCACTACCTTGAACTAATTGCACATATATGCTGCATAGATGCTGCTAGTCCTACTTCACATAGATGCTACACATATACAAACTACTGCTTGTCACACTCATACTGGATGTCCCTACCTGATGCTGCAACATACTATTATTATGTACTGAGCCTGCCTAAATACATAGCGGTCACTGTCTGTAATATTCATATTGTCTGGTCTTGTATCTTGTATTACGTTCTACTTATCGCCTAAATGTACTATACGTTATACATAAAAAATTTCTTGGCATCCTATTAACTCTCATTGACAAGCTCCATACCTGGTTGTTCTGGGTTAAACATTTTTTAGACTTAATGCAAATAAATGTATAGATATAGATATAGATATAGATATAGATAGATAGAAATCCAAATTGAAGCAGCACCTCCAAATTACTGCTCTGAGTATATAAAACAAAAGGAGAAGCTTGATGGACTCTGGTCTTTTTTCAACCTTATGAACTATGATTCTGCAGCACTCCGTACCGTAGTAGTGAAAAAAAAAGATGAGTATTTTATTCCATCAGAACAGTGCAACTGCAACAGTGCAACAGTGCAACCTTTTGGTTTTTGTCTACAGTGCCTGGGACCGGGCTTTTGTCTGCTTGCACCCCCCTACATGTCGGTATACCTGGTGTGCTGCTCCGCCACTATTTTGTATATATATATATATATATATATATATATATATATATATAATCCAAAAGAAACAGCACCCCAAAAAAAAGGGAAAAAAATAGCGGTGCACGCAGAGCCGGACCCTGGTCAATGGTCCTATATGTAATACAAATTAGTAAGAAGTCCGCAGCACACAATCCAAGTAAATGAAAAAGGTGAAGTGTTATTCCATAAACAGGTGAAAGTTACAGCGACGTTTCAACCAGCTCTCCTGCTTGAGAAAGACCAGGAGAGCTGGTTGAAACGTCGCTGTAACTTTCACCTGTTTATGGAATAAAACTTCACCTTTTTCATTTACTTGGATTGTGTGCTGCGGACTTCTACTAATTTATATATATATATATATATATATATATATATATATATATATATATATATATACATATATACACAGTACAGACCAAAAGTTTGGACACACCTTCTCATTCAAAGAGTTTTCTTTATTTTCATGACTATGAAAATTGTAGATTCACACTGAAGGCATCAAAACTATGAATTAACACATGTGGAATTATAGACATAACAAAAAAAGTGTAGAGTAGCCACCTTTTGCTTTGATTACTGCTTTGCACACTCTTGGCATTCTCTTGATGAGCTTCAAGAGGTAGTCCAACAGTCTTCCAACAGTCTTGAAGGAGTTCCCAGAGATTCTTCGCACTTGTTGGCCCTTTTGCCTTCATTGGGTTCAGGTCTGGTGACTGTGGAGGCCAGGTCATCTGGCGCAGCACCCTATCACTCTCCTTCTTGGTCAAATAGCCTTTACACAGCCTGGAGGTGTATTTGGTGTCATTGTCCTTTTTAAAAATAAATTATGGTCCAACTAAACGCAAACCGGATGAAATAGCATGCCGCAGCAGGATGCTGTGGTAGCCATGCTAGTTCAGTATGCCTTCAATTTTGAATTAATTCCCAACATTGTCACCAGTAAAGCACCCCCACACCATCACACCTCCTCCTCCATGCTTCACGGTGGGAACCAGGCATGTAGAGTCCATCCGTTCACCTTTCTGCGTCGCACAAACACACGGTGGTTGGAACCAAAGATCTCCCATTTGGACTCATCAGACCAAAGCACAGATTTCCACTGGTCTAATGTCCATTCCTTGTGTTCTTTAGCCCAAGCAAGTCTCTTCTGCTTGTTGCCTGTCCTTAGCAGTGGTTTCCTAGCAGATATTCTACCATGAAGGCCTGATTCACATTTAACAGTTGTTCTAGAGATGAGTCTGCTGCTAGAACTCTGTGTGGCATTGACCTGGTCTCTAATCTGAGCTGCTGTTAACCTGCGATTTCTTAGGCTGGTGACTCGGATGAACTTATCCTCCGCAGCAGTGGTGACTCTTGGTCTTCCTTTCCTGGGGCGGTCCGCATGTGAGCCAGATTCTTTGTAGCTCTTGATGGTTTTTGTGACTGCACTTGGGGACACTTTCCACCTAGAATATGACATATTTTCAGTTGTTTCACACTTTTTTGTTATGTCTATAATTCCACATGTGTTAATTCATAGTTTTGGTGCCTTTAGTGTGAATCTACAATTTTCATTGTCATGAAAATAAAAAAAACTCTTTGAATGAGAAGGTATGTCCAAACTTTTGGTCTATGCTGTATATAATATGTATGTATATATATATATATATATATATATATATATATATATATATATATATATACATACATACATATACATTCCCATTCATGTGTGTTTTTTAGTACTGCCAAATTTGACCTGAGGAAGGCACCCTCGAGTGCCGAAACGCGTTGTCCTCATTACCTAATAAAATATTTATTGTCCTGTGGCGGCCTTTGTTTGTTTTTTATTGTGAACAACCCTGAGCAGCACCTCCAAGACTGCCTTTTTTCCAATTTACTCTCATATTTCCAAGCTGGTCCCATATTGGGGATTCAGAATCAGTCCAAGTGCAGCAGCTCTACTTTTATCAACTCAAGTGTACCTTGATCACCACGACCCGCAACAGCCATGGAATCAAAACGTCATCACCCCATAGGTGAGTATATCATTTAAGTGCAAAGGAGGGATCACACCGAGTTAATATACACTACAAGCGCCCCCTGTCTCTTTTTTATTTCTCCTATCCTTGGACCTGGGGACTTGCCATTAGGGAGGGCTTTCAATGTATCAAAACTGCTCTGGACAGTTCCTGATACAGCATCAGGTGTCAGCAGAGAGCACTGTGGACAAGACAAAAAAAATTCAAAAAGAAAAGAATTTCCTCTGTAGCATAAAGCTGTTAATAAGTACTGAAAGGACACATTTTTTTTTAATAGAAGTAATATACAAATCTGTTTAACTTTCTAGCACCAGTTGATTTAAAAAAAAAAGGAGGAGGTGCTGGATGATCTACCAATTGTCTATCTATAGATTAAGAAAACAGCACATTAAAGTCACCTCCAACAGGCAAGGTAGAAGGAGGTAATTTTGCCAGTTTGGCAAATAATCGTTTAAGGGAGGGACTTTGGGATGAGTTAGGGGCATAAACGTTACATAAAACTAGAGGCATATTAGCAAGATTCCCAGTGAGAATTATGCATCTACCATTAAGGTCTGAACAAGAGGAAGTCATCTGATATGGACAGTTACGGGAAACCAAAATGGCAACTCCACCCCTTTTCTTATCTTGATTAGCTGTGTACACTACCGGATATTGCCTGAGTGCAAACTTGAAAGATTCTGTGTTGTCATGATGCGTCCCCTGAATGAATGCTATATCTATTTTATGAGTTTTAAGTTCTTTCAAAAGGAGCCTGCCCTTTACATCAGTGTTCAGGCCCTTAACATTAAAGGTCATAAGACGTGCCATGACAAAACGAGGAGAGACTATAAGTGATGATTGTGTATGACATACCCCAAAGGTGATGATCAGAAGATATCAGATACCTGGTGAGTGGTGCTCTACCAGGTGAGATGAATAAGGGAAGATGGAAAATCAGGCTCAGGGAGGAAGTCAGTCTGTCCGGGACCTTGAAACCCTTGAAAGTATGTACGGCCATGCGAGTAGAGAAGAAAAAAAAAAACGGTTAGACATAAAATAAGCAATAAGAACTAATGATAGACTAATAACCATATACCGTATTTATCGGGGTATACCACGCACCGGCCTATAACACGCACCCTCATTTTACCAATGATATTTGTGAAAAAAAAGTATTTTACCCAAATATTCTTGGTAAAATGAGGGTGCGTGTGTGTGCATGCGTATACCCCGATACACCCCCAGGAAAGGCAGGGGGAGAGGGGCAGTCGCTGCCCGCTTCTCTCCTCCTGCCTTTCCTGGGGTCTAGAGCCCTGCTGCCGACGCTTCTTTCCCGCTGGCTGTCTGCGCCGCTGCCCGTTCCCTCCCCCTGACTATCGGTGCCGGCACCCATTGCCGGCACCGATAGCCAGGGGGAGAGAAGCGGCGCCAGCAATGGGGCAGCGGCGCCGATAGCCAGGGGAAGAGATGGGGCAGCGGCACCCATTGCCGGTGCCGCTGCCCCGTTGCCTCCCCCATCCCCGTTTGTATAATTACCTGTTGCCGGGGTTGGGTCCCCGCTGCTTCAGGCCTCCGGTGTGCATCCCATGCGTCGTTGCTATGCACTGCACGGCGTGGCACAATGACGAGTGACGTCATTGCGTCTCGCAGCGCATAGAAACGACACAGGGGACGCACACCGGAGGCCTGAAGCAGCGCGGACCCGACCCCAGCAACAGGTAATTATACAACTGGGGATGGGGGAGGCAACAGGGCAGCGGTGCCGGCAATGGGTGCCACTGCCTCTTCTCTCCCCCTGTCTGTCGGAGCCGCTGCCCCATTGCCGACACCGCTTCTCTCCCCCTGGCTATCGGCGCCGGCAATGGGGCAGCGGAACCGATAGCCAGGGGGAGAGAACGGGCAGTGGCACCGATAGCCAGGGGAGAGAAGGGCCGGCAGCAGGGCTCTAGACCCCAGGACAGGCAGGGGCAGAGAAGCCAGCAGCGGTGGCGGTCTCTACACCTGCAAAGCCGCTGCAGTTCATTGATTTAAAGCGCCCGCTTTAAATCATTGAACTGTAGAGGCTTATCGGCGTATAACACGCAGGTAGACTTTAGGCTAAATACGGTATATCAAATCTAAGGAATAACCTTATGACTACGTTTAGAAGAACAGGTCCTTCTAAGAAGGCCGAGGAAAATATAACTTAGACTCACTCCTACAGCTAAATTAGCTAGGGGGAAGGAGTCATTTCCTCAGCTAGAGGGGGAAGAGGCGAAAGCCCTACGGTGTTTAACTAGCAACTAAGTGGGCAGCTAAGTCCCCCCCCCCCCCCACCGAACATGGATATCAGATATAAAACTTATCAAGTATACATGTAGCGGTCTTAATTTAGAGAAATATAAACAATATTAGAACCTGCAATCAAAGAACTAAGAAATGTTAAGCCAATATAATAAACTTAGAGCATATCAATATTAATCACAAAGGCTTAAAGGGGGATTCCAGGGCTTATTTTTATTTGACTATTCTACAGGGGCTGTAAAGTTAGTGTAGTTCTTAATGTAGTGTCTGTACCTGTGTGTGATGGTTTTCTCAAAATTCTTCTGTGATTTTCACCCCAATATTTATTTTTAACAGCATACAAAATGACTATTGTCTTAGATTTTTCCCAGGTTGCAATGCGGCCGAGACCTGACTTATTAGTCAGCTGATGACAGGGAGCCTGTCTGCTTTATTGGGTGGAGTGATCGCTTGGTGGGAGAGAGATCAATCTGCAACTAATGCAACAGCTGTAGGAACCATGATTGAAAACCACAGGTCTTTTGAATGGATGCAGCTCATTTATGTTTCAATGGGTGGGGTGGCTGATGTGAGGGAGGGAGGAAAATGGAATTATGTAATTTTTTTAGCCAAAGAAGAAAATTCAAACAGGAAATACCAGTTCACAAAAAGCTAGCCACAGTGTTAATGGTAATCTCACAACATAGCCATTTAGCCCCCAGACAAGCGCAGAACCTTTCTAAGCATGTCCAGGTACATACTAAAATGACCTTATGGTGGATAACCCCTTTAAAATATAGAAACCTTCATAAAGTACAAGAAGAGTACTACCATCCTGGTGGACTTTCATGGCAGCTTGAAGTTGAAAGATGTGAAGATTTGTCCTTGTGTTGGTCACCTTTTCCACACCGGAGGTGGGGGAAGCAATTTCTATTTAGGTAATTTTTGGACGAGAAGGTCAAGTGTCTCACAAAATTAGTGTAGATCTTGCGCTGATTTCAGTGTTGCTGTGCGACCATGTCTCTTAGCTGAGAGGCTAAAACGAAAGCCCCATCTATAGTTGATGTCATTGTCTCTCAGAGATTGCAATAAAGGCCGGAGTAGTCTTCTCTTCTGTAACATCAACCAGGACAAATCTGGCATCAATTGGACAGTTGCTCCATCAAAATCTATTTCCCGCATGAAGTGGGCTTTCGCTATAATTTCCTCCTCTAGGGAGTAGTCCATGAAGCAACACATCACGTCTCTTGGAAAATAAGTGGTTAATTTTCAACAAAATTTGCATAAATCAATAATACAAGTGCATATAAGAAACTTTGTAATATATCTTATCAGAAAAAAAATGCCTCTTTCTTTACTCCAAACTCATCATTCATTGAAAAAAAAATGGAAAAATCTCACTAAAGATCATAGTTAGCCTTAAGAGGTGAGTATTGTAGGTTTGGTCCTTGTTACTTTGGCCATGTTATGGGAAACCTGCTTCTACTACTCATGATCCTCTCTGTATGGTCCTATAGAAGGCATACTATGGAGATGCAGTTGATGTTGATGTATGTTGATGTTGATGTTGGTCTATGGCTGTCAATGTAATGAAGGCATTAGAGATGAGCGAATTTACAGTAAATTCGATTCGTCACGAACTTCTCGGCTCGGCAGTTGATGGCTTATCCTGCATAAATGAGTTCAGTTTTCAGATGCTCCCGTGGGCTGGAAAAGGTGGATACAGTCCTAGTAGACTCTTTCATAGGACTGTATCCACCTTTTCCAGCCCACCGGAGCACCTGAAAGCTGAACTAATTTATGCAGGATAATTCATCAACTGCCGAGCCGAGAAGTTTGTGACGAATCGAATTTACTGTAAATTCGCTCATCTCTAGAAGGCATCTAGAGCTGCCACTATATATTAACTCCCACACAATTACTACTTGCAACAATTGTGTAATACAATGAATCAGGGTACAGTCCACAAAAATCACATAGTCAAGCTATGAACCAAGCACCAAAAATAAGTAAACTCCAGCATAAATTATATTATGCATATGCAGAGGAACAGTAATGACCCTCAAAAGGACCTGATAAGATATAGACTTGTAATGCACCCATTACAAATCTCAAGCATGAATTGTGCTTTGGCTGGCATGAAAATAAATTATACTTACCTGCTTTGATCCTCTGCTGTGTCTGTGCCAACAATATCAGTCCCTGCTGAGCAGCAGTCTCTACTTTTTTCGTCAACATGCAGGAAATACCTGTTCAGCCAATCACGAGCCACTGCAACATCCTGCCTGAGCTCGTCCTAAAAAAAAATGTGTGGTGCTAGACAACCATTTTAAAGTGAATGAATAACCTAGATTTTTTTTTTTACTGACATGAGCCAGATATTGGAATATTACCTTTTGTAATCTGTGCCATGACGTCACGTCTCCCGACGCGGGAAACCAGCATTCTAAACATAATGTTTAGAATGCGGCTGCTGCACGGAGATCAAGTAGGGTCCCAGCGGCAGGACCCCTGCGATCAGACATCTTATCCCCTATCCTTTAGATAGGGGATAAGCTGTCTAGGGGCGGAGTACCCTTTTAAGAATATCTCTATACTTTGCTCCATTCAGCTTTCCCACAACCCTGACTAGTCACCCTGTTCTAATTGCTGAATAACACTTCTACAACATGATGCTGCCACACCATGCTTTACTGTGAGATGGTATTGGGTAGGTGATGAGCAGTGTCTGGTTCCCTTCAGACATGACACTTAGAATTGACTACAAAACATTCAATCTTGGTTTCAGCAGATCAGATAATTTTCCAATACAGACTGGGAGTCCTTTAGGTTCTTTTGCAAACTCCAGGTGGGCTTTCATGGGCTGCAATGATAGTTTACTTTCTGGAAGTTTCTCCCCCTTCTGCACTCAGGATCTTTGAGACTCAGCCAGAGTGACAATTGGGTTCTTGGTCACCTCTTTAACGCACACCACTCTCTCCCAGTTACTTAGTTTGGTGGGGTACCTTGCTATAGGAAGAGTCCTGGTTATTCCAAACTTTTTCCATTTAAGAATTATGGACATTGTTGTGCTCTTGGGACCTTTCAGTTCAGCAGAATTTTTTTCTACCCTTCTCCAGATCTGTGGCTGCAAACAATCCTGTCTCTGAGCTGTGCAAGTAGTTCTTTCCCCCCTCATGGCTTTGTGTTTGTGCTGATATGCATTTTCTGTTCTGAGACCTTATATAGACAGGACTGTGTCTTTCTAAATCCTGTCCATTGATCTGAATTTACCACAGGTGACTCCAATCAAGGTGAAAAATGATCAGAGATGATCCAGAGGAATGGGAGGCCGCCAGAGCTAAATTTCAAATGTTATTAACTTATTATGTCTAAATACTAAATAAGTCCATGCAATTTTTTGTTTTTTCTTTTTAATTAAAACATTTCTTAAAACATTATGGATTGCTTGCAAGAAAGCATGATTTAAAAAAAAAAAATTAAGTACAAGGCCTCAACAAAACAAATGTGAAAAAGTGAAAGGGTCAGAAGACTTTCTGTATGTATTGTAGGTTAGAGACTGTTAAGCTTTTTATGGTCCATTGGTTTTTGTTAAACAGAGCCACAATATTTTTGCATTCAGCTCACATAGACAAATAGTACAAGCAGCAGTTTGAATATATTACAATCCACAAGAGCCTACTTCCTTACCATAATATACTTGCTTTCCGCTCTAATCTCGACTACATGTTTAAGGCAATTAATTTATTATTTCAATTTATTTATACAATGCTTGCTTCATCCAAATCCAAGCGCTCATTAATGTTAATGAAAGGTACAATTCATAAGTTCTGTTTAATTATTTCCAGCAGAAACATCAGGGAAACATTATATTCACGTCAGAGTGGATTCTGCTCTCATGCAAAATTCTAAATACCAAAGTAAATTAAAGCAATAGAAGCAAAGGGTTCCACCATCTGGGGGTGTTCACAAGGGGACAGTTTTATGGTTTTAACCTTTTTCAACATGATGCCCACATAAAGTGCCCATACAGTTGAATAGCATTGCAGAGCACAGAGCCACTGGCTCCCTACACCTCCATGCCTGAGGCTCATGAGACTCCATGCAGGAGCGTGCATTGCAGTGATGTCATTGTGCCTGTCTGCATCATGACACAGACAGCGCCTCTACAGGTCACCCCGTGCAGCACATGCATTATGGGAAAGAGTTTACATGTGGAAATGTTTTTTATATTGTTTCTACAGGGGCAATTACTGTGTGAAGGCACTAAGGTAGCACTTACTGTCTGTTGGGGCACTATAGGGGCATGTACTGTGGAGGTCCTTGGCTTTTTTTTACTTTCCCCTTTAGGAATTCTGGGGGAGATTTATCAAAACCTGTCCAAAGGAAAAGTTGCCCAGTTGCCCATAGCAACCAATCAGCTTGCTTCTTTCATTTTTAACAAGGCCTCTGCAAAATGAAATAAGCGATCTGATTGGTTTCTATGGGCAACTGGGCAACTTCTCCTTTGCACAGATTTTGATAAATCTCCCCCTCTATGTACATATCTGCTACTATCCAGAAGATCTAATGTACATCATTGGGATGATACACTAAGAAAGTGACTCCCCAATGGCAATAATCATTGAAGTGATCTTTTTGTTGCAAAACACTGGCATGGCAAATTTGATGGTTGCAGACCAAACATGATAACATGAATATTGTTGACTGTTTCTAATAGAAGGGATTAAATGCTCCACTAGAGTCAGGTTGCCCACAAAGGGCAGTTGTGGTAGCCATGGGAAGTTATAAGTATTATGCTGTGTGTAATGACCCTTGATAGATGTCATGTGGCAGGGTAGCTTGGAATGTTACAGTTATTTAGTCAGGAGAATGGACATTTGGTCACTGTTCCTTTAAATGTTGTTTTCCATAACTTTTACAAAATTTAGCAAACTTGAGGTGCCTCTCTACACTTTCTACACATCCCTTGTCAATGCATCCTTACTGCAGCATGCTACTGGCAGATATATTTTTCTATAGCTGTAGTGGATTTTTACCTGCTTTTCAAGCATAAAAAGGGTGTATGTACCTAAAATGTTGCATTTATACATTGTATGCACATTTATAATACTGTGGGATATGATTAATAAAAACATCACTTGCTTTTGAAAACTCGCTTCCGGTGTGCTGTCTTTATAGATTGCTAGATGCTGTTTACCCTATGGCAGAAACACACTCATAACAGGATAATGCACCATGCTACAAGGGCTGTATACTGTAATACAGTTCAGAGCATGTCAGTGCCCCAATCTAATTTTCAGAAAATGTGAGAAGCTATCCAGTCACGGGCCAACGTTTGTGCAGAGGATTTCAACACCTAGTGGAATCTATGCCACAATGAATTGCTGTAATTCTGAACACCAAATGAGGCCAACACACACTGTGGGGTGTGTGTCGCTAAGAAAAGTGACCATTCAGTGTGCTTACTGTATTATACAGGGAGGGTTTACTCTGCTATCAGATGTGCAAAAAGCACAAATAAAATCTGGGCATTTATGCACTGTCATGAACTAATGTCCCCATAGTGAAATTAAATGTACCAGCCTACTTTATTGTTCTCAATATGGCAATGAAGATCTTGGACCATTAAAGCATACCTGTCATTTCAAAAAACTTTTGATAGGTCAGAATCCCAGTGCTAAGACACTCACTGACCATTAAAACGAGTGGTTTCTTTCCACTCGTTTTAATTGTCAGTGGGGGGTCTTAAAATGATATGGACATTGAAATAATAGGGTCACTTTAACTTAAAGTGTAGCTGTCGTTAACAAAAATGTTTTATATAATGTAAATAATACCACTATATGTATATTTGTAATTGAAAAAATGTAGAAAAGTGTATATTTTTGTCCCTGCAGCTATTGTCTATGTGTCTTTCTGAGGAAACCAAATACAGGAAGTGAGGGCAGGACAACCAGGGTTCTGTGCACTGAGGACAGGCAGGGCTCTGTGCACTGAGGCTCTATGACATGCACCTGCTTACACATCAGGATTATTGACAAGTCAGGAACATGCACAGAGCCCTGCTTATACTACCCTCACTTCCTGTATTTGGTCTCCTCATAGAGACACACAGGCAATAGCTGCAGCCGGGACAGCATTTTTTCACCCAAAAATATACACATTTTTAAAGTTTTTTTTAAAGTTTTTGTTAATGATAGGTACACTTTAAAGGAGGGATCAAAGTCATACGCACCTTCCCAAATGGAGTGGTGATAGCTCGGCACTTAATTTGTTGGCACCCCCCATGGGCTTTTTATAGTTTGATGTTCTGGAAAATACACTCTATAACTAGCTGTACTAAAGACCTAAATAATGTAAGACTAGCTGGTCACATGGAAATTATCAACAAGATTTTTAAGCTTAAAGTGAATGTCCACCATTGAACACCAATAAATCCAAAATTGTGTGCCGATTTATTTCTTAACCACTTCCAGACCAAACTCTTTACCCCCCTTCCTGACCACACACATTTTCAAATGTTTTAGTTCATGGAGATTTGAAAGTGTCTCCACATTCAGGTATTAAAATGAAAGGGGTATTCCAGGAAACTTTTTTTTTATATATCAACTGGCTCCGGGAAGTTAAACAGATTTGTATATTATTTCTATTAAAAAAATCTAAATCCTCTCTGATGACACCTGTCTCGGAAAACGCCCAGTTTAGAAGCAAATCCCCATAGCAAACCTCTTCTAAACTGGGAGTTTCCCGAGACAGGTGTCATCAGAGAGGATTTAGACAGAAAAGAACAACCTTAACTTCAGAAGCTCATAAGTACTAAAAGGATTAAGATTTTTTAATACAAATAATTTACAAATCTGTTTAACTTTCTGGAGACAGTTGATATATATAAAAAAGTTTTTTTCCTGGAATACCCCTTTAATTTTGGACCATTTGATACATCAGCCTTTATTTTAGTAATTTTTTTTAGTAAATTAGTAAATTTTTTGTAAATTAGTAAAAAAAGATTGTGATATCGAGAGAAAAATCCAACTAGAAACAGTGGTTGTATTTATATTTATTAATAACATAAGGTTTTAATTTGTGTCCCCTTTTACTTACGGTCATTACTATATATTGGATTATATAGGTGGCATGGCTAGGTGCGTAGTTTTGGTGCTTTTATTCTTATCCATAAGCTAATTAAATACCTTTAAATACCTTTGCCCCAAAGCCACCACTATACAGTGGGGATGAAAAGTTTGGGCACCCCAGGTAAGAATTTGTATTAATGTGCATAAAGAAGCCAAGGAAAGATGGAAAATTCTCCAAAAGAGATCAAATTACAGATTAGACAGTCTTATAATATGTCAACAAAAGTTAGATTTTATTTCCATCATTTACACTTTCGAAATAACAGAAAACAAAAAATGGCGTCGGCAAAAGTTTGGGCACCCTGCAGAATTTATAGCATGCACTGCCCCTTTGCAAAGCTGAAACCTGCCAGTGTCATGGATTGTTCTCAATCATCATCTGGGAAGACCAGGTGATGTCAATCTCAAAGGTTTTAAATGCCCAGACTCATCTGACCTTGCCCCAACAATCAGCACCATGGGTTCTTCTAAGCAGTTGTCTAGAAATCTGAAACTGAAAATAGTTGACGCTCACAAAGCTGGAGAAGGCTATAAGAAGATAGCAAAACATTTTCAGATGTCAATATCCTCTGTTCGGAATGTAATTAAGAAATGGCAGTCATCAGGAACAGTGGAAGTTAAAGCAAGTAAAATATCAGACAGAACAGCTCGCAGGATTTTAAGAAAAACTATTCAAAACCCATGTTTGACTGCACAATCCCTCCAGAAAGATCTGCCAGACACTGGAGTTGTGGTACACTATTCCACTATAAAGAGATACTTGTACAAATATGTTCTTCATGGAAGAGTCATCAGAAGAAAACCTCTTCTAGGTCCTCACCACAAAAATCAGGGTTTGAACTTTGCAAATGAACATTTAGACAAGCCTGATGCATTTTGGAAACAAGTTGTGTGGACCGATAAGGTTAAAATTGAACTTTTTGGCCGGAATGAGTAAAGGTACATTTGGAGAAGAAGGGGAACAGAATTTAATGAAAAGAACCTCTGTCCAACTGTTAAGCATGGTGGTGGATCAATCATGCTTTTGGGTTGGATTGCAGCCAGTGGCACAGGGAACATCTCACGAGTAGAAGGAAAAAATTATTCAATAAAATTTCAACAAATTTTGGATGCTAACTTGATGCCATCTGTGAAAAATCTGAAGTTAAAGAGAGGATGGCTTCTACAAATGGATAATGATCCTAAACACACCTCGAAATCCACGGGGGATTACATCAAGAGGTGTAAACTGAAGGTTTTGCCATGGCCTTCACAATCTCCTGACCTCAACATAATTGAAAATCTATGGATAGACCTTAAAAGAGCAGTGCGTGACAACAGCCCAGAAATCTCAAAGAACTGGAAGACTTTTGTAAGGAAGAATGGGCAAAGATACCTCAAACAAGAATTGAAAGACTCTTGGTTGGCTACAAAAAGCGTTTAATACTTGCCAAAGGGGGCAGTACAAGATATTAACTCTGCAGGGTGCCCAAACTTTTGCAGACGCCATTTTTTTGTTTTCTGTCATTTTGAAAATGTAACTGATGGAAATAAAATCTAACTTTTGATGACATATTATAAGAATGTCTAATCTGTAATTTGATGCCTTTTGGATAATTTTCCATCTTTCCTTGGCTTCTTTATGCACATTAATACAAATTTTTATCTGGGGTGCCCAAACCTTTGATCCCACTGTACCTGTTCTCTGTCCCCTGCAGTCATCCATGTAATTTTGCCAGCTCCTGTGGCCCCTGTTGTCTCCTAAATATTATTTTTCCCTTCTTGAAGCCCATACTACAACTTCCAGCAGTTAGTGCAGCTTTGTGTAATAGCTACCAGCCAATTGCCTTTACTATCTGAATGCATACTGTGTTGTTGTAAACACACTTTACAGGTCTTTTCTTTCAAACTATCCTTCCCCCCAGCAATAAATCATGCTATTCTCTGAATGGCAGCAGTCAGTGATAATATCTACAGCAGGTACGGTGTTCATTTTAGGACATCGTCAGTTGTCAGCCGTACCTCCGTCCTCCGTCAGGCAAAACAGCGTCCCGCCACCTCCCTCGGACCAATCTCCATCAGGCGTCAACCGCAACTCCCTCCTCCCTCCTTTGTCATCCTAAAGTCTGTCATCCAAAACTCTGTCATCCTAAAGTCTCTCATCTAAAACTCCGTCATCCCTCAGATGAAAAACCTTCCTGCCGTGTAGCAGAGCCGAGTCAGTGTCGGCTCTCTGCTATATGGGTTCTGCTGTACATGCTATTCAATGTCAGCTCTGCTATGCAGTGCTGTGCAGCGTTGGCTCTGCTATGCGGCAGGAAGTTGCATCTGAGGGAGAATCATCTGAGGCATGATGGCGTTTTGGATGAGGGACTTTCAGATGAGGGAGTTGAGGCTGAAGGATGACAGCGATTGGTGTGAGGGAGGAGGCGGGATGCCGTTTCGCCTGACGGAGGACGGAGTTGAGGCTGACGACAGACGGCGATTGGTCCGAGGGAAGAGGCGGGACGCTGTTTTGCCTGACAGAGGACAGAGTTGCTGCTGACAACTGACGGCGATTGGGCCGAGGGAAGAGGCAGGACATTGTTTTGCCTGAAGGAGGACGGAGTTGCAGCTGACGACTGGTTGCGATTGGTCCGAGGTAGGAGGCGGGACACTGTTTTGCCTGATGGAGGATGGAGTTGCGGCTGACGACTGACAGCGATTGATCCGAGGGAGGATGCTGTTTTGCCTGACGGAGGACGTAGTTGCGGCTGATGACTGACGGCGATTGGTCGAGGGAGGAAGCGGGACGCTGTTTTGCTTGACGGAGGATGGAGGTACGGCTGACGACTGACGATGTCCAAAAATGGACACTGTAAGCAGGAAAAGAGCAGCGTTATGTGCCGAGGGAATTTCTCTGCCAGCAAGATTCTCACACAGGGAGGGGAAGAGGAGGTGTGGCTGTGAAGCCAGAGCAGACAGAAATCATGTGGTGTGTGTCTGTCTGCAGTGCTCTGTCTAGTGAGTCAGTGTAACAGCCAAGTATTAAAAGCAATATCCACTTGCCCCCTCTACATGTTTCGTTGCAAAACGCAACATCCTCAGGTAATGGCACGATTAAAGCATTACTGTCATTAGAAACAACTTTCTCCATTTATTACCTCCTTAAAAACGAAGCATTTTCCCAATATACATCATTAAAAATTTGATTGCTAAAGATGTGAAAAAAGGGTTTAAAAAAATGGTCACTAGGGGTTTCTGTCTTTTTAATTTTGCCAACGAACCCAGAAAATTCAGCCTATTTTTATCCTTTTTAAACAAAACAAAAGGGACCAAAATATCTGAAGGGAGGGGGGAGGGAGGTGTGGTTATCTCCATGCTGTTCCTCAGAGCACATCAAAAACAAAACAACAAAAATGTAGCCAGCACCTATACCCAATACACAGGTGCACGCTGCTGTGGCAAGTACAAAACATGTAAAAAAAGAAAATGGCAGCAGCACACTTGGTCAATAAAATGGAGGCTCTTAGCGCACTTTTTGATCAAAATGTGTCCCCCCATCCACCACACGGAGGTGGCCTCATATGGCATGGGACCCTAACACCTCTGGCTGGGTGACAGGCTGGATCCACTATCAATCCAAATCACCTCCTGTGAAATAGGGGAGGGGAGGCACGGCTACAGAGGGAGCCACTCCCACCGCATGTCACCCAGCCAGAGGTGAGTGAGTGTTAGGGTCCCATCTGATATGAGGCCACCTCCGCGTGGGGGATGGGGGGGGGACACGTTTTGATCAAAAAGTGTGCTAAGAGCCTCCCTTTTGTTGACCAAGTGTGCTGCTGCCATTTTCTTTTTTTACATGTTTTGAACTTGCTACAGCAGCGTGCACCTGTGTATTGGGTATAGGTGCTGGCTACATTTTCGTTTTTATGTTTTTGCTGTGCAATTTGGGGGGAGTGGCTCCCTCTGTAGCCTCGCATCCCCTCCCCTATTTCACAGGAGGTGGTTTGGATTGATAGTGGATCCAGCATGTCACCCAGCCAGAGGTGAGTGTTAGGGTCCCATCCGATATGAGGCCACCTCCGCGTGGTGGATGGGGGGGACACGTTTTGATCAAAAAGTGCACTAAGAGCCTCCATTTTGTTGACCAAGTGTGCTGCTGCCATTTTCTTTTTTTTACATGTTTTGTACTTGCCACAGCAGCGTGCACCAGTGTATTGGGTATAGGTGCTGGCTACATTTTTGTTGTTTTGTGAAATTTGAGGGGAGTGGCTCACTCTGCAGCCATGCATTTCTCCCCTATTTCACAGGAGGTGGTTTGGATTGATAGTGGATCCAGCATGTCATCCAGCCAGAGGTGAGTGAGTGTTAGGGTCCCATCCGACATGAGGCCACCTCCGCGTGGTGGATGGGGGGGACACGTTTTAATCACAAAGTGCACTAAGAGCCTCCATTTTGTTGACCAAGTGTGCTGCTGTCATTTTCTTTTTTTACATGTTTTTTTCCTCAGAGCACATGCAAGATCCAGACAGCCTGCAGGCTTTATGAAGAGAAGCATTTACATGGACAGTTACAAGTAATACAAGGTGCTAAACTATTATTTATATGCAAAATTGTTTCCCTTTGGTCATTTTATGAAATTATTTATTGTGTATGTGCACCATATAGGATGCACATGTCTGTTTTAGGGTTATTAAAAAAAACATGCACTTTGGTTACAAAGCTGTGAAAATGTTAAAATGCAGGTATTTCTTCTGTCCTTGTACATATAGTTTCATATGGCTGCATTAGAGTTATATAGAGTATGCATTGTTGCATTAGAGTTATATGGAGCATGCATTCAGGCAATATATTTAGCAAATGTAAAAATGTTGGTGCAGACCTCATGACAGGGGAGAGGGGAGGGTGGAGGAGAGGAGCTCATCATACTCCAGGCAAAACACCCCCAGCCTCTGAGAGGAATTCAGAAAACTGATCACAGATATACATAGATCAAAAGGTATTTTACATATTAACACATGCATATTATTATGTATACAGGTCTTAGGGCACATTACTACACTGATTTAAGCTTTTTTTTTTCTTACTAATGACAGCAACGTTTTAAGTGTTATCCATAGTCCCTTTCTACAGAGAAGGATTCTTACTACTAAAAGCAAAAATGTACTTGGGCCTGCACATACTTGGCAGTAAAACAATTCTTTTTTTGAAACGTATTAAAATCCATAGAAAAATAGCAACATCCAAAGATATAGACAATATCAAAAATCTCAGGAAAAACTCACCTCACCTATTCACATAAATGTGTTTTAGATCTGTTAATCCTTACTTACAGCCTATCTGATATTAATGGCATATCCTTTTATACCTGAACTCACTACTTCCCACATGGCATGAATCTCTTGAAGACATACATAAACAAACAGTAAAAATATGTATAAGTATAAATATTAGTATATAAATTTTTTAGAAAGTTATTTTTTTTAACCTGCAGTAACAAATATCAAACATTTTCACATGTAGCTGTGTGGCTGCATGCTGTTTAATAGGTAAATCCCCATAGATTTCCTACTGTGTAACAACTACATCCAATCTTCTCCCCACCTCCACATCTTATCCCTTTCTATACTAAAGGGTGCTTAGTAGCTTGTATACTCCCTCTAGGGGTGGCTGCAGATAGACAAATTATTTATTGACCTCCATGCCTATTCTAAAATTTGGAGCAATGTAACAAGTAAAATAAAGGAGCACTGACCACTATATAATGCATTCAGAAATTAAAAAGGTAAAAATGTTGGAGAGTATGTGGACAGCAGCTTGGAAGGATTCGGGTCACATCATTCATCTTGGGCTCCATTATTAATCAGATTTTTCAATTTTTTTTATCTAGGTGGGGGTCACCTTTAAAGCATAACAACACATGGATCATGTGGTGTGTTAACACATAAATAAAAACTGGCTTTCAATATGCAAAAAGCTCAGCATCCAGCCTTGTTATCTGAAAGGACAAACTGCTCTGTGTATTTTTCGCAAAAGGACTTCCTTTTCCGTTTACTGTAAAAGCGAACATTACATTTTTCCCTTAAGGAAAAACCCACTTGAGAGTCAGTCGGTGGCTGTGTACAGAAGGAGCCTTAAAACAATTAGTCAGTGGCGCATTAATTATTCAGGGCTGGAGTGCAGGCTGCACTTATTACATATGATGCTGTTAAATATTCATCCTGACAATAGCTTTGTTAAGTATTTACGACGCAGGTGATTCTTTAATGCTTGCCTGGAAATTCCTTACGGGCCATACATGTAAATCTGCCTGCTGAATGCCGTGCCCTACATCTCCTAAGTGTCATCTTTTTCTAAACGCTTTTTAATTTGTTTCCCTCAATGCAAGAAGATGTTTTTTTTTTCTTGCAATAATGTTTAAAATGTACACAATGATGAGGCTAAGTAGCTTATAACTTTGGAGCTGCCTAGTAACACAAGTCCTAAAGTCTGGGACTTAAAGAGGTACTCCAGTGGAAAACTTTTTTTTTTTTAATCAACTGGTGCCATAAAGTTAAACAGATTTGTAAAATACTTCTATTAAAAAAACTTTACCCTTCCAGTACTTTTTAGCAGCTGAATACTACAGAGGAAATTATTCTGCTGACATCATGACCACAGTGCTCTCTGCTGACATCTCTGTCCATTTTAGGAACTGTCCAGAGCAGCATATGTTTGCTATGGGGATTTTCTCCTACTCTGGACAGTTCCTAAAATGGACAGAGATGTCAGCAGAGAGCACTGTGCTCGTGATGTCAGCAGAGAGCTCTGTGTTCCAAAAAGAAAAGAATTTCCTCTGTAGTATTCAGCAGCTAATAAGTACTGGAAGGATTAAGATTTTTTAATAGAAGTAATTTACACATCTGTTTAACTTTCTGGCACCAGTTGATTAAAAAAAAAGTTTTCCACCGGAGTACCCCTTTAAATATTGATGGCTTATTCTTGTTGGGGTCTAGCTCACAGCACCTCCACCGATCAGCTGAAAGAAGACTCGAATGCTTATAATGATAAATATAAAGGCTTCCACCTGACATATTTGCCAAATGAGACCCCACAATCACGTTGTGGGGGTACCGATCATTTACCTGAAAACCAAGGCATTTGGATCTATTGACATTGCTGTTAAATGCAGCATTAAAAGGGTCAATTGACTGAAATCAGTATGCTCGCTGATGTTGGTCATTAATAGAGATGAGCGAATCGAAGCTGACGAACCCGAATTCGTTACGAATTTCATGAAATATTCCATTTGCAATGAATGTGAATATCGCCGCGTTTCTATTGCGCAAATCGCTTCATTAAACTCCATTTCCTGCGGTCCAGGCTCCAGGGCATCTAAAATGGTCGGCTCCACATGTCAGTAGATGGGGCAAGGAATGCTGGGAAGCCAAGAAGGAAAGGCGGGAAGGGAAGTAGGTGGGATGACCCTGAATCACATGCAGGATGCAGCCTATCAGCAGCCAGTCACCCCTGTGCTGTCACAGCTACATATATTCGGCAGCCATTTTGCGGCTCGTCATATCATTCATTACACTTCATAGAGATTGGACGGACATCGCTGTACACCGAAAAGCTCATTCCAGCAGCTTTTCACATCCTAGTCACATCAGCGTTCTGGTGGACGGAGAGCATTGTTTTTTTTTCACAGAATTTTTTTTTTTACTGCAGCTGCAGGCATTAACACTTTCTTCAGCATAATATTACAGAGAGGAGCAGATAGCTGTGTGCCGCCTCATACATTTCAACAAGCTGCCTCAACTACATAAACCTTAGCAGAGGAGGCAGGAACAATGTTTCAGCGCAATTCATGTCTTTGTCCCACAACAAATCATCTGCTGGTTATACTAGTCTGTAGATGGTATAATACCTAGCATTCCATTCCTAATAGTCTTTGACAGAGTGAAATTTTGTGTTTAGTTCACAGCTTTTTTTGGCTGCAGCACTGTTTTGTTCTGCTGGTGTTGTGCAAAAATACGTAGTTTTTTTTAAGCGTACTGTACCGCATTTTTCTGCCCTCATAAGTGCATACCACATACCTACATCTAATTTGTGTACTATTCTGTACCTGTTAATCTGTCAAGGGCCTACATACTGTGAAAGGATAGCCAAAAGTAATTCACTGAGGACAATCTAATAGAGGACAGTCAGCAGCCACTGGCCAGCCAACAAGTGGAGGAGACATCCGAGGAGGACATCAGTGACGTGCAGATACTTGTTGATGATGATGAAGCCGATCGCAATTGGGAGCCAGGCGCAGAAGGGTCTTCATCATCATCAGGAGAAGAGAGTTGCAGGTTGCCTGTGAGGCCGCAGCTGAGCCAGCAAGGTGGTAGCATGGTTGGCAGTCAGCATGGTGGCAGAAGTGGAAATTCTGTAGCCAAACGTGCCTGGCGGAGACCACCTGCTTCGTAGCAGCCTAACTTCCCGGGAGGTAGTGGAACACGGGTTCCTGGAGACGGCGGTAGTAGCAGTCAATTAGTGCGGACTGTTGGTGGGAAAATCAGCTACTCTGTGGTGTTGCAGTTTTTCATCAAGCATCCAGAGAGGTTAACATAGCCACATACAAGATATGTTTGTAGAAGGTGAAGCGTGGCCAGGGTCCCAATAGTGGCACCACGGCCCTGCGTCAAAATATGCTTTGCCACCATAAAGCGGCCTGGGAGAACCAAGGCTCCGATGTAGTGGTCCAGCCTTCTGCATCATCCAGTGGCACGACGCTCTGTCTTTCAGCCAGCCAAGGCTCCGCCACCTCAGCCGAAGGGAGCTGTGTGTCATACCCTCTTTCTGTCGCTCCTGCTCCTCCTACTTTTAATCAGCCATAGCGCCAACAATCCATCGGCAAAGCCATGTCCAAGAGACAACAGTATGCGCCCACTCATCCAACGGCACAGAAGCTGAATGTGCTCCTGTCCAAGTTGCTGGTGCTGCAGTCCATCCCTTTTCTAGGGAATTTCAGAGAACTGATGGCTTGTGCCGAGCCGAGGTGGAGAGAGCCAAGCCGTCATTTCTTTGCGTAGAGGGAAGTACCAGCCCTGCACAATTTTGTGGAAGAGAAGGTGGGCCAGTCCTTGAGCCTGTCGGTGTGTACCAAAGTGCATGGCAGCGCAGACGTCTGGAGCTGTAACTACGGTCAAGGACAAGACATGTCCTTTACAGCTCACTGGTTGAATGTGGATCCTGCACAGCCACAACACCGACTTGGACAGGTCACGCCGCTTCCTCCTCCACTCTCTCAGGCCGTTGGTCCTGTGACAGTGTTTAACTCCGCCTCCTTATCCTCCACCGTGTCCTCAACCTCCACTGCCCAGACAAGTCTCAGTGGCCCTTCAGCATACCATGTGTGCAGGGCACAGCGGTGTCACACTGTTCTTCACATGGTTTGCCTTGGTGAAAAGAGTCACACAGGGGTGGAGCTGCTAAAAGTCATTCGGAAAGAAATCAGAGCATGGCTTACTCCATGAAAACTGGAAATGGGAGCCATTGTGACTGACAATGGGAAGAACATCTTGCATGCGCTGCAACTGGGAAGGCTGAGCCATGCGCCCTGCATGGCACACATGTTCAATCTGGTTGTGAAGCAGTTCCTAAAGTGTTCCCCCCATTTTCAAGACATCCTAACAATGGGAAGGAAACTTTGCATGCACTTCAGGCACTCATACACCGCAAAGCACACCCTCTTTGAGCTGGAACATCAGAACAGTATTCCCCCACATAGTCTTATTTGTGACCTTGCCACGCGTAAGAATTCCACCCTCCTTATGTTGGACCGACTGTACGAACAGAGAAAAGCTATCACTGATTTCTTGATGATCCAAGCGGATTGGGGTACTCCCCTGTGTAACTTCAATGTGAACCAGTGGCAGCTTATACGTGACACCTGCCGTTTTTTCAGGCCCTTTGATTATTAGTAAGTCGTGAGGATTACGGGATGATCAACGTTCAGTCCACTGCTTCATTTCTTACAACACATGTTGGAAACGAAAGCAGGTCAGGGCACTGGAGACGTAGTGCCTACATCTCACGGCCACATGAGCCGTGTGGGGGCTGAACTGGAGGAGGAGGAGGAGGGGGAGGGGCACAATGGAGCACATTTTAAGTTTTGCCAAATGGGCAGTTTTTCTAGTAATCTGACAGGAGGGGAGGAGCAGGAACAGCCAGAGGAGCTAGAGGGTTTTGAGGAAGGGGAGACAGAGGACCCAGAAACACTGTGGCAGTATTCAGTGGAGATAGCGGCACGGAGTCCCTCCGAGTCGCTTGCACAAATGGCTTGATGCATGCTCACTTGCTTGCATAGTGACCGCCAAATTGTTGCCATTTGGCAGCGGGATGACTTCTGGATATCCGCCTTATTGGATCCTCGCTACCGCCACAAAATAGGGGCCTTTTTTACACCCACTGAGAGGGAGGACAAACTGACCTACTACAGAGGAATCCTATGTAGTCAGTTGGCCGATGCCTATCGGCGCCATCGTCCATCCTCTCGCAGGTCTGAATCAGGGGGCCCCATGCGCTCACCTTCCACTGCCATGGCTGCTGAGGAGGGGTGGCAGGAGCAGTACCAGCTCCATCCGCATCAGCCTGAGTCTACAGTCGCTGATGACTAGCTTTCTTCACCCGCATAGTGAAGCAACTCATCAGCAGCAGGCACACCTGGAGCAGGACCTGAACCAGCAGGGGGTGGCATACCTTGACATGCCCATGCCAACACACCATGAAGATCCACTGGACTTCTGGGCAGCAAAACTTGATTTGTGGCCGCAACTAGCAGAGTTTGCCCTGGAAAAGCTGTCCTGCCCGGTCAGTAGTGTGCCATCAGAGCGGGTGTTTAGTGTGGCGGGGGCCAAAGTCACCCCAAGGAGAACTCGTCTGTCCATGAAAAATGTGGAGAGAGTGACCTTTGTGAAGATGAATCAGGTATGGATCAGCCAGGATTTCCAACCACCAATACCTGATGCATCATAGTAGATTGACCATGGTGTCACACCAACACTTCACAAAAATGGATAGTGCCAAACAGAATTAAGGAGCTACTCCTCAGTTACAAAAATTCCTGCACATCAGACCTTTTTTCACCCACCTTCGTCACCGGGTACTGGTATTTAGATCCCTATAGATTCCCTTTTGGGAATCAAAAAAAACCCTTGTTTTCCCATATACTACTTAGCTTGTTAAAATTCCATATGCTTTATTATATACTACACTCTATTTAAAAAAAAATACCACTGTTTCCTCTATTTGCTATTTTGATAAGGTCATTTGCTTGCGCAGATATCTCTGCTATTGATGATGTGTTTATATTAGAGCAACCCTGTGTGCCTGCAGGTCACACTCAATAGATTGCAAGGAGCAGCAGTGCTATGATTGTTAAAAACTCCACAGTGCCCCCCTCAACATGTTTCGCTACGACGTAGTGTTATCAAGAGGTAGCGGGCAACTGAGCGTGGATGCGATGTCGGTCATTCTTATAGCCTCTCTTTGTGGCGTCACTAATTAATTACAGGATGTTATCCTAGCCAATAGGGTGCGCCTGCCAGAGAAGCTCCACACATTGGACATGCCATTTTGATTGATGGGCACTGGCTCAAATCGGAGTCCCACCCAGATGGCCTCCCGTCCAACCGCGCTCTTGTCTCGCGCATTGGCCAATCACCTCCTTTGTTTACATACTACATCTACATGTGACGTAGGCTGCGCGATCTCCGCTGCGCGAAGAATCTGGATCCTTTATCACTTTGCGCATTATCTCGTATGCGCGTTCTCACGTGCGCGAACTGTTTGTTTCTGACAGGTATATGCGCAGAACTGTATGCGCGAGCTCTTAGGTTTATTTAAGGGGTAGATTCATGTATTATTCCATAACTACTTTATTTCCTATTAAATGGATGTGTGTGTTAATCTATTATTGATGTTAGTGTCCATCTTGGACTATAGGGTCATCCTATATCTATCTAGTTTTCCTCATAAATATTGGGGACCTTAATATTTAATGATATAAGTTTTATGGAGATGGAGAAGTAAAGGAAGGGGAGGGGGGGAAAGAAAAGGGTAAGAGAGGAGGGGGGGAGAAAGGAAGGAAAGATTGAAGGAATAAGAGGGGGGGGGGGAGGGGGAGAGATTGGAGTGTATTGGAGTATTACTTAATCCTTTGTCAATTTCTTGGCTTTCTTTCTCTTTTTTCCTGTTTTATTCCTTCTTTCTTTTTTTTTATAGCATTTTTCTCTATTTTTCTTTTTTTCTTTTTTTAGATGGATGGACCTCTCTCTCCTATACCTCTCCACTCATCCACAGAGAACAAACCGTCTCTCCACGTCCTCTCATCTCAATAGGTAAGTATTATAGTGCACTGTTTACATATTCCATTAGTATTTTATGTTACCCTATTTTTTAGTAGATACGGTATATGGTCTTAGATTAGATAATATTTAAATCTAATGGGGCCTATGTTGGTATATAGATACCTTTGTTAATTGGCTGTAAATTTGATTTTTGACTCGACATATGCTCACTGTGTAGATAGTTGTGACTTCTATTTGAGTGTTTTTGATAATCATAATATACTCTTAAATGATAGGCAGGCTTATTTAGAGAAAGGCCGAAAAGGTAAACCCTTCATTCAGTCCATGTGGGCTAAGAGTTTTTAATCTATATATCCATGTTGCCTCCTCTCTCAGCAGTTTTTTATCTAGGTTTACTCCTCTTGGACCCAGGCGGGGTTTAAGAAAACCCCAAAACTTCAAATTCGACATATCTCCCCTGTGTATTTCACGAATGTGTCCATATGCTATAAAGCATATGACATTTTAACAAGCTAATTAGTATATGGGAAAACAAGGGTTGTTTTTGGATTCCCAAAAGGGAATCTATAGGGATCTAAATAAACAAATTTAACCCTCCATATACTGGTCTATACCAGTTATGGTGAACGGGTACTGGTATTGCAACAGACCACACCACTCTGTCACGGGGTCACTATCAGGACTCCTGATGCTGCTGCCACCTCCAGGCTGTGCCATTCAGCCACTATATGGTCTCCTCATGCTTCAGCCACATCCAGGCTGTGCCATTCAGCCACTATATGGACTCCTCATGCTTCAGCCAACTCCACGCTGTGCCATTCAGCCACTATATGGTCTCCTCATGCTTCAGCCAAATCCAGGTTGTTCCATTCAGGCACTATATGGTCTCCTCCTACTAATGCCACCTCCAGGCTCTGTCATTGTACTGCCATGTGATGCCTTGTTAGATTTGGTCCTTTGTACCCACACGCTGGGACCCGGGACACTAAAATTGGAAGTTAAAAGTTCAATTTCAAAATCCTCAATTTTAATTTAAAAATGTCAAATTTCTATTTAAAATTCTTAAATTTCAATGGTCTCCTCATGCTTCAGCCAACTCCAGGCTGTGCCATTCAGCCAATATATGGTTTACTGATGCTGCTGGGCCCAGGTCTGGGCCTAAAAATGTTGTTATGGTAGCACTAGCTACCCAAAATCTTCAATTTAAATTTCAAAATTCATCTTTTAATCTTAGGGAGTTTAAATCCCTAGTGTCTACTCATGCTGCTGCCAACTCCAGGCTGTGCCATTCAGACACTAAATGGTCTCCTCATACTTCAGCCAACTCCAGGCTGTGTCAATCAACCAATATATGGTCTCCTCATGCTGCCAACACCTCCACACTGTGTCATTCAGCCACTCTATGGTCTCCTCATGCTGCCAAAACCTCCACATTGTGTCATTCAGCCACTATATGGTCTCCTCATGCTTCAGCCACATCCAAGCAGTGTTAATCAGCCACTATATAGTCTCCTCATGCTGCCAACTTCTCCACGCGGTGTCATTTAGCCACTCTATGGTCTCCTCATGCTGCCAACACCTCCACGCTGTGTCCTTCAGCCACTGTATGGTCTCTTCATACTGATATATGCAATGACAAGAAGACAGACAGGGAAGGTGCTGCATTGTGCCGTTACCGAGGGTGAGAGGGGTTAATACAGGGTGCCGAGTATCGTGTGATGTTGGGCTCAGAGCTCAACATCTATGACAGCATGTAACAAGTGATGCCGGGCTGCCTCCGGACCTGGGTCCACCTGGGGAGGGTGGCTGGAGGATGCTAGAGGCTCCGCTGGCAGTTGCGTCGGCAACCGCCAGCGGCTCCTCATACTGATGCCACTTCCAGACTCTGTCATTGTGCCGCTCTGGGGCAGTGATTCTAAAAGTGATGCCTGTAATCTGCATGTCATTCTGAATAACAGTATTATTTCACTACTCCAGCACACTCCATATGCATGTTAGAACAAAGTGTTCTACACCCCTATTGAGGCTCTCTGTAGTCCAGAAATAGTCCATTTTAACATTGATTTGCCACAAATAAATTTGGATCAAACCGAATTTTTTCAAAAAATTCGGCAAATTGGCCAAATCGACATTTTCAAAAGTTTGCTCATCTCTACTCATCAACAGTGAGCTCCTGAGCTTGTTTTGTAGTGCATAATGGTTCATACCCTGTAACTGTATGACATGCATCACTCAATGCTAGAAAAAATATTGTTCACCTGTTACAGGCTTGAGTACCTTCACTACTTTAGAATTTCATCTGTAAGATTGCCAAACCTGTAATATGATCATTTACTTGACAAACTGGGTCCACTGGGCAGCCTCTTCAGCAAAAACTGGGTGGAGTGAAGAGGGGAGCTAAGGAGTGCAAGGGGAGCTAAATACAGTTTTTATGGTTTGTCTTAGCAGACAAACTTATTTTCTAGATACCTTTTGGTGGATAACCCCTTTCAAATCCTTTCATCTTATAACTCCTGAATGTTACACAAAATTCTTCAAACAAGATCTTTTTCTTTCATTTAAAAAGTTTATATAGAAAATTCAAAATCTATATCTGATTTTCAGATGAATGGACATTAACAAAATGAATGGACTTGTAATAACCCCCCACCTATCCCCCCCACAAAAAATGTATGAGTATGCATTATGATTAAATAGCATATGGTGCCCTGATCATACTCCTTTTTACAGTTTCTTCATGTCTCCTTCTTTTCCCAAGATATGAGAGTTTAGTTTGTCTGATAATTTAGGGAATCAGTCAAGTGGGTGTAAACCTAATTTGGGAGTGAATATCAGGTGATGGTTGGAATTATAAGTAAAGTTTTTGCGCAAAAGCTTAATTTGCACAAAAATTTGCGACTTTCTGCCCTTAAAACCAGCGAAGCCTGTTTTTAAAAAGTGTGTGGGGTTTAGCATAAAAAAGGTACGTGACCTAATCACATGCCTTATCACATGGGATTTCACCAAAGACCAGCACTTGAGACACTGCTCTTAGTAAATTTCCCCCATGGTATTTCATGACATCCTTGCGTCTTACTGTGTTCCTTATTCTTTCTTCAGCCACTATTTTCATTGTCTGCGGCCTCCAACATTTAGACATATTACTGGCTTACGGAAGGAAAAAAAACAACAGATATAACAATGAAGATAGTTGCCCTGTCCTGACCTTGGATGCCCCCAGAGGACACTCTCTTTGATATATACTGACACGGAATTGTACATTGTCTTCCTGATTGATGTCACAATCCATGGAGTGAAAACAAAGTCTACAAGTCCTCTAGGTCATTGCAGAGTAAAGACAAAATTCTTTATCATAAGACTCTTCCTGAGAATATGATGGTCACAGTAAACACAAATCATAAAAAAAAACTTTTGCCATAATGTAATGCATGCAACCAAGTACAGTGCATAATATACAAGCTGCTAGATTATGCCATCCTACAACTCCTCAGTCTGGATTATGTGAATGTTAACCCCTGCAAGGTGGTGTGGACCTTCCTAGCAGGAATCCACAGATCACTATACTGAAGTATTTGAAAGCAACAGCTGATGCAACCAGGCATGGTGCTGTAGGAGTAGTTATGCAGGTAGAGGTCAGGGGTGCTGGAGTATGATCACCACAGGCTGTAGGTCAGGACAGGCTGAGTTCATCTGTCAGGAATAACATGCTGTAAGCCAGAGCAGGCAGCCGCAAAGAGAATGGTCAAAACTCAAACAGGGCCAGAACCTTGGTAACTCTAAGGCCATGTTCACACAGCGGAATTTCCAAGCAAAATTCTATTAGAACATTCCCATTGATTTATTAGGATTCTGCTGCACTGTGCACATGGCAGAATTTCCCTATTCCAGTGTCTACAGAAAGAATATACTTTTTTATTCTTTCTGCAGAATCTCCTCTAAAATGCATTCCTGTCTATGGCCCATTTCTGAGCAGTCCTAGCGCCAGCAATTTTCTGTGCGGACATTCTGCCGTGTGAATATAGCCAATTAAAGAATATCTTTGTTTTTCACTTGAACTAGGAATCTGAAATAGGACATGGTGCCAGGAAGAAAGAAAAACATAAAATGTGCACGAGACAGGGTCCACTCTAAGGCCAGGTTCACATGGCCAAAAATGTGCAGAATATCCGCCTGGGCTTTTCTATTCTTTCTGTGGATGCCAGAATCTGGATTTTTATGGCAAAAAACATCTGCTGCGGAATTTCCGCTGTGTGAACAGTACAGCAGAATCCCATTGAAATTAATCAGTGGGATTCTATGCGGAATATTCCAGCAGAATTCCGCACAGACATTTCACTGTGTGAACATACCCTCAGTGTGCCCAGGACAAACAACAGGCAACATGTTGCAAAAGGGATCTGGCAGATGAGAGTGCAGCAGAGAGTGACAATGGAAGAGATTTATCGAAACCTGTTTAGAGGAAGAGTGGTGCCATTGCCCATAACAACCAACCAGTTTGTTTATTTTTCTTCTGAAAAATGAAAGAACAATCTGGCTGCTATGGACAACTGCACCAATCTTCCTCTACACAGGTTTTAATAATCTCCTGCAGTGTGTTTCCCAGGAGATCATCCATCATCACAACCTCAGATCACACATTTTCTTGCTGTAAGACAACTGGCTGCAGCAGGAACCCCCACAGCTTCTGCCTGGTGTACAGATATAGCATATTGTTCCTTTACAAGAAAACTTTGTGTAGGAGTATGCAGAAAACATCACAGACTGACAGACCATTATCCACCAGTAAAAACCATATAGCCTTTACATTTATTTTATGATCACGAATATTTGATAATGACATCACTCGGCATATAAAAGGGATGACATCTATAAAAGTTTAACAAACAAGTCATACTTCCTAGTTCTTCACCAGCTGTATCTACAGCCAAAACAAAGAGCTGGAACTAAATAGAAGAGCATTAGGTAATGGTTCCTGATTTTGACAGATCGCTTTCCATTTGTTGAAGATTTGTTAGCCAGAGGCTATGACACTTGCAGTTTCTCAAATCACATCATTTCTCATTTTAAGGAGAAATGCCCTGGATGTTTATCCATGGGTAAATAGAGAATGCGTCTCAATTAATTTGCTTGACTAGAGCTGAATTTATTTCACATACTTTACAATTAAATACGTCCAGATTGTGCTTTTCGTAAGACAATTTGCCCGAGAGACACATGATTCATATGACTTGGCTAAATGCATGGTTGGTGCGTCTTAAGTAATCATTTCCGGTGGCTCTACCCTCCTTATTGTAACTATGAGACAAATGATTGCTCCTTGCTTTACATAATAGACTAGCTGGCTTAGATAACAATATGTGATGGCTCTGCCTTTCAGAGACGGGTCATTTAAAAGGAAAATATATATCAGCATAGGCAGTTGTCTAGATGAGGGACTAGTGGATAGTTGTTCCAGTCAGAATTGGACCTTGACATCTCAATGAAACCAGAAAGAACACAGACCATATCAGAGAACATCTAAAAACTCCAAATAAGGGTTTTAAACTGGCCATACATTGTTAAGAGACCTATGGTCAGTAAAAAAAATAGGGGAAAATTTACTATTGGTTTATTGGTAATATACTATTGTTCTTATTTTATTTTTTTTCAATAGTCAAATTAAATTCTAAATTCCCCTTCTCGTTGTTGTTGACTTTCGCTCTTATGGCTTCATAATGCTCCCTTAAAATGAAATCTGATTTAAAGCTTGATGTCAAAGCTTACTAATGTTCCCATTCATTTAGATATAATTGCCTGCGTAAATGTGTACAACATTTAAATACAACGATAATTATGAAGATACATAATTTTACTGTGGAGGGAAATGCATCACTTCTACATGGGCTATACTGAAATAGATGGCAAAATATGTTTAGTAACCAATCAATTTTACATGATATAAAACATTTCTGCATCCACTACACTGGAGCCGTACTGTATGGGAATGACTTTATGTGGATTTAGGATTGGTCATAACTATAACAGGTAGCAGCAACACTGAGTACTGTGTTGCAATATCTGCACATCTTCTAATCCTTACATACTTAGGCTCAAGATGGGTTGTCTGACGCCACTACATTTTTCAGTATGGGCTCACCTGCTCCGATCTTTGCCAAGTCTTTAACGATGGTGCCTGGTCCCCACTGAGAAGCACTTCCTGCTTGTGTCTTGACAAACAGGAAAAAGCCTGTTCATTTTATGACAGCCGAAGCCCATAATACATCTTCTAGGCACTAGACAACCCCTTTAAGGTATATACACAATGGGGGAGATTTATCAAAACCTGTGCAGAGGAAATGTTGTCCAGTTGCCCATCGCAACCAATCAGATCGCTTCTTTCATTTTGCAGAGGACTTGTTAAAAATGAAAGAAGTAATCTGATTGGTTGCTATGGGCAACTGGGAAACTTTGCCTCTCCACAGGTTTTGAGAAATCTCCCCCAATATATATGTTGGTGGTTTTCACGAACTAATATACAGTATCTCACATTTTCATAAATATTTTATTATAGCTTTTCATGTGACAACACTGTAAAAAATGACAATCGTCTGTGTTTAATGTTGTGTCCCCTCAAAAAAAAAAAAAAAAAAAAAAAAAAAAATCAACACAGCCATTAAAGGGGTATTCCAGGCAAAAACTTTTTTTTATGTATCAACTGGCTCCGGAAAGTTAAACAGATTTGTAAATTACTTCTATTAAAAAATCTTAATCCTTCCAATAGTTATTAGCTTCTGAAGTTTTCTGTCTAACTGCTCATTGATGATGTCACGCCCCGGGAGCTGTGCATGATGGGAAAATATCCCCATAAGAACTGCACAGCTCCCGGGACATGAGTCATCAGAGAGCAGTTAGACAGAAAACAACAACTCAACTTCAGAAGCTAATAACTATTGGAAGGATTAAGATTTTTTTAATCAAAGTAATTTACAAATCTGTTTAACTTTCCGGAGCCAGTTGATATATAAAAAAAAAAGTTTTGGCCTGGAATACCCCTTTAATGCATAAACCTTGGCAACAAAAGTGAGTACATGCCTAAGTGAAAATGTGCAAATTGGGTCCAATTAGCCATTTTCTCTCCCTGTTGTCATGTGGCTTGATGTTACAAGGTCTCAGGCGTGAGTTGGGAGCAGGTGTTTTTTGGAGTTATCGCTTTCACACTCTCTAATACTGGTCAATGAAAGTTTAACATGGCACCCCATGGCAAAGAACTTGCTAAGTATTGTGATGACTCGCTCTTGCAGACAGGTGAGGTTGCAGTATAGAGGCATGGAAACAGGACTTATCAAATCAAAGTTCAGTGTTTATTCACACTTGGTAAACAGTCTTAAATGCAGATCAAAGAAAAAGTTACAAAAGTCCACCTGCATTCCTTAGGTGTTTGTTCACACCTGAGTCCATGCCATGCAGTATGAAGCAAGTCTTTTCCAAGCCACCAGGCACTCTGCTCACCAGCTTCCACACTCCCCAAGGAAGATCTCTAAACTCAGCTCTCTGGCAGAGTGAACTGCAACATGCAAATCCCCCTCAGCTGGTGGAGCAGCCTGCCTTTAAGGCCAACAAAAGGAGGCCTGGATTGTGGGGAATGGCCCCCACCAAACACTTGACCCTTCCCAATAAGAGCCATCCAGCCATACTACAGCAACAGTGTCAGTCTGAATCGCAGCACAAACACTGGACAATTATCGGCTCTTACTTCACCAAGGGCAGGAGCCTTGGTGACACATACCGACCATCAACCACAATTCCCTTCACCTTCTCACAGTATCGGAAAAAATTTTTTTTTGCTATACATAAAGATGACCTAAGCTATAAGAAGATTACTGAAACTGAGCTGCAGCACAGTGGGCAAAACATGCAGCGGTTTCACAGAATAGGTTCCACTCAGAACAGGTCGACCAAAGAAGTTGAGTGTCCATGCTCAGGTTCATATCCAGAGGCTGTCTTTGGAAAAAGAGACATATGAGTGCGTCCAACATTACTGCAGAGGTTGAAGGGGTGAGGGGGTCAGCCTGTTAGTACTCAGACCATATGCACTGCATCAAATTTATCTGCATGGCTGTAATCCCAGAAGGAAGCCCGCAAACAGTTTGCTGAAGACAAGGGGCATGGATTACTTGACCAGTGTCCTGTGGTCCGATGAGACCAAGAAACCTTTTGGTTTAGATGGTGTCAAGCGTATGTGGTGGTAACTAGGTGAGTACTACAAAGACAAGTGTGTCTTGCCTACAGTGAAGCATGGCTGTGGAAGTGTCGTGATCTGGTGCTGGAGAGATGCTGACACTGGAAATCTAAAGTTCATTGAGTGAACCATGAATACCAACATGTACTGTGATTGGAGACTGGGCCACAGGGCAGTATTCCAAAATAATGACCCCAAACCAAATACACCTTCAAGACGTCCACTGCTTTGCTAAAGGAACTAAAGGTAAAGGTGATGGAGTGGCCAAGAATTTATTCAGACCTAAACCCTATTGAGCATCTGTGGGGCATCTTCAAATGGAAGGTGATTAAGCACTACATCCAACAGCTCCAAGATGTTGACATGGAGGAGTGGAAGAGGACTCCAGTGACGACCTGTGAAGTTCTGCTAAACTCCATGCCCAAGAGGCTTAAAGGGGCATTGCAGTGAATAGTAACTTATCCCCTATCCACAGGATAGGGAATAAGTGTCAGAATGCCGGGGGGTGGGGGCAACTGCTGGGACCCCCTGCAATCTCCTGAGAGGAGCAGGTACTGGGGTCGGCTTGTGCTCCATTCATTCTCTATGGGAGCACTGAAGAAACCTGAGTGCTATACTTGTTCCCATAGAAATGAATAGAGCATGTCCGACCCCAGCACCTGCTCCACCTCAGAAGATCGCTATGTATAAAGTAAACTAGAGAAAGTCAGGACACAGCAGTGAAGTGTACACGAGTGTTGCGAAAAATTAGGGAGCGCAGAAAAAAAAGACACACAAGTAGATCAAGATTGTCAAGAAAAATGTGTGGTGTGGCTGCAGGAAAGGCAAGAGATCCAGTAGATGGGTAGGCCAGCAGCGATATTGACATGTGCACTTTAGGGGAGATTTACCAAAACCTGCCCAGAGAAAAAGCCCATAGCAACCAATCAGATTGCTTCTTTAATTTTTGAAAAGGCCTCTGGAAAATGAAAGAAGCAATCTGATTGGTTGCTATGGGCAACTCAGCAACTTTCCTCTGGATAGGTTTGTTTTTTTTTTTTTTTATTTGACTTCGCTACAGGGGCTGTAAAGTTAGTGTAGTTCATAATATAGTGTCTGTACCTGTGTTTGACAGTTTTCTCACAATTCTCATGTGATTTTCTCCCCAATAATTATTTTTAACAGCATACAAAATGACTGTTGTCTCGGATTTTTCCCAGGTTGCAATGCGGCCGAGACCTGACGCACTAGTCTGCCCAATAATCTGAATCCTATCAATAGTCCCTGGCCCTATCTTATATGAAGGACAGCCTTATAACCTATATATAACCTATCCCATGCATGCTTAAACTCCTTCACTGTATGTGCAACGACCACTTCTGAAGGAAGGCTATTCCATGCATCCACTACTCTCTCAGTAAAGTAATAATTCCCGATATTACCGTATTTATCGGGGTATACCACGCTCCAGCCTATAACACGCACCCTCATTTTACCAAGGATATTTGGGTAAAAAAAAGTTTTTTACCCAAATATTCTTGGTAAAATAAGGGTGCGTGTGTGTGCATGTGTATACCCCGATACACTGTTTCGGACCCCGCAGAAGCCCCCAGGAAAGGCAGGGGGAGAGAGGTCGTCGCTGCCCGTTTCTCTCCCCCTGTCTTTCCTGGGGTCTAGAGCCCTGCTGCCGCCGCTTCTCTCCCCCTGACTATCGGCGCCGCTGCCCCATTGCCGATAGCCAGGGGGAGAGAAGCTGCCCCGTTGCCTCCCCCATCCTCAGTTGTATAATTACCTGTCGCTGGGGTCGGGTCCGCGCTGCTTCTGGCCTCCTGTGTGGCATCCCCTGCGTCATTGCTATGCGCTGCGAGACGCAATGACGAATGATGTCACTCGTCATTGCGCAGCGCCGCGCAGCGCATGGCAATGATGCAGGGGACACCACACCGGAGGCCAGAAGCAGCGTGGACCCGACCCCGGCAACAGGTAATTATACAACCGGGGATGGGGGAGGCAGGGGCGCCGGCAGTCTCTGGACCCCAGGACAGACAGGGGCAGAGAAGCCGGCAATGGTGGCGGTCTCTGCACCTGCAAAAGCCGCTGCAGTTCATTGATTTAAAGCGCCCACTTTAAATCATTGAACTGCAGCGGCTTATCGGCGTATAACACGCAGATAGACTTTAGGCTAAAAAAAATTTCCTAAAAAATGCGTGTTATACACCGATAAATACGGTACTTTTAAACTTTTGCCCCTCACATTTAAAACTATGTCCTCTTGTGGTAGTTTTTCTTCTTTTAAATGTACTCTCCTCCTTTACCGTGTTGATTCCCTTTAGGTATTTAAAAGTCTCTATCATATCCTCTCTGTCTCTTCTTTCTTCCAAGCTATACATGTAAGCTTTATCCTGCAATCCATGTACTAGTTTAGTAGCTCTTCTCTGAACTCTCGCTAGAGTCAGCTGATGACAGGGAACCTGTCTGCTTCAATGGGTGGAGCAATCGCTTGTGGGAGAGAGATCAATCTGCAATTAATGCAACAGCTGTAGGCACCCTGATTGAAAACCACAGGTCTTTTGAATGGATGCAGCTCATTTATGTTTCAATGGGTGGGGTGGCTGATGTGTGGGAGGGAGGAAAATAGAATTATGGGATTTGTAGGCAAAAAAAGAAAAACTTAAACAGGAAATACGGTGGATAACCCCTTTAATAAACAGCTTGCAGGCCCCAGCCTGTTGTTGTATGGCACAGTGTGGACTCTGTAATCCTGAGAGATGACGTGTAGAAAAGGGAAGTTCCCTTTACCCAAGTGTTCTGCTGAAAACAGGTATTTCAACCAATTGTTACATTTTTGTTACTTCCATTAAAAATCTGTATTATTAATGAATCCTGGAGGGGGGGTGTTCTCCCTAAATCAATGTGTGAGGCTAACATCAGACTAATTAGGAAAAAAGATAAAGATCCTTTGGATTTGGGTTAATATCGCCCCATCTCCTTGCTTAATACAGATATAAAGATAATAGCGAAGGTATTGGCAAAGAGATTAGATAAAGTGGTGGAGGTAGTGGTGGGGAGAGACCAGGGGGGATTTAGGTAAGTAAGAACGGTCCACGACAATATCCACCAGATATATGAGGCAATCCAGAGTGGATCCCGGGGCCCCAGCTCCATTCTGTCACTGGATGCTACCAAAGCCTTTGACAGGGTGGAGTGGGGATACCTTTGGGAAGTTTTGAGGAAGGTGGGGGGGGGGGGGGGTGGCGAGATTTTTGAGTTATATTCAGTTATTGTACACTAATCCGGAGGCGAGTGTAGTGGTGGATGGAATTCCCTCCTACCCATTCAAACTTAGTAGAGGAACAAGACAGGGCTGCCCCCTCTCACCCTCTCTATTTTTAATTTATATTGAACCCCTAGCGGCTTGGATAAGAGATAACAATTTCTATGATGGATTTGGAGTAAACGGAGAAATAAATAAGATTTTGCTATTTGCAGATGATATCCTCCTTTTTGTAACTAACCCACAAGAAAAAATACACCGGATTATGAAACTGTTCGATGTATTTGCCCTGTTATCCGGGTTGGAGATAAACTGGAGTAAATCTACTATGGTCCCCCTAGATGAAGATATGGGGGAGATGGTGGGAAGATTATCCGTGCTAAAAAAAACGAATGTTTCCCCTACTTGGGAGTAAAAATAGCAGCCACAAACGATAGGTTTGTGACTAACAATATACGCCCTTTATTAAATAGTCTAGTGAAGAGAGTAGAAGTATGGATTAAAATGCCTTTCTCGATGTCAGAAAGGATGGCGATAGTAAAGATGGTGGTCCTCCCACAGATCCTGTTTTTCCTTAGTGCCTCGCCAATGTGGATCGGCAAGGGGTGGTTCCGGAAGATAGAAGTGATACTGGGTAGATTGTTATGGGGAAGAAAAAGGGTCCGTTTGAAGTACAGATATTTTATGGCCCCTGGAGATAGGGGAGGATTGGATATGCCCAACTTGTTTACTATTTGGCTGTGCAGTTGGTACGAGTTGTGAATTGGAGGAATTCTAGATATCTGGAGAAGATTGTAGTAGATAAGGAGAAAGAGAACATATATGAGGTGTTGGAATTGGATGAGTATGAAGAGAATGGTTCAAATAGCACGGTGTTATTGAACAAATTTAAAAAAGTATGGGAAAGATTCAAGGAAGAATTACCGTATTTATCAGGGTATACCACGCACCTGCCTATAACACGCACCCTCATTTTACCAAGGATATTTGGGTAAAAAAAGTTTTTTACCCAAATATCCATGATAAAATGAGGGTGCGTGTGTGCGCGTGTATACCCCGATATACCCCCAGGAAAGGCAGGGGGAGAGAGGCCGTCGCTGCCCGCTTCTCTCCTCCTGCCTTTCCTGGGGTCTAGAGCGCTGCTGTCGGCCCTTTTCACCCCCTGGTTATCGGCACCGCTGCCCGTTCTGTCTCCCTGACTATCGGTGCCGGCGCCGATAGCCAGGGGGAGAGAAGCGGCGCCGACAGCCAGGGGGAGAGAAGGGGCAGCGGCACCCATTGCCGGCGCCGCTGCCCCGTTGCCTCCCCCCATCCCCGGTGGCATAATTACCTGAGTCGGGTCCGCGCTGCTCCAGGCCTCCGTCGTGCGTCCCCAGCGTTGTTGCTATGCACGGCACGGCGCTCTGACGTCATGCGCCGCGCCGTTCAGCGCATAGCAATGACGCCGGGGACGCACGACGGAGGCCTGGAGCAGCGCGGACCCGACTCAGGTAATTATGCCACCAGGGATGGGGAGAGGCAACGGGCAGCGGCGCCGGCAATGGGTGCCGCTGCCCCTTCTCTCCCCCTGGCTGGCGGCGCCGCTTCTCTCTCCCTGGCTATCGGCGCCGGCACCGATAGTCAGGGGGACAGAACGGGCAGCGGCGCCGATAACCAGGGGGTGAAAAGGGCCGACAGCAGCGCTCTAGACCCCAGGAAAGGCAGGGGGAGAGAAGCGGGCAGCGACGGCCTCTCTCCCCCTGCCTTTCCTGGGGGTGTATCGGCGTATAACACGCACACAGACTTTAGGCTAAAAAATTTAGCCTAAAAAGTGCGTGTTATATGCGATAAATACGGTACATATAGAAAATAGTTTTGGGTTTACACCTTTATGGGCTAATAATACATTTAAAGAATTGGTTGATTGTCAGTCAACTTTTTGGGATAGTAAGGGTATAAAACGACTGGAACAAATATTTGATAAAGGACAACTTTTCTCATTTGATCACATAAAAAGGGTGCATGATATTAACGATAATGATTGGCTGTATTATTGGCAGGTTAGTCACGCAGTCCATAACACGATAGATAAGTAGGTATATGTAACACAGAAACACAATTTTATAGAAGCACTAATTCAAATAGAGCACTTAAAAAAAAAAGGAATATCAATTTTGTATAAGAAATTAAATAAGATTATTGGAATAAGGGGGATTGATAGAATTAAAGAAAAATGGTCTCGGATAGTGGGTACTGTGTCTGAAGATGATTGGGACATTATGGCCCAAAATATAAGTAAGGTTTCTCGTTATATGGAACATAAAATCACACAATTTAAGATATTACACAGGACCCACTACTCCGCGCTTCATTTATATAGGATGGGGGTGAAGATTACGTCACAATGTGTTAAATGTGGTTTGGATGAAGCGGATTATTTACATAGTTTTTGGTCGTGTGAGAAGATATCGGTTTTCTGGGAATCTGTAATAAAAGAAGTAGAAACTAAAATCCCCGTGAAGATACCTCGTACGATAGAGTTTATACTGCTAGGAGCTATCGATAATATGGGGAAATATGAGTGCTTGTTACATCGGATTCTGTTCTTCGCTAGATTGATCATACTAAGGAATTGGATATCCCCTAAAGAACTACAGATAGAGGAATGGAAGGAAGGGTTAAAAACCATGAAAGATAAGGAGTTTAGATGGATGAGGAGTAAGCAGGGTCAAAGAGAATGTAGAAAGATTTGGAATATATGGTAGACTTGAATTTAAATATTTTTTTTCTCTCTCTCTCTCTCTCTGTGCCAGAAGGTGGGGTGGGGGGGGGGTATTAATAATGAGTAGGTACACTTCTCGGATGTACACAAGTACAAGTATGGCTCTTTTTTTGATTGGTGTTGTTATGTATATCTGTATCGTATACTGTAGTTTTGTAAATTTTATATTTAACCCCTTAAGGACACAGCCCATTTTCACCTCTAGGACGCAGCCCTTTTTTGCACATCTGACCACTGTCACTTTAAACATTAATAACTCTGGAATGCTTTTACTTACCAATCTGATTCCGAGATTGTTTTTTCGTGACATATTCTACTTTAACATAGTGGTAAATTTTTGTGGTAACTTGCATCCTTTCTTGGTGAAAAATCCCAAAATTTGATGAAAAAATTGAAAATGTTGCATTTTTCTAACTTTGAAGCTCTCTGCTTGTAAGGAAAATGGATATTCCAAATATTTTTTTTTTTTGGATTCACATATACAATATGTCTACTTTATATTTTCATCATAAAATTGACAAGTGTTTACTTTTGGAAGACACCAGAGGGCTTCAAAGTTCAGCAGCAATTTTACAATTTTTCACAAAATTTTCAAACTCGCTATTTTTCATGGACCAGTTCAGGTTTGAAGTGGATTTGAAGGGTCTTCATATTAGAAATACCCCATAAATAACCCCATAAAAAAAATGCACCCCCCCAAAGTATTCAAAATGACATTCAGTAAGTGTTTTAACCCTTTAGGTGTTTCACAGGAAAAGCAGCAAAGTGAAGGAGAAAATTCAAAATCTTCATTTTTTACACTTGCATGTTCTTGTAGACCATATTTTTTAATTTTTACAAGGGGTAAAAGGATAAAATTTATACTTGAATTTGTGGCCCAATTTCTCCCGAGTAAGCACATACCTCATATGTCTATGTAAATTGTTCGGCGGGCGCAGTAGAGGGCTCAGAAGCGAAGGAGCGACAAGGGGATTTTGGAGAGTACGTTTTTCTGAAATGGTTTTTTGGGGGCATGTTGCATTTAGAAAGCCCCTATGGTGCCAAAACAGCAAAAAAAAAAAAACATGGCATACCATTTTGGAAACTAGACCCCTTTAGGAATGTAACAAGGAATTAAGTGAGCCTTAATACCCCACAGGTGTTTCATGACTTTTGCATATGTAAAAAAAAAAAAAAAAAATTTCACTAAAATGTGTGTTTTCCCCCAAATTTCACATTTTTGCAAGGGTTAATAGCAGAAAATAGCCCCCAAAATTTGTAACCCCATCTCTTCTGAGTATGGAGGTACCCCATAAGTTGACCTGAAGTGCATTACGGGCGAACTACAATGCTCAGAAGAGAAGGAGTCATATTTGGCTTTTTGAGAGCAAATTTTGCTCGGGGGGCATGTCGCATTTAGGAAGCCCCTATGGTGCCAGGACAGCAAAAAAAAATGACATGGTAAACCATTTTGGAAACTAGACTCCTTGAAGAACGTAACAAGGGATAAAGTGAACCTTAATACCCCACAGGTGTTTCACGACTTTTGCATATGTAAAAAAAAAAAATTTTTTTAGCCAAAAATGCTTGGTTTAGCAAAAATTTTACATTTTTAAAAAAGGTAATAGCAGAAAATACCCCCCAAAATTTGAAGCCCAATTTCTCCCGATTCAGAAAACACCCAATATGGGGATGAATAGTACTCTGCTGGCGCACTACAGGTCTCAGAAGAGAAGGAGTCACATTTGGCTTTTTGGAAGCAAATTTTGCTCTGGGGGCATGCCGCATTTAGGAAGCACCTATGGTGCCAGGACAGAAAAAAAAAACACATGGCATACCATTTTGGAAACTAGACCCCTTGGGGAATGTAACAAGGGGTAAAGTGAACCTTAATACCCCACAGGTGTTTCACGACTTTTGCATATGTAAAAAAAAAAAAATTTTTACGCTAAAATGCTTGTTTTCCCCCAAATTTTACATTTTTACAAGGGATAATAGCAGAAAATACCCCCCCAAAATTTGTAACCCCATCTCTTCTGAGTATGGAAATACCCAATAAGTGGACGTGAAGTGCACTGGGGGCGAACTAGAATGCTCAGAAGAGAAGGAGCATCATTGAGCTTTTGGAGAGAGAATTTGGCCATGTGCATTTCCAAAGCCCCCCCGTGGTGCCAGA